>NC_058062.1:21447911-21779936 GCF_020085105.1 Siniperca chuatsi
TGTTTGGAGTTTTTCTTTTATAGTACATTACTCTGAATGAATTAGATTTATTGGTATGTCTTTGTACAGATTTCAGGTCTCTGTAAATAATATTATAAAGAATATGGTCTAGACCTGCTCTATAGGAAAAGTGCAATGAGATAACTTCTGTTATGAATTGGCGCTATATAAATAAAATTGAATTCCGTTTTTGTTTTATAAGATTAGCTTTAATAGCTGCCTTATTAAATATCATATTGATATCATCAATGGGCTTTTTTACACCATCTCTGGTAGGGACATATTGATTTTGATTATTTACTGATATGTCATTCATCAGATCAGGTCAGTTCAAGGCCATGATAAATTTGTCTCCACTTTCTTGGGCCCATCTGTGTCACGGATACGCCACAACATACTAATCATCCACACCTGCTCCCAATCACACTTCTGCTCCCCATTAGCTCCCAATCACAGCCAGCACATAAAAACCCTGCACTCACCTCAGTCTGGGTCAGACCTCGTTTGCGACCAGGACTCTCCATGCCACTCGGCATAACGCCTATATCCCATTCTCCTGTCTCCAGCGAGTCTTCCATCCTACGGACTTCCCTAGCTGTAAACTAGTACTCTCAGGCTGTCATCTAAATAAAGAACATTCTGTGTCCATCTCTGTGTCCCCTGCCTGTCTGTTCCGTAACAGAAGGTCGGACCTACCAAAAGGATGACAGCCTCGAGCCCCGATTGATCCTTCCTGGACCTGGAGGATATAGTTCAACAATATCTCCTCACCCGTTCATCACCACCTCTACCTGATAGCGAGATGACGCAACTAGGAACCTTCTCAGGCTCAGCAGAAGATTGCGAGGAATTTTTGGTGAGGTGTTGCCTGGTTTTCAAGTTGTATCCACACCAGTTTCCTACCGAACGATCCAAAGTGGCCTTCTTTGTTCTCCGGCTAGTCGGCCCGGCACTTTGCTGAGCATCCCGGGATCCCTATGGGCACGAGATGAGGTTCGCAACACTCCTCAGGAAGGAGTTTGGCCCGCCAGTCTTCAATTCTTCAGCCAGTCCTCAGTCTACCGACCCAATACTTGCCTGCACCAGAGCTCTGATGGCCAACTACTCGCCTTTTCTGCTTCCAAGCTACTCGCCTGCTCCGCCGCCCTACTGCTCGCCGGCTCCGCCTCCGCCTCCAAGCTGCTAGCCTACTCCACTGCCGTTTCCAGTTCCGGCGCCGCGGCCGTCCCAAGTCCCAACACATCACTCCCTGCTGGATTGCAGCCGCCATCACTCCCTGCCAGACTGTCGCAGTCAACTCCTTTCCCGGCTGGATCGCACCAGCTCCCTGGACTCCCTGCTGGATCGCAATCACCTCCTTTCTTGGCTGGGTCGCAGCAGTCGTCCCTCCTTCTCGGCCAGAATGGCAGGTTCCGGACTCCAAGACACCACGGGTCCAGCCCGCTCCACTGCCAGTCATCCCTTCGCCGGCTCCCTGTCCTGCTGTCCCGACACCGGTTCCCTGTCCGGCGGTTCAACCGCAGGCCCTTGATCTGGTTCACCAGCCTCCAGATGGTCCCCGCCTTTGCCTCAAGGTTTTAGAGGGTCCCCCCCTCCGGCGTAGGCTTCCAGGGCGTTGCCCCCCTCCGGGGCAGGCTTCCAGGGTGTTCCCCCCTCCAGCTTCCAGCTCTCAGCAGTTGGCCGTGGAGGGAGGGTACTGTCACAGATACTCCAGGCTCCACAAGCTACTAATCATCCACACCTGCTCCCCATTAGCTCCCAATCACAGCCAGCACATAAAAACCCTGCACTCACCTCAGTCTGAGTCAGACCTCGTTTGCGACCAGGACTCTCCATACCAATCGACATAACGCCTATATCCCATTCTCCAGCGATCTCCTGTCTCCAGTGAGTCTTCCATCCTACGGACTTCCCTAGATATAAACTAGGACACTCAGGCTGTCATCTAAATAAAGAACATTCCGTATCCTTCTCGGTGTCCACTGCCTGTCTGTTCCGTAACAATGTTAGTAGGATTTAATTTATACAGCTTACTGGGTTCCCATTTTGTCAAGACCTATTTACTTCAGCTAAGAAACATCGCTAAAATCAGATGTATCTTGTCTTCTACGGATCTGGAACTGTTCGTTCATTTTAATTTTCTCCCGTCTAGATTATTGTAATTCCCTCTACTCGTGCCTCAGTCAAGATGCTCTAAATCATTTACAGTTGGTCCAAAACACAGCTGCCAGACTAACTAGAACTAGCAGTCGGTCCCACATTACCCCTGTTCTTGCATCCCTACATTGGCTTCCTGTAAAATCCAGAATAAACAAGATTTTGTTGATTACATATAAGGCTTTGCATGACCTTGCCCCCAGTTACATTTCTGATCTCCTTGTTCCTCATTCCACTTCTCTACCGCTCAGATCCTCAAATCTTTTATCCAGCACCCGCTCCAACCTATAAACAAAAGATGACCGTGCCTTCGCTGTTGTAGCCCCAAACCTCTGGAATCATCTTCCACAAACTATGAGATTTGCTGAATCTTTGGACTACTTTAAGCGGCCTCTAAAAACCCATCCCTATAGGTAAGCCTTTTCATAGATCTCCATCCGTCTTATGTTTTGTTTGTTTCAGTTTGGTTTTGTGCTGTGTTTTTGTATTTTAATGTAACTATCTATTCATTTATATTTTCGGTGTATGTGTGAAGCACTTTGTAACTGTGTTCTAAAGTTCTATGCAAATAAAGCTTTACTTAATTACCTGAGTTTGAAGAACACATTTGTTTGTGGTCTGAAAGAGGGGATTGCTGCCTTACAGTGAATGCACTGATAGTCATATCAGTGATTGCATAGTCTACTACACTAGACTTAAAAGCTAAGAACATTCTGTATCCTTGGTGTCCACTGCTTGTCTGTTCGTAACAATCTGTTAGTAGGATTTGATTTATACAGCTTACTGGGTTCCCTTTTGTCAAGACCTGTTTACTTCAATCTTGTGTGAATCTCCCTGAAGAGTCCCCTCTGAACCTACCGTTGTAGCCTCAGGCATTAAAATACACTACCTCCCTGCCACTTTGATTTATTTCAGAGTCAAGGTTGTTCCGATGGGTGATGGTTGGTGTGGTAAACAGGGGGAGACTGATCAAACACATGGTTGTTTCCCTGTGGGTTGATGATTCTGGGATGGTCGCTAAAGCTTGTAGTACAGGAGGGGGTGGGGGCATTGCGTCCCAGGGCCGTGTCTTTGAGGGTCTTTGCAAATATCTTCACCCGCTCTCTGTGTAGATGGAATCCATCATAGAGGTCCCAGGTGCCAATGGTTGGGTAACCACATCTTGGCACATACTCTTTTGATCTCCATATTAATGTCATGGATGACACGAGGGGTGTCTGTCCTAGGCAGCAGGGTGGAGACCACAACGCAGGTGTCAGGGAACTCCCTACTGGCCTGCTCTGTCCTCTTCCTCACTGCCTCAGCAGTGTCTTTACAGAGGCTGTGTAGGTCATTTGTTCCTGTGTGGATCACCAGGCATTGAGGGCTCTTGAGGGTCTCCTTTTTCAAAAGCTTAATTGCCTGGCCTGTGGTGCTGCAGCGTTTAGATTGCACTTCCTTAGCAGGAAAAAGCTTGTTTGTGGTCAAGGAATTTCCCATTAGAGTCAGCCAGCAGGACCACTTGTGGGGCTTCCTTTTCAGGCTAGATGGAGGGAGGCTGGGTTGGGCAGAGCTGGTTGTTGGCAGCTGGCTGTGTGGATGTATCACCAGGTGCCAGGGTGTTTGTTGGGCTGAGTGCACACAAAGGACCCACTGGCAGCACAAAATAAAGGTTTTAGCCATCACACAACTTATGAAATGCTCACATAACTTTAGTAGTTAGACCTATCTTTTTGTGTCATTAAAATAAAAAAGGACTAATTAAGACACCAAAGTACAAGTAGCTACGAAAACGAAAAACCTTTATTGTCCAAAACAGACAATTAAAAGTAGATCGGCCATGACAGTGACATTGCAAGGGAAATCAATAAACATGCAACAGGACAACACTAGCTAATTCGCTAAATACAGAGAAAAGTTTCAGAGACAAGTTAGAAAAGCTAAGTAGTAGACCCAGGTGCAGCTAATTCAATCCCTTCCTGTCAATGGTGAGGTACAACAGAAGGCTGTCAGAGTGCAGGACATTTTACTCATAATACTGATGTACATGGTGAAGAAATAAGTCCCGAAGGCCAAAAGTTCGAAGAAAAATAAAACATCTTCAGGAACTTTACTGAATATATTTAATTGAAGACAGACAAGTCGAAAGGGTAGGCTTAGACCCAGCATATAGATACTAACATACAGTAGTAATAGCATCAGCACAGCTATTTTAGAGTCAGAGAGGTTTGACTTCAAATACTAGAAACTCCATTTACAGCTGACCCAACCTACTTTGAAAAAGAGAAACAAATCACACACATTTATCCATAATTCAGCCTCTCAAGACAACAGTACAGATCAAAAACATCACCAAGATGGTCTCAGTCAAGTGTGTAATGAGCATCTTTCCATTTCATCATCTGGCTTTGTTGTATGAAGTACTTGGTTAGGATTTTTTTTATGCTTACACAACCTGTGGTTGCTCGTCTCAAAAATGGGACTGTTTTACGCAGCTTGTACGTCTTCCATAACTGAGGCTTAGGGCTTAGGGCTTATTAAAATGATCATTCTGTAAGAAAAAGGTAAACATTTAAAAATAGCTGCTGTTTCAAGGGTTGTGACATGAGGCAGTGCGAGGTGAAGCAAAAGAGACAATGGAGTTGCATTACAATAAGGATTTTCTCTTTAAGGTGAGTTCTCTGATAAATGTCCAGCAGCAGAAGGCCACCCAAAGCAAACAGTTCAGAGAAAGGGAATTTGAACTAGCTAACCTGGGTCTGCTAACAGAGGAAGCTACTATGCTAACTTTAATACAGTATACATAGAAATAAGCACAGCCGGGCTACATTCAACACAAAACGCAGCAGAGAAAACACCAGAGAAAGACCTCTCATATGAAGCGGTCATGTTGATCATGCTGAATTCAAAAGTTCTATCCTGTTTTATTTATGCAAATATCAAAACGTGTGTTAAACATAGGACGGTCTGCAAGCAAGATGAACCAAGGAATACTCTGCTGAATCATCATGTCTTGAGTGTTGCCTGGCCAGTGCAAGCTAAAATAATACAGCCAAAAAAACACGTGGCTGAGTATGTGTGATGGTTAAAAAGTGGAAATTAAGATTTTAAAACATACTGTCAATCATCTCCTCCATTAGCAGTAAAACCTAGTTGTGTTTGTTACAGAGCATATATCTACTGAGTGACAGAGCCGCGTTCTCATCAAGAAACCTCCACTTATCAGCCAAAGTGGTTGTGTAAGAATTAACAAGCCACTTTCACCATCAGCCACAGTTGATGAATGTGCAGACTACAGCTGATAATTCAATGACATATGGCTGGTCAATTCCTACATTGATAGTTCTCTTGGCCAATACCTGTTAATTCACTCTGTGACAGTTAACTTTTGGTTCAGACTGGGGCGTGTTTAGACTGAGAGCACTTATACTTATTACACCAAGTTAGAGGAGGTGCCTTTATTTCCCAGGGAAACATGTTTGATGATCATCCATCAGTAAAGCTTGTTTACAGCAGCTCAATATATCAAGCATGCTTGTTTACCTACTCTTGCAATTTGGTGTCATAAACAATAGCTCTACTTTGTAAATAAGAAGAGACATTAACTCGGGCTTGCTTTTATAAAAACACTTCCAGATTTCCAGAAGCAATGCATTTAAAAAAAAAAAAAAAACTTTAGCTGGACAGTGGTGCTCTGCTAGGTTAAAATAAGGGAAAAGAAACTGTATAGAAAGGCCAAGAGCCTGCAGAATTTCATTCCAACTAAGCACCAAACAGCTGAGCTCAGTGCTGAACACACCTTCAACCGGTGTTTGGCATAAGTGGAAACCTGCAGATTCTCAGTTTAGCACAGTGTCCATTCTAGTTATATGATGTGTTTCTGTCTGAATGATCATCAGTTGGTTTGACACTTTGCCCCTCTAATTTATAGGTTAAAAGGCATCTCAGTTTCTTCAGGCACGAGTCCTTGGTTTGACATAAGCCTTGGACTTCCACTCCTAACACTGAGCCTGAACCAGTGCAACAATAACTGATGAGAATCAAGTTTCAAAATTCAACTGAAGTCATCCAGTGTGCCCATCAATCTAGCAGTGTGAAAAAATGACAACCTGCCAGATACTGACTTAGCTGCTGTGTGTACACTCTACCAGCCACTTTGGCAGATAACCAACCAGCCTTAGTTCCATTAAAAAGTAACTACATAAAATTGCTAAACCGGCATGAGAAGTTTGGGAACCAAACCAGTTACAGCTGCCAGGGAATGAACTCAAGTCGTACACTTACACATATGGTTCACTACTTCTGTAAGTAGCAATTTTTCTTCTAGCCTTGCTGGCAGGCAACTATTTGACTTCCTACTAAATAAATACTGTGGCCTAGTCAAGCAGTGAAAATGTCTGGTGAATTGATAGTATTTCCACATGACATGTAGTCCTGACTGTGTTCAAGAAAATACCAAGACTAACTCAAAACGCATTGGGAGAGTGCAATGTCCTAATATATACCTTAATATCTATAACACATATGATTGTGAAATACAGCAGATGGACAGTTTTAAATTCACAGAAAAGCTACAGGTTTAGCTATGAACCACCACCAAATCAGCACAAATACCTCAACTAATGGTTTGATAAAATACAGACTTGTTCCTTCATTTTAATAAAAAAACAAATAGCAGGCAGCTAAGTACAAGCTTTGGGCAGCAGCATCATCCATAACTGCTAATTTTGTCAGCTTTTTAAAAAAACAAAAACTTTTGGCAGACAACTGCAGGACATTTGAACACTGGCTGGTTGGCTGCCACATTGGCTGGTAGGACATGTAAGGCCAAAGCCAACGACTACTGGTCTTTTCATGTAGACTGTACAAATGTACATTTGGGGTTTGAGAGTTTAAATCAAGAAGAGAGTTGTTAAGTCGGCAATAATGAGAACCCAGGTGGCACAAAGAGAACAGATACCGAAAGAGATGAATGGTTTGTATCCATTCTTTCACTCCTCCATAATACCATGCCTCACTTCATTCCCCTCCAAAAGAAGTTCCCTCCAATGTATCCTGACAAAGCAGGAAGGGAAGTTTGTGCTCTCCGAGCCGCCATAATTCACCTGCCACTTTCATCTTTCAAACAGGACTTCTAAATGAGGACTGGTGATTGGGAGGAGAGACAAACTTGCCAGCCACAGTCAAGCATTCAGCTTGCTTCTCACATGAATGGACATGTTAAAGAGGTAGCTTGACAGCTTGTATTGTATTCCTGTATTTCTAACACCAGGCACCTGTCACCAAATATAGCAGACAAACACTTTTATAGTAATTTCACTGTATTCAGTTCAATATTCAGCTTGTGACGCCAAGGAGGAATACTAGCAGAATAAAGGCACCAATGCCCATCAAGTGACACGTTCTTGGTGAGGGAAAAACATTAATATAACAGACTAAGTGTCAACATACCTCTTTAAAAAAAAAAGTACATTTTCAGTCGAGATACAGGTGGGAGCATCTTTTGAGGAAAGGACGCCCGTCTCCTTTCAGGGCAGGAAAACAAACTTCTTCTTTCCTGTCAGCTACATTGGCAGTTCAATCCCAATGATCTGGGATTTTCTCCACTTCGCTGCCAAAGTGGCTGCTAGAATCAATTACCTGGACAACTGTTCACCAGCATATAGTTGCTTTCCTGCCCTGCACACTTCCTTTCATTTCCTCTTTGCACCTCCACCTCCTCCTCCGCTCATCTAATCTTTTTTCTCCTCCTCTTTCTTCTCCTCCTCCTCTGTGGGGTAAGAGTGCCAGGTGAGGCGCTCCTCATAGAAAGAGATGACCACCTGGGGACATTTGACATTGGCCTCCTTGGCTGGGACGAGGTCGGCCTCGTCAGAGTTCTTCCTGTTAATTTTAATTCAAGAGAAAAGGTATGGGAGTAGAGAGGAGGGGAAAGGGAGAAACAACATGCAAGACAGAGATAGATGACAGAAAGAGGAGTAGAGAGAGGGGAAAAGAAAGCAAGAACAAAAAAGGAGGAAAAGACAATAGGAGAAACAAGCGGGGCACAGGGAGGTAAAGAGAAAGCGCAAAAGAGAGAGAACGGTGTTAGACAATAGGCTCTTCACCATTTATTTCCTACAACAATAAAAACAAACTGAGGGTTTAAGCCTAGCAATTAACAGGATAACCTGCCAAAGTTGTTCTTTAGGACAGTGGTTCCCAACTGGTGGGTGAATTCTGAGTGGGTTGTGAGGATGTAGTTCAACTTTATCAAAAAACTTTACTTTGAAATGCAGTGAATTTCTAGAACAGTGCTTTTATTTTAAAATACTGTTTTTCACTTCCTAGTGAGTAGCGGCGCTACAACCTGCAACTTCACAATGCAACTGACCTTCACCTTGAACATCTGTTGACTGTAGTGGACTGAGGAGAAGCTTGCTGCTCCACTACAGGCTGAACACAAGTTTGAGAATACACTCAGTGGCTACTTTATTAGGTACACCTCTAATGCAATCCAATGCGATTTTAGTTATCATTATGTGAAATAAAAGCAAAGGGCAACTCTGTGGTTAAATCTGTCTCCTCACAGCTAGAAGGTCATACCTTGGTTTCAATCCACTGACAGATAAAATAGATGGATGGAAATAACAGCAAACTCCAATGCAGTGTGTCGTCGCTGCCTCTGGGCAAAACAAAGCTGAAGTAGCTAAGCTCACTTTGGATGGTTACTGAAGCTAGGGTAAACAGCAACATTAAATAATAAATCTAAATAACGTCAGCCCAGGCCAATCTCCACATATTCACACTAAACCAAATATACTGTGACTGTTTTGGTGAAATATTTTTTTATGTACATTTTTTAAAACATAGAATCAACTTGGGAAGGGTGATTTATGACATGCAGAGGGTGGCCCTGTTTGCATTTTTTTGTTTAAAACACTAACAATGAACCTTGCTCGCTAACATATCTGTAATTTTGCAGCATTTAGCTGCACTTTCCTCCAGGGCTTTTCTCCTTTTCATGCACTCCCTCTAGACTCCACATTTTCTCTTTCTCTCCTGCATTTTTTCCTCCACACTGCTCAGCCACGCAAACTCCACACAGAGTTGGCAGCAATGAATAAAACTGAATAGGTACTAAGATGGTGTAGGTGTGGACAGTGACCTGGGGTCATATTTACAAAACACCCTAGAACTAAAAGCAGCTCCTAAGAGGCAGAGTTAGAAGTAACGCAGGCATGTTAGTGAGAACTTTATGACCTCTATGTTTTTGTAATCTAATTCACAAAGCATTTTAGCTCTAAAAGTAGCTCTGAGAGAAGTCAGAGGTAGTCCAGCGGAGTTCTGAATCAGTAAGAGCTGTTCACAATCAGTCAGCTGCTGCAGGTAATGTGTCTTGTCGTGCAAAGGTTTTGGAATAATAACTTAAACCTTATTTTCTGATTGTTTCACGGCGGTTACATTCAAAAGCAAAAATAAAAAATAAAAAAAGCGCCCACACCATCACACAACCCTGCAGGAAAGAGCCAGCCTGTCTGCTGCTCTCTGCTCTGCGTGTAGCTCAGACCCGACCTTCGACTTCGTTTTAGCGCTGTAGCAGCGCTGGAGATACATCTATGACACAGACAGAGAGCAATGTAACCTGCTCACTACGTTTTTAGAGTCCAGACGCCTGCACACCGTTATTGGCTGGGGGCTAGCCCCCCGTACACATACTTTGATGGCGGAGTGTTAATAAAGATCCAATCCAACAAGTCAAAACAATCCAATAACACCAGAGATGATGGTTTACACAACTCAATGCTACTGTGATGCTGGAAAAAATAAGATATACAAGCTGTCTATCAAACACACTCGATTTCCAGATAAAATGTGCTATATGTAGAATTACCCTGTTAAAGTATGAGGATTTGTTACATGGCGATACAATACTTAATAAGTGAATATTTAATTTTGGTTCATATATGAAATTTGTGAGAGTTTACTCTTGTGTATTGATGAATACCAGCCCAGTCACCTGTCAACCAATCACTGTAGACAGTGATTGAGTGGGTCCCCATAATTTCAGTGCGCTGGTGCACCGCTTAACACATACTGGTGAGGCCCGGGAAAACTGTTTAAATCGAGTGTAATTTGTCAGACAGCGGCCGCAACCATGTGATTGTCAGCTGACTAAACAAACCATGTCGGCCTGCAAGGTAAAAGCCATGATAGCCTTCCAAGTTGACGAAAAATTGCCAACATGCACAGTAATGTTCACAATATGATTTTACGTAAACCTGAATGACATTCATCAGTTCTCTGCCTTATCAACCTCCCTTGACCTGTTTATGGGCCATGTGGTCTAGGTAGGCTTTCGCCGCTTGAATTGAGTATATGCGCCAGCTGAGACGCCTTTTAAATGGTGTGCAGACTCCACCTACTCGGCGCACCACAGGCGTACGCCGCCGTGGTTATGGTGCAGAACCAGCAAATTCATGAAACATGATGCCATCCATTGCAACTGGGTCCAATAATAACCCTTCTCTTAGCTTAGGGGTTCTCTCAGTTCTTTAGTAAAAGTTGGTCTCACCAGCTTTGTGAATAGGTCTTAAGAGGAAACTCTTAGCTAAGAACTTTTAGCCCATTTAGGAGAACTCCTAGTAGTAAGATGTGAAAACGGCCCCTAGTGGACTGTTGAGGCTAGACCAGTTGGGAACCACTGCTCTAGGAGCTCTAAAAGCTATTACTGTAAATTACTTGAATTCAAGATGCTTGTATAATGAAAAATAACCTTGTGCGTGTACGTTAAAGAAACCTTGTATTCCATGGTGAGAAAACTATCTTTTTGCACTTCAAAACTTTTGAGGCTTTTTAATTTAAAATTACATAGTTTGGATGACCTTTCACTTGCATTTGATTTGTTCTGTGTATCAATCAGCTTCAATATTTCCTGGCCAATGCTTTCTGTGATGAAGCCTTATCTAACCCAATTGTAAGCCCCATATGGATGGGGTGTGCTATACACAGAGCTTTGCACTCGAGCTTCTCTCGATGACTGCATGGCTGAAAATAGGCTCTGATTGGGAGATCTTCACTGGTCTTCTCATTTCCTTGTAACCGAGACCCGACTGTGGTCCAAATACCATTAGCATATGTCTATTTTGTATTGTTTGTTTAACGCACAGTTTAACTGACAGTGAAGACCCACCACTTCATGAGGAACATCAGCTCTCCACTGGAGTCTGTTGCTCCAATAATCCTCTCCGGCTGCAAACCTCTGCCAAAACCTCTGGCTTTCTCACCCTGGAGACAGGAAGTATAAGAACAAGAAAACACATGACCAAAGAAGAAACAACAGGTATGAGAAAATCCTGCAATGAACATTAAAGCACCTGTGTGTAGACTTTGTATATGATTAGTTAACAAATCGCAAATTTTTTGTGGTCTGGCTGACTGCTGGGAGTCTTTAGTCTGGAGCAACCACTCTCCTTAGCTCACCTCCTCCTTCTTCCTCTTGCTCCCTCGTTCCTCTGAGTCTCCTGAGGCCTCACTGGCGATTTTCCTCTTGCCCTCCTTCTTTTTCTCCTCCTTCTCTTTGTGTTTCTGCATGTACTCGGCGATAAGATCAGGGCAGTCTAGGTTGTCTTCCGGCTCCCATGTGTTATCCTCACTAGAAAGGTGGGTGCAGACAGCACACATGAATGGAAGATGTTTAGTTAGTCTTTATTCGGTAATAAATTCTCACTTTTAATTCCTAATTATTTTTCTTTCTTTTTTTAAAATGTCATTTTGTAAGGTTATTTGCAGAGATGTATTGTAAAGAGGTACTGCATACTTAAACATGTTTTTTGAGCTGTAAACTAAATTATATGACTGTACTGTGATGAAACACATCAGCGCCGGTGTTAATATTGACATTCTTACCAAATGTATGAAAATCTGCATTTCATGGGTTGAAAATGGCTTAACACGCCATCTACTGTTTTAAATCACCCTGAACCTTCCAAGGCAACGCTGACACAGAGTCATCCGTTCGGGTCTAATTTACATCACAACATTTATATAATAAAAATAATGTTAATGCCCTCTAATTAGAAGTGGCTGACCCACCTCCCCCTGCCCCAGTCTTTGAGTGGGAGTCAGCACTTATGTTTAAATATATGCAGATCGAGACTCATCATTCACAAGCGCTCATGCTAGTTTTTACTAACCCTCTACTTAGTATTTTACAATTTTGCCGCAGTGGTTTGGTGCTTTTCACGGCTGTAGAAGTACCACTGGACTGCATTCTTTCCCTTGATGATGATCCCATGGTAAACAGCAGGGCTACAGCTACGTACTGACACTCCCCCACAGACACACACTCACCGGAGAGCATCTCAGCTTCTCTGAGCTGCTAACATTAGTTCAGCTACAACACTTGACCACACAGAAACTTTTACAAAGGGCCATGAATGTGCTTCTGACTGTCAAAGCTCCAGTGTGTTTCCAGCGTGGGCACGGAGAGTCTGACAGCAGTTGCTCATGGCTGGTTAGCTCTCTGTTGCTCACTCTGGTCGGGGGTTATCCTGTGCAGACCTCTGCTGCATTTTTTAAATATGCTGGGAGGGAGGGAGCTAGCAGAATTTATAGGCGCAGTTACACTTTAATGTCAAAATTCTAAACTTTCAATTTTGTGGGCATGAGTCAATCCTGATACTTTATGCTGCACATTATTTGCAATTTTTAACTAAAAACTTTTCCTAAATTACCAAAAGAAAAATATATCTCAGGGCCAAGAACACCAAGCTTTGCCTCAGTGGAGATCCATACTCACTCAGAGAACCCCTTCCATTTCAGCAGAAACTCTGCTTTGCCCTTCACCACTCTGCGGTCCAAAACCTTCTCCACCACATACTCCTCCTCTTCCTCCTCCTCCTCCACCGCTGCTGGTGCTGCTGGTGCTGCTGCAGGTGCTGCAGGTGCTGCATGCTGCTCCTCCTCCTCAGCCTTCTTGCCCTTCTTTCCTGCAACGGTCGCCAGCTTGAAGTCTGCTGAGGGCGCCTCTGGTGGACCCAAGAGGAAACATGTGGAGATAATGATAAAGGGGTTAAAGTAACTAATAGAGTGATAAGTGAATTATAGTATAGCATGTTCAAATATTATAATATTGTTCAAACTCTGTATGAATAGAGAAAACCCAAGGGCGTATGAGGTGGCCAATCCTGAGGACTTAAGAGACTGAAGCATCTCCTGCATTAGAACTGAAATGACTAATAAAATGCAGGCACTAAAAGACATTAACGGGTGATCTGACCACCAGCCAGCAATTCTTGAGCTACAAACTATATGTACAGCAACATGCAGCTGTCTTGTCTTTAAATGGATAGTTCACCCCAAAACCAAATATTTTTCCACAGACCTTGTTGTGGGCAGTTTCATGAAAGAACTATCGGCAGAAAGAAAATAGTTAATTGATTTTTTGGCACATTGAGCACCACAAGCCATATAGTGCCATATAGTTCCATTATATTTCACAAAACGCAGACATCTCTACGGCCGGTATTTCCAAAACTCGGCAACTCACACTAAAACAATCTAGGTGGATAAAAAGCACTTCAGGTAAGAGGAAAAAATATGTATTTTTGACAAAAAAAAGAAAAAAAAAAAAAAAAAACATGTATCAAATCCCTGATAAAAATCACCAAAATAGCTGCAAAATAAACAAAGTACAGGGAAATCTGACATTAATTGTCAAACACCAAAAAAACCAAAAAAATAAGACCACCTGACCTTTATCTACGAACAACTACATCCACACACAGATTAACAGGGGATATAAGAAAAAGTAATAGCTGAATGACAGTAACAAACAACTGACTGTCTTAGAGCTGGGCCGCAAGGTTAACAGTAGAATTTGCTAAAAGGAACACACCATAAGGTATTCTACCTGATATGGATTGTGCTGCAGCAGAAGTTGAACCGGGATCAACTTTTTTGATGCGTTTCTATGCCGTAAACATTTGCCGCTGTACCCCATTGAAATTAATGAGCAGCCCCCACTTTTTGACACATTGCTATTGTTTGATCGTACCTGAAACTGGTATTTCTGAACAGTAATGGCACCCCCAAAGAACACAAAAACAAATGACAAACACAATGAAGATCTGGGTTCATTAAAGTCCCTCTGTCTTCTGTTGTAACATAAAAAACACATCTTTGACATGTTTTCTTGTATATTACTCACAGCCTATATTTGCTTCAGCTTAATTGAGGTTGCTCAGTTTTAAACAAAATGCTAACAATATGTAGGTTAAGGATGCACCAATTCAACTTTTTCTCTCTGGTTCTGATACCTGAACCCAGGATATCTACTGATAGTACCAAGTGGATACCTGACATACAGTGATTTAAAAAAAAACAAAACAAAGGAAATATTATACACCAGGGACGGTAGGGTGCTACAAACTGAGTTGGTGGCCTGCCATGACTGAATGAAAGTAGGACTACATCCTAAGTAAAATAAGTACAGTAAAATTTAAATTTTATATTGACATTGATGAAAAAAATGTATTTAATGTGGATCAGTCACATCTGGCTAACACCTGATCTGCTTAACAAGGTCAGTATCTACGCCAATACCATGTAACAGTAACGACTAAACTACATCTGTGATTGGACAGAACACATTGTATATAACAAAAGGGGTTGCAGGCGATTTTAATTCATATGTGACAATAGTCCCCAGCTTTCAAAAAATTGTGAAGTTGTGTGTTTGTGATGACTCTGGGAGTGATGACCTATCAGATGCCGAAATGAAAAACCTTCCTGTCTTAAAAACTACTTAAGTCCTTCAATTTATAATCTGAGAAAAGTAAAGACTCCTCTTGGACTTGCAGACTCCCCGTCCAACCCAGATTAAAAGCCAAGGGGAAGCCATGTTAGGCTCGGCAAGAGAGAAAAGAAGCTGAAACCTGAGTATGCAGGGAAAGAAAGGAGGAGGGGTCACCAGATAAAGAATTGTAATGTTCAAAGGACTGGCTCTGACAAACACTGTGAGAGCCTTTAACTATTACATCTGGAGAGTGTCTGCTGAGTGCTTTCAGTAAGAACCAATGGTCTTGGAGCTGAGAGAGAGCACAAATAGGGTAGGGAAGTCAAAATACTGAAGAGATGGACTAACACATTGGTTTTCATGAGATTTTCTGAGAATATAAAAAATAAATCCCTTAAACCAACTACTTCAATGCTATTATCATATATACACAATGTTGAGTTAATGGGCTAAACCCTAAACACAAAACCATTCTTATGGCCATTTAAAGACACACTTTATCCAAATTACAAGTGTTCAACAGCAGTGACAGGAGGCGGTAGAGGTAGTGCAGTTCGTGCACCAATCGGAAGGTCCTGCGATTCGATCCCGGCTTCTCCCAGCCCACATGTCGAAGTGTCCTTGGACAAGACGCTGAACCCCAAATTGCTCATGAGGGCTGTGCCTTCGGTGTGAGTGGGGGTGAATTATTAGTTAGCCATCAGTGTATGAATGGGGTAAATGTGATATGTAGTGTGTGAAGCGCTTTGAGTGGTCGGAAGACTAGAAAGGCGCTATGCATGTACAGTCCATTTACCATTTACTCTGAAAGCCAAATGATCCAAATACCACTGCCAGAAAGAAGAAAAACAAAACCAGCATACCTAAAAGTTACATTTAAATATTTTGAAAAATTCTCTTGTAGATTTGACAAAATTTAACGTTGGGTCAATTTGGCTAAATATGTAAATGTTACAACCTACAACACGGAAACCAAGGCAGCAAGCTAAGTATTTAATTTTACATGACCCCAGCTTTTGGCTTACTTACAAACACCTTAATTTAACCATTATATTAATCTTACTATATAGAGTAATCCTGTTATGGGTGCACATGAATGAGGCGACTTAACTACTGCTACTGAAGGCAAGGTACGTCCACCTGAGCCACTGGGCACCTGCCACGTGTTAAGATAAAAACCTTAGTATGCATGTCGAGTCAGATTTTGCCATCATTGAAAGGACTGGCTACACATGATGGAATTGTCACAAGTTAACCCCTGTAGAGACCCGTGGCGTCTAGTGTGCATCTTTTTTGGCTAACTTGTCAACAAGGTATGCTGGTTGTTCTAAAAGCGTCTTAACTGATGACTATCAGAAATGTTGAAAACCTCAGTTGATATGTGTTGTGTGTAGTTGAACTAATGTTTGGTGGTTACTGTTAAGGAAAACGCCCCCCTCCATGCCTCCCGAATAACAGTGAGCGTGATTTGCAGACTGCATCTACCGAAAAACGCACACTGCGGCAATAGCAACTCTACACACGTGGGCAAATTAATACAATTTCAGAGTTGAAGGTTTGTTATGTCGTTCTACCTTAACAGTAAACAAAGCTGTTCCGTCCGATGTTTCATAAGAGAAGCGTCGAAGCCAGCATGCTGTAGTTTTTACATCATGCCTGCACACGCTGTAACCTCGCGCGCTGCATAAAATAATCGACGAATGCCAAAATAAGTTCGGACAATTTCGTTCAATTTGATTTGGCCACAATACATTGCAATTCACCAATACCCGAGCAATGAGATGAGCTGGGCGGCCTGCTTCCCTTCATCCAGAAGGAAACATGGCTGGCGTGTGTTCCCTCAACAGCTAACGTCAGCTAACATAAGCCTTACCTTTACAGAGAATGCTTCAGAGCGCTTTTAGGGGCTTAGGATAGGCCCGAGTGACAACGCTGTGATTTGACCGTCTGTTGTAGACGAGTAACAAACCGAAGACGCGACACAAAACTACCAAAAGGCTGAGTGGCGTGCTTTGGATCGACTTTCCCTCTATGTGCTTTGCTGTTGAATAACACAATAGCCTCAGCGTTGCTGACAACCAGCACCGATCCCGTTCTGCCCGCCAACAGCACCACCGGACGTTACGTCAGTCGGCAACGCAAGACGTAGTGGGAGGTGTAGTCTTTGGTGTGGTGAGATTGCGGAAGGAAGAAGTTGTGTTGTTGTTGTTGTTCTTGTTTTGTTTGTTTTTTTTTTGTTTTGTTTTTTACGGCGGTTGGCATCCAGCTATTAGTACATTACCGCCACCTTCTGTTCCGGAGTGTGGAACAGACAATATACTTAAACTCTAAATCCCTTCAAAATAAAAATAAAAAATGTCAGAGAATGGGACATACAGCACAACAATGTAAATGGAGATAAAGGTGTGTGAAATGCAGAGGAGAACATGACTATGGAAGATGTAATAATGATGCTAAGTTAAAATGCTGCAATTGTGGAGGTGAGCATAGCATGCTGCAGATGCTGGATGTGTGGTCCAGAAACAAGCTAAAGAAGTACTGAGGTACAAGGTTGTGAATAAGATGACATATGCAGAGGCATTAAAGAGTATTGGCACTTATGAAATGTAGTACCCCAGAGTTCAGGCATAAGGAGATCTCAGCCAGGAAGATTAGCACCTCCACAGCAGCCATGCAGTCATAAGTGTAAAGTTGAGGAGAACACCTTGATTGTAGAAAAGAAGAGCTTTATAGCTTTTATGTGTAAAGTTGTTAACATTGCTACATGACAAGAAAGGAAAAGTGACAGGATGGGAAATCAGGGAGGCTGTGTGACTGTCCGAAGGAAGCATAGCCTTAAGCAGAAGCCCACGGTTCACCACCAATCTGTTCACATTTCTAATAAGGTCTCCCCACTCAGCGACACACCCGCTGAGAAACCAACTCTGATTATTGGCAGCTCCATTTTGAGAAACATGAAGTTAGCGACAACAGCAACCATAGTCACATGTATTCCCGTGGCCAGAATGGGCGATTTTGAATCCTATTTAAAACTGCTGGCTAAGGATAAACAGTAAATACAGTAAGATGGTTATTCACGTCGGCAGTAACGACTGAAAAACTAGTGCATGCATTTGTTACTTCTAGGTTGGACTATTGCAATTCCTTATTATCAGGCTGCCCGAATAAGTCCCTTAAGACGCTCCAGTTGATCCAGAATTCTGCGGCACGTGTACTGACAAGAACTAGGAATTTTCTCCAAGTTGTCGATCAGCCCCCGTGTTCCTGCTCGACAACTGCTACTTCAGTTGTTGTTATTGGCTCTGTTACTACTATTACTGTCATTATTATTCCTATAACTGTCATTCCTATTATTATTCATTTATTAATATTAATGTTACCACTACAATTACATTATTGCTATTTTAAAAATTCTAGGTGGTATTTGTATTGTTTATTTGTATAGAAAATCTAAGACACAGTTATAGAACCTACCTCTAATTCCCATCTTATTCAATTTAATTAATAACCCTTCCACTTGGAGTTGTAAGCCTTTTCAATATAAAAAAACAATATTCATTCATTATTTCCTTTTAAACGTTTTCTCTATCTCCTTGCTTACTTTCCCAACAGCATCCATTGTAGAACGCCCTTTTCTGAAACTGCTTTGGTATGGTGCAAATACTGTAGTTCTCTATGTTCAAGGAAATATTTAAGTCTTCTGACTAATATCTTCTCCATCCACTTGAATAGGTAGGATGTTAGGGCGATGGGTCTGTAATTGCCACCATTATTAGGATCCTTTCCAGGTTTATTAAATGGCAATATTAATATACTCTTCCAACTTTTTGGCATTTTACCCTCTTCCCATATCGTATTAAATAAGTGCATTATTATCTCTAACACTTTTTCAGGTAATTTCTGGAACATGACATAGCTCAATTGATCTTCTCCTGTAGCAGTATTTCTGATTCCATTTAATACTATCACTAGTTCATTCATGTTCATTTCTGCATCCATGGTACTTTCCTCATTAAATTTTTTTAATACATACATCCCTATTTTCATTTAGAATCTTCTCTTTATTTTGTCTGTGGATATCATCTAAATGATTACCACTATGCACACTGGCAAACTTCCTTCCTAACACATTTGCATTTTCCTTATCTGTTATTACCAGTGTTCTGTCATCATCTAATACTGGTATTTTATCATGTACTTTTTTCCCCGCTCATTTTCTTCAGCATTGACCACACCTCTCCTATTTTAAAGTCCCTCCCCATAGTAGAACAATAACTCTTCAGTGCATTTCGTTTACTATTCTTAATTAATCTTCGAGCTTGAGCCTTTTTCCTCTGATACTTAATTAGATTCTCTTGGTTCAAGTTATTCCTTAATATTCTCAGTGCACTATTTTGTTCTTTAATAGCTTCTGTACATTTATCACTCCACCATGGAACCGTTTTCCTTTTCCCCCCCAACTGAATTGAATGGTATGCTATTCAGTGCTGCATTTAGTATTAAATGTGAAACTTCAGATGCACATTCCTCATTATCACCCTCCATTGAGATTGACTCAATTTGCTTTTGCAAAACCCGACTTCTTATGACTAGGCCTTTCTTGTAAATCTATTTCAACATTTATGAAACATATTATTGGAAAATTATCGCTCCCAATACTTGTACTGTCTTTTACATTCCATTCACAAGAGGGAAGCACAATGCAAATACCACCTAGAATTTTAAAATAGTCATAATGTAATGGTAGTGGTAATATTGATATTAATAAATGAATAATAATAGGAATGACAGCTATAGGAAAAATAATGTCAGTATTAGTAACAGAGCCAATAACAACAACTGTAGAAGCAGTTGTCGAGCAGGAACACGGGGGCAGCAGGTGGCCCACAACCACAGATCCAGTATCTGCAGCTCCGGAGGCAGAAATACCTGCTGAAAGCGACAGAAGGAGAGAGGAGAGAAACGAGAAAGCACAAAACTAATGGAGAGAGAAGATGTTGAGTTAGTAACATGCAGTAATGGGATAAAAATGCATACACATGGAGAGGGAGAGAAGGAGAGAGGAAAGAGGCACATCATGTCTCCCGGCAGTCTAGGCCTATAGCAGCATAACTAAGGGATGGTTCAGGACTCACCCAAGCCAGCCCTAACTATAAGCTTTATCAAAGAGGAAAGTCTTAAGCCTACTCTTAAATGTGGAGATGGTGTCTGCCTCCCGAACCCAAACTGGGATCTGATTCTACAGCAGAGGAGCTTGATAACTGAAGGCTCTGGCTCCCATTCTACTTTTGGAGACTCTAGGAACCACAAGTAACCCTGCATTCTGGGGACGCAGTGTTCTAGTTGGATAATATGGTTTTATGAGATCTTTAAGGTACAATGGTGCCAGACCATTAAGAGCTTTGTAGGTGAGGAGAAGGATTTTAAATTCTATTCTGGATTTTACAGGGAGCCAGTGCAGAGAAGCTAATATTGGAGAGATATGATCTCTTCCTAGTTCTTGTAAGTACACATGCCGCAGCATACTGGATCAACTGGAGAGTCTTAAGGGACTTATTTGGGCAGCCGGATAATAAGGAATTGCAGTAGTCCAGCCTAGAAGTAACAAATGCATGCACTAATTTTTTGGGACCAGGTAAAATAACTTCAGTTTTGTCAGAGCTTAACATCAGAAAGTTGCAGGTCATCCAGGTCTTTATGTCCTTAAGGCATGCTTGAAGTTTAGTTAACTGGTTAGTTTCATCTGGCTTGATCGATAGATATAATTGGGTATCATCTGCATTTATGGAGTGTTTCCTAATAATATTGCCTAGAGGAAGCATATATAAGGAATATAACTGGTTCAAGTACAGAACCTTGTGGAACTCCGTGACTAACTTTGGCGTGCACAGAGGACTCACCGTTAACATGTACAAACTTAGATGATCTGATAGATAGGATTTAAACCAGCTTAGTGTGGCTCCTTTAATGGCAATTGCATGTTCCAGTCTCTGTAATAGGATGTAATGGTCAATGGTGTCGAACGCAGCACTAAGATCTAACAAGATAAGTACAGATACAAGTCCATTGTCTGATGCAATTAAAAGGTCATTTGTAATTTTCACTAGTGCTGTCTCTGTGCTATGATGCACTCTAAACCCTGACTGAAAATCCTTAAATAAACTATTGTTATTTAGAAAGTCACACAACTGATTGGCGACTGCTTTCTCAAGGATCTTAGAAAGAAAGGGAAGGTTAGATATAGGTCTAGAGTTGGCTAACACCCCTGGATCAAGAGTGGGCTTTTTAAGAAGCGGTTTAATTACAGCTACTTTAAAGGACTGTGGTACATAGCCTGTTAATAAAGACAGATTGATAGTTAGAATGGGGTCTAAGAGACAGGTTGATGGCTTAGATGAATGAATCGTCGAAGTCAGCTGAAGAAGGTTGACAGGAGCAAAGCAGCCAAAACACACATCAGGCTCTACAGCTGTTTCCATGGTTCCTGTGTTTGAAGACAAGTCGGCACTGGTCAAAGGCAGGACTTGATTAATTTTTTCTCTAATAGTTAAAATTTTATCATTAAAGAAGCTCATGAAGTCATTACTACTGAGAGTTATAGGAGTGAGCTGAGTAGTAAGCTGTTCCGGCATTACGGAGGGCCTTCCTATATGTTTTAAGACTATCTTGCCAGACTAAATGGGATTCTTCCAGGTTGTTGGAACGCCATTTCCTTTTTATGTTTTCGTGATGTTTGCTTTAATTTGCGGGTTTGGGGGTTTTACCACGGAGCTAACCTTCTTTGTTTTATTATCTTCTTTTTTAGAGGAGCGATAGACTTGAGTGTTGTTCGCAGTGAGCATCAGAATCAGAATCAGAATCAGAAATACTTTATTGATCCCCGTAGGGAAACTCTTTGTTACAGCAGCTCGTCTTTACGTCAGTGCACACAGGAGAAAGTACTAGAAAACGATATAATACACTATAAACACTGTAAACAGGTCAGAAATAAATTAAGTATCATGTCAGTATAAGTATAAGATAAACTAAGTGTCGAGTACCAAGTGGGTTTACTGGTTGATGGTGAAGTACAGTATAAAATACAATGTCACTAATTATGTAATAAATAATATTAATAAGCGGAGGTGCATGTACTGTCGAAGAGTAGTAAGAGGTATATAGTATCAGTAGCAATAAATAAGAAAAAACTAACAAGGGAAAACTAATATTGCACGGAGAATAAGTAGTACTCAGAATATTGCACAATTATTATTAATTATGGCAGAGATGTAATGCTCAATGTCCAGTTTAGTGACCTAGGGTCATACAGACTAACCCTTAGAGGGAGGAGTTAAATAGTTTGATGGCCACAGGCAGGAATGACTTCCTGTGGCGCTCTGTGGTGCTTTTTGGTGGGATGAGTCTTCCGCTGAAGGTGCTCCTTTGCTTGACCAGCACGTCGTGGAGCGGGTGGGAGACACTGTCCAAGATGGCGTGTAGTTTGGCGAGCATCCTCCTCTCTGACACCACCGCCAGAGAGTCCAGCTCCACCCCCACAATGTCACCGGCCTTACGGATCAGTTTATTGAGTCTGTTGGCGTCCGCTACCTTTAGCCTGCTGCCCCAGCATGCGACAGCATACAGGATAGCACTGGCCACCACAGACTCATAGAACATCTTCAGCATGGTCCGGCAGATGTTGAAGGACCTCAGCCTCCTCAGAAAATAGAGGCGGCTCTGGCCCTTCCTGTAAACAGCCTGAGTGTTCTTGGTCCAGTCCAGTTTGTTATCTAAGTGTACTCCCAGGTACTTGTAGTCCTCCACAATGTCCACACTGACCCCCTGGATGGAAACCGGGGTCACTGGTGCCTTGGCCCTCCGTAGATCCACAACCAGCTCCTTAGACTTTGTTGCATTGAGCTGCAGATGGTTCTGCTCGCACCATGAAACAAAGTTACCCACCACAGCCCTGTACTCAGTCTCATCACCACCGCTGATACATCCCACCACAGCAGAGTCATCAGAAAACTTCTGAAGGTGGCAGCACTCTGTGTGGTAGCTGAAGTCTGTGGTGTAGATGGTGAAGAGGAAGGGAGAGAGGATGGTCCCCTGAGGGGCCCCAGTGTTGCTGACCACGCTGTCCGACACACAGTGCTGCAGGCGCACGTGCTGTGGTCTGCCAGTCAGGTAGTCCACAATCCAGGACACAAGGGGGGCATCCACCTGCATCGCTGCCAGCTTCTCCCCCAGCAGGGCAGGTCGGATGGTGTTGAAAGCACTGGAGAAGTCAAAAAACATGATCCTCACCGTGCTTGCCGGCCTGTCCAGGTGGGTGTGGATGCGGTTAAGCAGGTAGATGATGGCGTCCTCAACTCCCAGCCAGGGCTGGTAGGCGAACTGAAGGGGGTCCAGGAGGGGTCTGACCATGGGCCACAGCTGTTCCAGCACTAGTCTCTCCAGGGTCTTCATTATGTGGGAGGTCAGTGCCACCAGTCTGTAGTCCTTGGAGCCACTGGGGCGTGGCGTCTTTGGCACAGGAACGAGGCAAGATGTCTTCCACAGAATGGGGACCCTTTGAAGACTCAGGCTCAGGTTGAAGACATGCTGAAGGACTCCACATAGCTGGGGGGCACAGGCTTTTAGCACCCCGGGGCTAACGCCATCGGGGCCTGCAGCCTTGTTTGAGTGGAGCCTCATCAGCTGTCCTCTCACCTGGTCAGCAGTCAGGCACACAGCAGAAGTTACAGGTGGGGGGGGTCGTCGGTCTGGAGAGGGCCGTTAGCCTGATGGGGAGGGGGAGCAGAGTACTCAGAGGAGCTTGAGGGCCGACAGCAGCTGAGTTAGAGGGGGATGAGCAGGAGCCGGTGTGTCGAATCTGTTAAAGAACAGATTCAGTTCGTTGGCCCTGTCCAAGCTGCCTTCAACTCCTCTGCTGCCAGTCGGTCTGAAGCCAGTGATGGTCTTCATGCCGCTCCAGACCTCTCTCATATTGTTCTGCTGGAGTTTACGCTCCAGCTTCCTCCTGTACTTCTCCTTGGCTTCCCTGATTTTCACCTTCAGGTCAGCCTGGATTGCCCTCACCTCCTCCCTATTACCATCCGTAAAGGCCCTCCTCTTGGCATTCAGAATGTCCTTGATGTCCTTTGTTACCCACGGTTTGTTATTTGGATAACAATGGACCATCTTGGTTGGGACATTGCAGTCCACACAGAAGTTAATGTAGCCGGTGATGCACTCAGTGAGCCCGTCAATGTCCTCTCCATGAGGCTCACAGAGTGCATCCCAGTTTGTCACCTCAAAACATTCCTGCAGTGTCTGATAGGCCTCCTCTGACCATCTCCTCACTGTCCTTGTGGTCACAGGGTGCCTTTTAACCAGAGGCACATAGCAGGATTTGAGGTGAACCAGGTTGTGGTCTGACCTACCCAGAGGGGGGAGGGGGAAAGAGCTGTATGCATCCTTCACGTTAGCATACAGCAGGTCCAGTGTCCTCTCCTCTCTAGTAGGACAGCTCACATACTGGGTGAAATTAGTCAGTGTTGTTGAAACACTGACATGGTTGAAGCATGCAGCGCTATCAACTAGATGGTCAACATGGGAGAGGCTGAAATTAATATAGGAGTCCTCTGTTATATTGAGACATAACATTGAATTAAATACAGATGGGATCGCTTCCTTGAATCTAGCCACAGCAATATCAGATAGACATCTAGAATAAGAATTTTTGCCTAATGGCGTGTAGTCCAGCAATAGCAGAACAAGGACGAGGGTGTGGTTAAAACAGTGAGTGGTTTCATGTACACTCTGACAAAAGCCAATTAAATCTAATAATGAGATAAATGCAGTACTAAGGCTATCATTTTCAATGTCCACATGAATATTGAAATCACCTACAATAATTACTTTATCTGTTTTAAGGACTAAACTTGATAAAAACTCTGAGAATTCAGATAAAAATTCAGAATAAGGACCAGGAGCGCGGTACACTATAACAAATAGAATTGGCTGTCGTGTTTTCCAGGTTGGGTGTGAAAGACTAAGAACAAGGCTTTCGAATGAGTTATAGTTATTTAGTTTAGGTTTAGGGTTGATTAATGGGCTTGAGTCAAAGATGGCTGCAACTCCACCTCCTCGGCCGGTGCCTCGAGGAATATGCGTATTAATATGACTGGGCAGAGTGGATTCATTTACGCTAACATATTCTTCATGACCCAGCCAGGTTTCAGTAAGACAAAATAAGTCAATATGATACTCTGATATTAATTCTTTCACCAGTACAGCTTTAGATGACAGAGATCTGATGTTTAAGAGTCCACATTTAATTCTCCTATTTTGTTGTGCTATTTCAGCATTTTTGTTTAGGTTTTTATGCATAACTCCTCTTCTGTTAACTTTAGATTTGATTAATTTAAGTGGTCGGGGGGCAGACACCGTCACTAAGGAGTTTTGGGTGGGTGCTCTGGAAGCGCAGAGAAGCGTGTAGGACTGTAACTCTGCCTCCTGGTCTCAACTTTTGTCATGGTTTTGGTCCACTAATAAACTCGGCCAGATATCTGGATATGAGAGCTGCTCCATCCAAAGTGGGGTGAATGCCATCTCTCCTAATCAGACCAGGTCTTCCCCAAAAAGTCTGCCAATTATCTACAAAGCCCACATCGTTTGCTGGACACCACCTCGACAGCTAGCGGCGGAATGAAGACATGCGGCTAAACATGCGATCACTGGTCAGGTTTGGCAGGGGCCCAGAGTCCAACATTGTCTTGAGATGTTGGAAGACGTCTAGACTCCTGTGGCGTCGAGGTGGACGTGAGGTGAGTCAGGTGTCCTTCAAATTGGCCTGTAAGCACTCCCGCCACTCTCTGGATTGGAGTCTCCACCCATCCATCAGGAGGATCATGACCCATGGTCCAGAGGAGTTGATTATTCATCTCCCTTCTCTCCTCGTTTTGTTCGTCCTCGCTATCAGAGTCCCGTTACGAGTCCTTCTCTCTCTAACTCCTCCAAGTAATGCTGATAGTTTAGTCTCATTGATTCTTCCTTTGTTAGCCCTCTTTCCCCTTGCTTTTCATAAGGCACTTGCGGTTCATCTATCAGGGAGGGGGGTTCGGTGTCCCTGAGTGGGTGGGACTAAACTTCCTTTTTCTGATCCCTGAGTTTTTATTGATGTTCCTCTGGAGGCAGCAGGTGATGGTGTGGCTGAAGCGGGCACAGTTAGGTTTGCTCCAGGAGGCTCAAAGGTAGAGCTATTGCTCTGATTTAAAGAGAGACCAGCTACAGCTGATGTCAAACCATCCACTCGGTTCATGGAGTACACCATGAGCCTAGTCAGTGTTCCTATGGCTCCTGCCGCTTCTTCGTCTGGTGCTTCGATGTCCAGCTGTCCTCCTTTTAGGACCACCACGGGGATAAAAATTCAAGCACCACGGGGGCCTGCACTGGTGGAGAGGAGGGTTTCTCGGAGCTGTGAGATGTATGGTATGGGGGAGGGTCCATTTCCGGTAGGGATGGGTATAGTTGGCTGGGCAGATCCCCTTTCTCTGGAGGTGCTGATGGGGAAACTGGCAACACAATTGCTGTTGCTGAGGCTGCTGCTGACCCTTCCTTTTTGTTCTTCGCCTTCCCCTGGCTCTTGCCTGCTGCTGTCATGATTGCGCAAATGGCTGTGGTGGTCACATCTCTGTCTCTAGCTTTTTCCAGTCTCCTATATGCCAATCCCCATTTATGGCTTCCTGCTGTCTTCCAATCTCAAAGGGCTTCCCTATGACTTGTAGCTGCGACAGTCACCATTCACATGATCACTTGAGGGGTGGGCAGCTTTGCTTCCTGGTTGCTGGTGAGGAGACCTTGTCTCTCCCATTTCTCCCACAACATTTCCACTGCTTTCTTTGTCTGTCCCTTGTCTTTTTTACTTATTTTTTACTCCAGCTTTTGTATCACATGTGCCTTCAACTGGCCCAAATTCATAGGCTGGTCTTCCATTATGCTTCACAAGACAGTTCTTCTATTTGTTATTTATTTATTTATTTATTTATTATTATTATTACTTCCAATAGATCATACAACCCAAACCAATGTAGCTTAATACTAAAATCACACACCACACAATCCACAACTTTCCTAACCCTGTTAGTGTCCTCTCACATGCAGCTACACATTCTTCTAATGTCAAAACAACAGGAGGAGGCTGAGATGCTACCAGCTCGTCACTTACTAATGTTAACACACAATATCTTCGTAAGACACAGTTGGCAATCTACCTAGGGGGCGTGGCACGTCTCCCCAGTCCCCTCATGTCCATGAGAACAACCCAACATTACACTGCTCAATTTCACAAATCCACCAACATGCAATTCTCAACACTGCATTTTAAAACACAGCAATTTTCAACACACGCAACTATATGTTCTATTAAGATTCACATTATTTCACCATAAAGTCCATTTAAATTTCAAAATGTATTATTTTCTCTTATTATTACAATTCTGTTTAGGTTTATTTGCTTTTATAGTGATACCACTTTTGGTGCTACAGTGGCAATTTCTTCAGAATAATAAACACTCAAGGCAATTACTTGTCTTTATGTAGGTTTACTTCAAGCATCTGCAGACGGACTCACAGCAGCAAAAACATACATCAGTATAATCTGCTCTGAATGAGTACAGAGGAAAAAGAGCCTCACTTATTTATCCATTCTTCAGGGTCAGGCTTCTCAACCCGGAGAGAAGAGTGTCCCTGAAGTCTAATAGGATGTTTTGTAGTTCCATGTCATCATTATCAGTGTACTGTTCTCATCTCACAGTCCAAACAATCATACACAGATCAAGTATTGACGCCAAACAATTATGAATGACACCTGTATGTTATTATATCAGAGAGTCCGTTTGTTCTTGCCATTACAATTCCTCCCTTTTTTAGCATAAAATCATCTTAAAATAAATGCTAATCAAAATTCTTAAGAACAAACATTAGGTAGGAAAGGAAAAATCAAACAACTAGACAAGTGGGGAAAACCTCAAGTGTCAGAGGAAGAAAAACCCCACATATACTTATCATTAGCTTATCAAGCAAACTTCAATTCAATAGCCTGTCATTAGCAATCATTATCATTATAACTGGATGCAAATAGAAATGAACTAAAAAATTTAATGGGAGACTAAACCAAAGAACTAAGTTATAAACAATAAGCATGCGTGAATCAACAAAACAACAGAACTATTATTGTTATTATTATAACTGTAACCATTAGGTAAATATCTCTAGCAGTAATATATGAGCATGCATGAGCATTTTATTCTAAATTCGCATCATACTTCAAAATCCAGTGTGGTTACATGCAATTTTATTCTCCTCAAATCATTTCATTGTCAAACGGTGGAATCCATTCAACAGAGCTGGAAGTTTCTATTGGCATATTCATATACTGACCCATAGATGATTCAATTGCTGTATCAATCATTGATCTGAAGCAGGGAATTACACAGCAGGTCAGAAGGAGGAAGAGCACAATAACTAGGAGCACGGGTTCCAACATTTTCATCAACACATTCTTCCATCCTCCCATAGTCAGCCATGACCACATATCCCATCCTCCCACACCCTGGGAGTCTAGGCTTTTCTCCTCATGCAGTAGGTCGTTCAGGTGGGAAACAACATGAGTTATTGTTTGTGATGTCTGGAACATAGGTGCAGCAATCGGTCCCAATAATATGACAAACTCCCCCTTGACTAGCCGGCATCAAGTCCAAAGCCATTCTGTTCTGCAGGGCTACGTTTTTGATCCCCTGCATGGTAGGAGTGAGAGTGGAAAACCCTACCGCTACCAGTGCCGTCAAGTTCTCAAGATCTATGGCCAGGTGGTCTATCTTGTGTGCATTATTCACAGTCCCCCACCAGGCGAGGATGCCACTGATTCCTTTCTCCTCTGGTGACACTCTCGTAGTGGATCGCCGTGCTCTGTGTGGTAAGTAATAGTGAGCATAGCCCACTATGCTCACTATTACTTAAATGTGAAAATGAGTGATGGTGGGTAGAAGGTTCACAGATGTTATCTGCTTAGCAAGGTAGCAGGTGCCACACCACCCCAGTCTGAGGGATTGATAAACATGTTGTCCACATACCCACACGTGTTCTCTTAGGGATCCAGATCCATCCTCCGTAGGCATCAGGACAATGGGATTGTCGCTTCCTGGGAGGTGTAAGCTGGTGGTGTCAGTCAGATTCAGCTGAGCGATGTATGGCTGAGGTCCCCTGCATTCGCTTCGGCCTCCCCTTTTCCACCCGGTGCCGCATGTTGTAGTGACAATCTGTTTGCATGCTGAAGTCCCCAGGAAGTGATATCTAGATGTGTAGCACTGTCTGGTGAATCCAACAATACCGGCCTGGGATGTTGGATTGGTAGTCATGATGGGCCGATGAATCCCTTGCTGGGTTATTTGGCTCATGTTCCAAAACCTTGTTGTGGAGCCGTCGTAGTTGGTGATGCTGATGTTACATAGCTTGAGTGCAGCTCCCATGTCTTTTACTGTTCTGTTCTGTAGAGTAATCCCCTGGGTGAATGCCACCATGACTCCTAGGGTCTCAGAGACATTTAATGGCCTGGGTTTCACTGGGATGGAATCCCCCACCCCATGGGGGAGCTGCACACAGGCGTAGCAGCTCTGGTTAGTCACTTTTCTGGCAGTAGTCAGTAAAGTTGCATACCATGTGTCTTCCAGCTGAGCTGGGATGTTGGGGAAGATGGATGCCACCTCCCTTTTGACCCCTCCTTCTTCTAGGGTTAGTTGTGATTCGAATGTTTCCATTAGTGAGACTGATGACAGGACAATGATGACAGCGAGCAGCACCCCATCTCCGTGGCCTCTCAGTCCGTCACCCCTCTATCGCCATCTTTCCTTGGTCTCAAGTGTCATCAGTTGTGCCACCTCTGCCTACCCCCTAATCAGTGTGCCCCGTGATGTTGGTTCGGGAGGGTAGCGGTTCTAGGTGGTCCCAGTGGAATTTCTGTGCTCAGAGAAACTCCCCCACGGGACTGCCACTCCCCTCCAATACCCCCTGAATGCACAAGGGGAGGAAGGTTCGGTTCACTCACTGATCTCGATCTCACTTGTCTGGTATTTGGCTGCTGACCCTGGCTCGGGTACTCGTTTGCAGTAGGTGGCGTGGATCCATGTAGCTCTCTGCCACCTTTACAGCTGTTTCAGTGGTGAGCAACATCTGGTAGGGGCCATTCCACTGCGAGCCCGCCAGTTCTTTCGTCTGAAATCCTTCACCACAATCCAATCACCAGGCTCCAAGTCATGCAGTTTCCTCTCTGCAGCCCTTGGAATGGCTTCCTTCACCTGTTTGTGAATATCAGAAAGCACAGAGGATAAGTTTGCACAATAGCGTAGCATCTCATCCTCACATTGGCTGGTGTCAGGAAGTTGTCTTTTCACTGGCCCAATATCAGTGTTTAATGGTCTGCCAAATAGGATTTCAAAAGGGCTGAGACCCCCCCTGCTTCTTATCGTGGACTTCATGTACATCAGAACAATGGGCAGTGCTTTTGTCCAGGGCAGCCCTGTCTCATCACAACACTTAGCAAGCTTGTTTTTCAGAGAACTGTTCTCCCTCTCCACGGATCCTGTGCTGGCTGGGTTATAAGCACAATGATGTTTTAAATCAATACCAAGATACTCTCCTACACTCTTCAATGCTGCGCTCATGAAAGCTGTACCGTTATCACTAGAGATCTTATCTGGAATACCTCAGCGGGGGACGATATCTCATATAAGACTCTTTGCTACTGCTGCTGAATCCTATTGGGCCTCTACCCATTTAGAGAACATGTCAACAATGACAAAACAATATTTCTTTCCTTCACTGGGTGTCAGGTCAATGAAATCCATCTGCATTTTTGGCAAAATTAAATTTTTGATAGAAGTTATTAAATCCCTTTGTGAATCAGCATCTGTTCCGCTCCAGCACCATGCTCCTCTTTGACCCATGGTCTCGCCCATGGGTCAACACAACATAATAATGGAACAGATACTTCGGTAAGCATGGTCTGTCACTTGGTCCATACCACACTTTGTCTGTGAAAGTCCAGCCTGCCTTTCGCCACACTGCTTTTTCCTCTGCCGTTGCTTTTTTCTGCAGTCCCTGCAGATCAGCTGTAGGTGTCAGAGGTTCATTAGTTAATGCAACCCACTGAGTGGTCGGTGTTTGTTTGGCAGCAGCTTTTGCTGCCTTATCCGCTCTGGCATTCCCCGGTGAGATAGGATCAAGGTTGTTAGTGTGTGCTTCACATTTACAAATGGCAATCTGCTTAGGCAACAGCACAGCATCCAAGAGTTCAGCAACCAGTGTGTGATGTGCAATGGGTTTGCCTGTGGATGTAAGGAAGTTTCTGTTTGCCCAGAGTTTTCCAAAGTCATGCACCACTCCCCATGCATATCTGCTATCTGTGAAAATGTTCACAGTTTGGTCATTAGCACATTTACATGCTTCCGTTAATGCAACTAACTCTGCTGCCTGTGTTGAGTAATTTGATGGGAGTGGTTTAGCCAGAATTGTTTCATACAATGTTGTTACTGCAAACCCTGCAAGATTTTTACCAGTTGCTGGATCTCATGATGTTGTGCCGTCAACAAATAGCTCCAGCTCTGGATTGATCAATGGTGTTTCCTGCAGATCTGGTCTGGGGGAGCAAGTTTCTGTTATCACTGCCACACAATCGTGAGGTTCACCGTCTTCCGCTGTAAGGAGGAGAGTTGCTGGGTTAAGCACTGTACATCTCTTAACAGTGATATTAGGCATTTCAAGCAATATGGTGTTGTATCTTAACCACCTGGCTGTTGAGAGATGTGATGTTTTCTGTTCAAGCAATATCACTGAGACAGCATGTGGAACCAACAGTGTCAGATCAGCATAACCCACAATGTCACGTGAGGCTATAACAGCTTTCTCTGCAGCCACCACAGCCTTCAGACAATTTGGCAGCCCAGCTGGTACAGGGTCAAGTTTGCTGGAAAAATAGCCCACTGGTCTCCTCCCCCCATGTTCTTGTAGTAGTACAGAAGTCATGAACCCACCCCTCTCGTCAAACAGTCTGTGTGAAAGGTCTGTTACTGTCAGGGAGACCAAGAGTTGGGGGTGTCTGGAGGGCCAGCTTTAAGTCCTTCTCTGCTTCTGGTGTCCTGTGGACTTTGTCTTTTGCTGCAAGACCTTTCCCATGTACAATATCTGCAAGGGGGCCTTCAATCTGTGCATAATTTCCAACCCATTGTCTACAGTATGACATCGTTCCTAAGACGGCCATAACCTGTTTCTTTGTTTCTGGCTTTGGGATGAGCTGAATTGCCTGGGTTCTTTTGGGTGATAGGGACTTCCCCTCAGCTGAGATCACATGACCCAAGAATGTGACCTTTTCAGACACAAATTGCAGCTTGGACAAGCTAGCTTTGTGGCCATTTTCTGCAAGGTGATTGAGCAGAGCTAGTGTGTCTTTTACACAAGCTTCTCTTGTTTTTGAGCAGATCATAAGATCATCTACATATTGTAGGAGCGCACTTCCTTCTGTCAATTTTAACATTTCCAAATTGTTTTTTTACGCATCGTTAAAGATTCCAGGACTCTCCGAATACCCTTGGACGAGTCTGGTGAATGTAAAACTCTTACCTTCAAAAGAGAAAGCAAACCAATACTGGCTGTCAGGATCCATTGGGATTCTGAAAAAAGCGTTAGCCAGGTCAACAACTGAAAACCACTTACTCCCAGGTGGCACCTGTGAGAGCATCGTGTGTGGGCTGGGAACATTGGGTGCTCGTGCATGTACTGCTGCATTTACTGCCTGCAAGTCCTGCATGAATCTCCAATGTTGTGTCTCTGTGGCGTCCCGGAGTTTCCGTACGGGGAAAATAGGTGTCCGGACTGGAGATTTTGCGCATGGAATAATCACTCCTGCTTTTAAAAGAGAATCAAACACCGGTTTAATACTGTCAACAGCTTCCTTCTTCAAAGGAAATTGGTTCTGACACGGCCTGTATGAAGATTTTGGTGTGATTTCTACAGGCTCGGCATCTTTGATTAATCCTACATCATACTTGTGTTGTGCCCACAAGCAGGATGGTACCTGATTTAACCTGAATTTCTGAGACGTCTTTCACAAAAATGTTTTTGTCATGACTTGTTTCATCATCTGATGTTACCAAACTGTCCATTAAAAACTCTGAATCTGGAATAAGCTCAATGCTTCTTACCCCTGTTGCTATAGCTGAAAATCTATACCTGAAGTTGGTTGTGAAAATCCACACCTGAGTCTGATGTCTTTACCCAACCAGCAGCTTCCTCACAACATCTGGTCCAAGGGCCCAAGCATTCTTATGTATCCTGCTTCGCTTTGACCAGGGAGACATGAGGATATGTGTTAGGGACCTGAAACAAAGCTTTACAAAGTGGATCATTGAAAGCTACTGAGACAGTACATCTTTTATCATTCCAGTACAACCAGGTCAGCTTTAGTGTGTTTCTCTCTTTGTCTTGCCTGAACCATGTGTCCTCAAAGTGTTTATCAACCCCAAGATGTACATGTGATGTGCAGTGTAACTCTTGTAGCGACTTGATGTCTATGTGTGTATAGTTGTCTGGAAAGAGAGCTTTAAACTTGGTAATCAGAGTGTTATTTACAGAGCCAGCAGCTGTGTGAGGCAGCTTCCATTGATAAGAGTACATCAGCTCTCTGCTACTGTGTTTCACATATTGTGATGCAGTGTCAGAAATTCTGGCTACAATGATGCCTTCGGGAGTGGAAATCAGAATAATTCCTAATCTTACCATCATATCTCTTCTGATGATATTGATTGAGCATCGTTTAGATAACAAGAATGAATGTTTAAAGTGTTTCTCAATTTCTTCACTGCATGGCAATGGTGTGGTATACCTTTCCACCAGGGGTGTTCCTGAAACTCCTACTGTCCTCACAAATCTGCCACTCATCTTTGGAAGGACTGCAAATTCTGACTCTCTGATGACAGAATCAGTCGCACCGGAATCCACAAGAAAAACAATATCTTTTCCAGCAACATTGATTGTGTGTTCAGGCATGCGTTTGTATGCATCATGTGTATATTCGGTGTATATCTCTGCTGGGGCTTTGTCATCAGTGGCTTGTGTGTGCTCAAGGTAAGAGATAGCCTCACTTACCAATGTCTGTGTGTGTGTCGGTGTCTCATGCAGGCAGTTGTCTGTGTGTTGTGTGTTCACATGCTCTTTTGTGTCAGTGTGGGTGCTCTTATGTAACTGATGTGAAGAATGCTCGTCGTTTCCAGTTCAGTGTTCAAGCCAGATCCTTCCCAACCTGGCGTCGACACCCCATCTAGTCAGTCAGCCTGCTCGTGATTCTTGGGGCAATCTTTTGCCCACTGTCCCATTTTGCCACATTTGAAACAAGCGTCACTCTTTCCTCGTCCTCTTCCTCTTCCTCCACGTCCTCGTCGGCCTTGGTCTCAGCCTCTGTTCTGATTCTCATATGCCCTCAGCTGCGCCATCTGTAATCTGTCCATCAGCTGCGTACTTACTTCCTTTGCTCATCTTTGAGGAATTTTTCTGCAGGGATAGCGTGTCTCTCTATGGTCTTCAGGTTACCATACTTCCAGGTCACGCAGTCGCATTTCACCATGTCCGCAATCTCAGGATGGATGCCATTGATGAAACGGTCACGTAGATGTACTTCCCAGGGGGTGATTGTATTATTACCCCCCATAGCTTCAGGCTTTTTCAGTCTGCTGTGTGTATTATGGATCTCTGTAAGCCTGGCCAAATACTCTACTACAGTCTCACCATCCTTTTGTTTGCAGGCTGTTATCTATCCCAAATCCATTCTCAGGGGAAAAAAGAGTCTTTATTTTGTCACAGAGGTCAGTGACAGCCTGCTTATACGGTATGTTATCAGCATGGTCCCACTCTGTCTGTTTCAGCCTTATATCCGCTGTAGGAAAGCCCCCCCCACTCTCGGCCAGGTTGTGCCCATCTGAGTTCCTAACAGTCTCTGTAGCTCGATGGTGGTGGGTCTGAACTGTTGGCAGAAGGCCAGTAACTGTGGCGAATGCCTCCCCCCCATCCCGAAAAGAGGGGAGAAACTGTGCAGCTTCTTTCAGGTCAGCGTATGTCCATGGTCTGAAAATCAGTTGTGAGGTTCCATCTCCTGCTGCCACCTTCATCATCGGTGCAATCACTTTTAAGGAGGTGCCGGAGTTTGATCCGGGCCAGAATTCTTTGTTGCTTCGAGGGCAGGACAGCATGTGAGTTAAATATGAGTGTCACAGCAAAGGGTCTGAATACTTGTGACCATGTGATATTTCAGTTTTTCTTTTTTTAATAAATTAGCAAAAATTTCTACATTTCTGTTTTTTTCTGTCAAGATGGGGTGCTGAGTGTACATTAATGAGAAACAAAATGATCTTTTTTGGTTTTAGCAAATGGCTGCAATGAAACAAAGAGTGAAAAATTTAAAGGGGTCTGAATACTTTTCGTACCCACTGTAGGTGATAGCAGATTTGATTTTTCATTCTCAGAAGTTTTGCTATTGTTAGAACCCATATTTATTCTTTAACCCGGATTCCCCAACTACAATAACTTCGTTTGATGTTTTATATGGCCTCTTTGTGCTTTTTAATATTTTGACTGGATTCTTAGGAGCGCTTCTGCCACTGTTAAGAGGAAAGGAAAAAAGGACCTTGAAGTTGGCTGCTAGGGGAAAGACAGTTTACAGACTCACTTGAGAACTAAAAAAAATTAACCCTTCAATGCCTCTAAGAGTGGGCTGTTTTATTGCCTTCCCAAATCATCCGTTTGGCATTCACACCTTTTACTTAGTTTTTTAATTATTTATTTTATAATATTTTTATTTTTCCCTTCACTCCCCCCCTTTTTAAAGATGAGTTCCAAACTACGAATCTTTAAATAACCCAAGAGGGAACCCAATGAGTGTGTAGAAAAGAATTGCAGAAAAGAACCGGTCTGTAAGAAATACCCTGTGATTCACACAGCGGTCCCAGACCTGCCCTGCTGACACGTCTGTCACGCACACCCCTCACGGTAGCGAGAATCGGTATACCCCGGGCCCCCTCGAATAAACTCACCAGAAAAAGCGTGCTGCCACAGCCACTAGTTTCACTGAATCACAGTGGTGAGCGAGCCTCGGACACTCAGGGCAGCAGGCCCCCTCGTCTCCACCCTTCCTTTCCTGGGAGGATGAGGTAAAGAGTCCCAGACTCTAGCCGTGCACGGTCTTAACCTGCTGCTCCGAGCGCCCAAGTCCTCTCACACAAATGAAAATGGCGACAACGCCAAATTGTAGTGGCAATTTCTTCGGAATAAAGAAACACTCAAGGCAATCACTTGTCTTTCTGTAGGTTTACTTCAAGCGTCTGCAGACGGACTCACAGCAGCAAAAACATACATCAGTATAATCTACTCTGAATGAGTACAGAGGAAAAATATCAGTTATTTATCCAGTCTTCAGGGTCAGGCTCCTCAACCCGGAGAGAAGAGTGTCCCTGAAGACTGGACATAACAGTCAATAGGATGTTTTGTAGTTCCATGTCATCATTATCAGTGTACTGTTCTCATCTCGCAGTCCAAACAATCAGAATCAGAATCAGAAATACTTTATTGATCCCCGTAGGGAAACTCTTTGTTACAGCAGCTCGTCTTTACGTCAGTGCACACAGGAGAAAGTACTAGAAAACGATATGATACACTATAAACACTATAAAACAGGTCAGAAATAAATTTAGTATCATGTCGGTATAAGTATAAGATAAACTAAGTGTCGAGTACCAAGTGGGTTTACTGGTTGATGGTGAAGTACAGTATAAAATACAATGTCACTAATTATGTAATAAATAATATTAATAAGCGGAGGTGCATGTACTGTCGAAGAGTAATTGAGGTATATAGTATCAGTAGCAATAAATAAGAAAACAAGGGAAAACTAATATTGCACGGAAGTAGTACTCAGAATATTGCACAATTATTATTATGGCGGAGATGTAATGCTAAATGTCCAGTTTAGTGACCTAGGGTCATACAGCTTAACCCTTAGAGGGAGGAGTTAAATAGTTTGATGGCCACAGGCAGGAATGACTTCCTGTGGCGCTCTGTGGTGCTTTTTGGTGGGATGAATCTTCCGCAGAAGGTGCTCCTTTGCTTGACCAGCACGTCATGGAGCAGGTGGGAGACACTGTCCAAGATGGCATGTAGTTTGGCCAGCATCCTCCTCTCTGACACCACCGCCAGAGAGTTTTGCTAGTACTTTCTCCTGTGTACACTGACGTAAAGGCGAGCTGCTGTAACAAAGAGTTTCGGAGTTTCTGATTCTGATATAACATATATTCAATACACTTGTTTATCTTATACAATTTAGTCTGTAATTCCCTTACCTCCTCCTCACTCACTTTTAATTTGGTATTAGTCAATGCACAGAATTTGGTTGTTAACAACAGGTTTCTGGTTACCTTTTCTTTCAGGGATCCCGGTGAATATTTGTGTGTGTGTGTGCACACGCACACGCTCAGCAGAGAGGTTGTGTCCTGCTGAGTAGAGAGCGAAGAGTCGTCATCAGTGTTTGACAAATATTAGCAAAATAACTGATGACAAAACACATTAAGAATTGCATTGATTGGAGAGACAGGGGGCATCCTCATTAGACTGGCTACTTTGGAAAACAATGGAAAACACCGATGGCAGCAACTTGACAATTGCACAATAAGCAATAAAAGTCCACTGAGAGCGCTGCATTTTGAGCGTTTATGTGCTTAACGAATGAACGAAAAAAGGAATTATCTTAATTTACATTGCGCTTTTACAGCAGAGCCATCTCTAAGACGCATTGCAAACACACACTAAAACAGGCACAATATTGTCAAAGTAACAGGCCTATGTCATAAAACGAATGGACTATGCCTCAGCATCACACTGTAATTTTACAGTTTAAAATATCCTGGAACGTAAAACAATACATTTACCATCATTGTGGCATATACCTTACAGTTAAGGTGTCAATAAAAAAATAAAACATATTTAAATAAGGTCTAATTACAAAAGTTCTGATCAGTCAGGAATAGGCTTGGTTTTAAATATGAATAGCTATTTACAGACTGTGTGGGCTAAAATACACGAGAAGCCTAATTCTCCTTTACAATAATTCACTATATGTTTACAATCGGTTGGGCAAACTCATTAAAATATGCAATAATTAAGATCAGTGTATATGATGAAGTAGTGGCATGAAATGTGCCAGAGGCCACCAAATTTGGGTTTTTACGGTCAAAATCTTTCAACAGAGCCCCCTAGCTAGCTACTTTTCCCCACTGGCTGGCTACTACATATCCTTGTGGAAAGCCCTGTATGTGGGAGATCTAAGTATATGAAAGAGTAATGTTTTCAGTGACTGCTGCTTATATGGTAGTACATGTTAGGCATCACCACTTCCGACTAAGACGTTTGGTAGATGTTTGCCCACAGTTAGATGATAGGACCACATGCCGGGCATGTCCAAAGGTTGGTTCTAGATCCAGCCTGGTTCTTGTTTGATTACTAATAATTGCAGTTTATATGAAATGATGGAGCTAAATTGATATCTGCAAAATCAGTTCATTATTGTAAAAAGTATTATAATAAAATAGTAATAGTATAAGTGTATCCACCTGTTGCTGTGCATTTATGAAGGCTATATGAGTATGAATGTGAAGCCTTGTGTATCTTTCAACATTTGTTTTAAGAATTTGTAAGTACATTATTCATTCCGTGGTTGTTGCTGACCTAAACCCTTTTTTGTAGCACCAGATACAAGGATCACTTTTTCACACAGGGCCATGTAGGTTTGAATTTTGTTTTCCCTTAATAATAGGGTCAAACACAGGACTTTCACCTGGGAAGCTGGGGTTCACGTCCTGTGTGAAACCAAAAGTAAAGCAGTGGCTGTCCCTCTCAGTGTGGTATGCTCACCAGCAGACACCCTTCTGAACTCTCTTTTCGCCTGGCTTCCCTTCCATAGACGCTTGTCTGCTACCACCGCCGTGTAATCTGCTCAGAGCAGAAACATGCAGCACAACCGAAGTCTTTGATCTTACTGCAGCGACACGAGAGCCTGCTAGATCTCTGCAACAAAGTTTAGCCCCAACGGCTGCCACACACAAAGCCTGCCAGCTAACTTCACATGCTAACAGGAGCACGAAGCCAGCTAACACCGAGCTGTTAACTCTGTCAGGACAACCACAGGCGGAGCGACCAGCTTCCTCCGATCTCTACAAGCAGAAACTGCACAGCAAAAGACGCTTCCACAGCGAAACCACAATTCTTCCCAGTTTGGCTCGTCTATAACAGATTGACCGCCAGCTAACAGTAGCACCAAAGCCACCTCTCTTTCCCTCCCACGGACAGGTAACGTAACAACTGGGTATAGCATAGAGTAACAGTGTGCTAGGCTAAGCACGGGACTGTTTAGTTAATGATGTACATGTACTGATGTGTTTTTCTGAGGTTTTGTTGTTGTGACGTGTTTATCTGTTAGGCTAATTTGTTAGCCACATGCTAAGTTGATGTTAGTTATGTTATGCTCCACACAGACAGTCTTTGCATGCTAACTAACTGGTTTTAACTTGGCACCATTATCCTAAACAGACCACACACATACACCTCAAATTTGACTTAAAGACAACCACACACATAGCAGACCTCTTTAACGTTTCACAAGAGTGAAACATTAAAGAGGTCTGCTGTTGCCAAATGCTTGCCATGAGCAAACATTTGGCAACAGTGGCAAGAACAAACTTCCTTTAAGAGGCAGAAACCTTGGACAGAACCAGACTCAATGGTGGGCAGCCATCCGCCGCTGCCGTGTTAGGTTTTGCATGTCAAGAAAGTCACAGTTTGACGTAAAACTGTTGAAGTAGTAAGACTGTGAAAATACGTAATTAGAAAGACTACACACCCGAAAGTGGCATCATGACTTTCCCTCTCCACAAGCTTTTTCAAAAATATCTTTATTATATAATCAGAATCTGGCTATTACAATAACAATTTGGTAATAAAGTACAAACAGTACAAATCACAGTCTGAGCATGAAGCAATTAAAATATCCGGTATCCGAAGTGTTTGTTTCATTTTTTAAAATTAATTCATGAAGATTAAGAATAGTGGTCTGGCATTAATAAATCTACATCTTTGGATAAATTGTTTAGCCATAATAATCAAACTATTGTTCGTCATTTCCCTTTTTTATCCTCCATTATAACTCCATATTTAATATTATATTGTAGTTTGGGCAATTGAAAGTCCTTTTCAGATATCCAATTTTGAACAGATTTCCAAAAAGATTTTGTATAAATACAAGCAAAGAACAAATGATCAATGTTGAATCTTTGTCTCAGAAACTCATTACAAGGATAAATATCATTTTAAAATGAGTTTCTTTAGCTTTTGGTGAAGTAGGGAGAGTGAGGTATCTTGTTCTAATTCTGATTATAATCTCTTAAGGATAATCTTTTAATACATTTTTTCTTGACAACCACTGAGTATTATTTTTGTACACTTTACACTGAATTTATCAAATTTCTTCATTGTACTTGAGAAAATTCCCTCTTGAATCCATCAGATGTAAAATAGACCAAATACCTCTCTTCACCCAATCACAATAGCATAGACTTTCTTTTAAACAAGATACATCTGTTTTTCCATATTGGTGTTATGGACAGAACTGGCCGGAGACACAAGGAAGGGTATGATATAGTTTATTGAAGCACAAGCACGTAGATAGTGAATGGAAGGAAGTATACTGTCCTTTGAATGGAGATGGCAGAGTTCTGGAGTCGAGTGGTGGAGCACAGAGAAGTTGGTCCACGCGGGCCAGGAGACTGGAGCGACACACACGGAAGACGAGAGACACACGGGACCAGGAGCTGGAGTGGATAACTCACGGAGAACAGGAGCATGAAGGAGCCGGAGAAGAGGTACTGGGTACTGGAGGCTGGTAGTAGTCTGCTCAGGAAAAGTGAGTCCAAGGCGTTTAATGATTCAGGGAAACTAGCATTCTATCCTTAGTCATTAACGAGACCGGACACAGACTGTGGAGAGGAGCTGGGTTATATAGGGGAGTAGAGTGGCCGATTACGTGCAGGTGTGTGATAGGTGACAGGTGCATGGGATCAGTGCTCAGGTGAGGGAGTGCATAGTGAAGGGGAGTGGCTGGAGAGAACATGACAGACTGTGACAATTGGAGAGCTGTGTGGAGTGAAATTGTGCTCATAAATCAGTTTCTAGTATAGGAGGACCTGCTGATGAAATTTAGACTTAATGGGTAGTTTAGTAATACAGAAGTCACATATCAATAGAAAATCTGTCCCACCACACTTATTTAATATTTTAAATGGGATATTAAACCAGAATCCATCATTATTTTGTATGAATTGTCATAATCATTTCAGTTTTATTATTCCATTCATTGTCTCACATTTAAACCTCCTTCTGCTAATGACTTTACCACATCCCCTTTTCTAAGATAATGATGTTTGTTTTTCAAAATAAAGTTGAAATTTGTTTGATTAATTTATTTAATTAGATTGTCAGGAATGGCTAGTGAAAATGCTGGATACATAATTCTAGATGGTATTTAAATTTTAGTGATAAAAATACATCTGAAGATTGATAAATCCCTCTGTAACCAAGACTGAGTATAGACTTACTTTTCTTTATACCAGTCTCAATATTTAGTTCTTCCTAGTTTTCCTATCTTTCTTTATAACAATAGTGCGTATAGCAACATTATTATCTGTCCTATACCCACTTTCAACCGATTGGCAAAAGTATGTATGAATAGTTTGTAATCCACATTCAATAAATGTATTGGTCTCAGGTTATCAATATACAGTGCATCCGGAAAGTATTCACAGTGCTTCACTTTTTCCACATTTTGTTATGTTACAACCTTATTCCAAAATGGATTAAATTCATTATTTTCCACAAAATTCTACAAATAATACCCCATAATGACAACGTGAAAGAAGTTTGTTTGAAATCTTTGTAAATTTATTAAAAATAAAAAACGAAAAAATTACATTTAAAAAATTGAGCTCAGGTGCATCCTGTTTCCACTGATCATCCTTGAGATATTTCTACAACTTGATTGGAGTCCACCTGTGGTAAATTCAGTTGACTGGACATGATTTGGAAAGGCACACACCTGTCTATATAAGATCCCACAGTTAACAATTTGGCCGCCCGACCAAACTGAGCGATCGGGGGAGAAGGGCCTTAGTCAGGGAGGTGACCAAGAACCCAATGGTCACTCTGACAGAGCTCCAGCATTTCTCTGTGGTGAGAGGAGAACCTTCCAGAAGAACAACCATTTCTGCAGAACTCCACCAATCAGGCCTGTATAGTGGAGTGGCCAGATGAAAGCCACTCCACAGTAAAAGGCACATGACAATCCGCTTGGAGTTTTCCAAAAGTCACCTGCAGGACTCTCAAACCATGAGAAACAAATTCTCTGGTCTGATGAAACAAAGATTGAACTCTTTGGCTTGAATGGCAAGTGTCATGTCAGGAGAAAACTAGGCACTGCTCATCATCTGGCCAATACCATCCCTACAGTGAAGCATGGTGGTGGCAGCATCATGCTGTGGGGATGTTTTTCAGCGGCAGGAACTGGGAGACCAGTCAGGATCGAGGGAAAGTTGAATGCAGCAATGTACAGAGACATCCTTAATGAAAACCTGCTCCAGAGGGCTCTGGACCTCAGACTGGGGCGAAGGTTCATCTTCCAACAGGACAATGACCCTAAGCACACAGCCAAGATAACAAAGGAGTGGCTACGGGACAACTCTGTGAATGTCCTCAAGTGCCCAAGCCACAGCCCAGACTTGAACCCGACTGAACATCTCTGGAGAGTTCTGAAAATGGCTGTGCACCGACGCTCCCCATCCAACCTGATGGAGCTTGAGAGGTCCTGCAAAGAAGAATGGGAGAAACTGTCCAAAAATAGGTGTGCCAAGCTTGTCGCATCATACTTAAAGACCTGAGGCTGTAATTGGTGCCAAAGGTGCTTCAACAAAGTATTGAGCAAAGGCTGTATATAAATTTGCAAAGATTTCAAACAAACCTGTTTCATGTTGTCATTATGGGATATTGTTTATAGAATTTTGAAGAAAAAAATGACTTTAATCCAGTTTGGAACAAAGCTGCAACATAACAAAATATGGAAAAAGTGAAGCGCTGTGAATATTTGCCGGATGCACTGTATCTTTTGTCCATACCAGGTTAAGGCATTAAAGTAATAATACCTTGTTTCAAGGTTGACGTTTTCAATACATTCCTTTAGGGCATTAAATAACGTCTTAAATAAATAAATTCTTTGATATCGCCCCAGAAAAATTTATAAAAGTTTAAGGTTAAACCATCTTGACCAGGAGCTTTGCCTACTGACATTTGTTTTATAGCTCTATCCAATTCTTTCATACTAATCTCAGAATCTTGTTCTATCCACTTAGCTCTGGATCTAACATAAACTCCTTGTGCCCTTTGGCTGAATAAGGTATCTAGTCTCGCTTGTAAACTCAAAAAATTTGCTTTGTCTTCATCTGATAACACATTTTTTTCTGCAATATTCATTAATTTTTTGAACCAGTTTATATTAATTTTCCCTTTGCTGTTGACATCTGGTTTTACTAAATTTAATGGATAGACTCCTGGCCATATATTGTAAAATATTCCCATTTTGTACAGTAAGTATCTATTTCTGTATTACTTTTAATTTAAACCATTAAGGCCTTTACTTTATGAGGTACTTTTGTGTCTTCATTATGCAACCAAACTGAATAGGTTTGAGAGCAAAACTTTCCACACTGCAAAATTTCAATTTAATTTTTTTTTGTATTGCAAGTAAAATTAATTTATGATTAAAAATGTAGGCTATTAATGCTGATCCAAAAGTTTTGTTTTCAAATCCAAAAGTTTTGCTTTTGAACCCAATGTGATGGAAAAATGTATGTGAGCTGGTACACTGAGACGAAGAAGACTTCAGGAGACTGTGTGTAACACAGCAATGTTTTAATGAAGCTCAGCCAAGGAGACAGTGATATCAGCAGTACAAGGTGAAACCAAGTGCAGTGCCTAAACCAAGTCTGAAGATCCCTTACTGTTCCACAATATTTATGCCCTTACTGGCCATATTGTGTCTACCATGTTTCCCTTACAAGGTTAAGAACCTTTAGTCATTAAACATGTGTGCTTCTCCTATTGGAGGATAAACAGTAATTTCATGCATGTCATGCTTGAATTAACAGGACATCTGTAGTGCATTCCTCAGGCTAGTAAGATTGTCTCTATCAGGGAAGAGGCAAAAGCTACTATCAGTGACCTTGGGCTTGCTTAGCCTGTAATCCAGCCGTTTCCTCCCTAGCCTGAACTGACAGAGGCAGGAGATAGTATAGTGAACTATGGCAGAGAATTTACAGAGAGCAGTTCCTTTTTAGGATTGTAAGTGACTCCTAAGTGACTATAGCCATGTTTCTGTCTCTTATCTGTTGATCATATCTCTACATATGGGGCATAGAAGAAATAACTTACAGAAGTGGCTCTTACACATGTAACATAACGCTGAAAGATGTAAGATACGTTGCTATTGGCCAGCCTCAATTGGAGTGACAGCGGGAGATGGAGCGGGAGAAGAGAAAAAAATCAGTGCACAGGTATGTTTACATGTCACTTCCGTCTTAGTAATAGCAAGAATGTTATGTTTGAACTGGTGCACATAGATTGATTTTGTTTAAAAATCTGTGATATTGTAATGGGTTAAAAGTACATATTATTTTGTCAGCCTGTAATTTAGCTGCTAGCTTAGCTCAATAAGCTAGTCACTACCGTTACGTGCCCAGGCTGCCTATTAGCCTTCATGGTGTTGTGCATGGCGCTACTAGTTAACAGGACTATTTGTGTTAAACAGTCTAACATTAGTTATGTTTGTGATGTGCTATATTATTTTATCAGCCTCCATCTTAACGTTAGTTAATGTTAGTCACTTTCTCATCTTAGGTGTCACACTAGCTGAGCTGTGTGGTATAGCTGCAAACTCTTCAACGGCAGCGCTTGCTACAAGGTCTTCACGGCGGTGGAGATGGTCAGAAGACGCGACCAAATTCAAGAAATGACTAATGGTAAGTGCTTCTGTGGTTTAGCTACATGATCCTTTGTAGAAAAGGTTTCAATCGTAGTCATTTGGACACTGTTTTCAGAATCAAGACGTTTCGGCTCCCACCCGGAAGTCATTCTCAATTGTGAAACCTCCCATCCGGAAGTCATTCTCAGACCATGGTCTGAGTTCTCAGACCATGGTCTGAGAATGACTTCGGATGGGAGCCGAAACGTCTTGATTCTGAAAACAGTGTCCAGATGACTACGATTGAAACCTTTTCTATGATGGAACATTCCTGGACGAAAGAGGGACTACACCATCCTACATGATCCTTGTTTTTTTCTGTTTGTAAAGGCTATTAAAAATCACTAGAGCAGGCCAAGAAAGCAGTCTAGGTAGTGTTATCAGTCGCCAATAATGTTGTGTGTCAGTGTGTGTAACTTAGTCTAGCTATGAGCATCTGTAAAAGACACAAAAGGTGAGGAAATCATTGTAAATATAGCAAAACAAATAGCCTTACGTGTAGTAAAAGTATAGGTTGTAAAATCACCTGATATCACATAGTGAATATAGGTTATGTTTCTGAATATGGAAATGATCAGGCCTCATTCAACAATCATTCAACATGATTTAGCCAGCCTAATTTGTGATTATTTGATTTTTCATTTGATGCTATGTCATTTTGTAGATGAAAAACATCTGGTTCTCTTTGGGAAGATTAGCTTCATTAGATACAGTGCGCTCCAAGAGAAGCCAGCAGAAAGAGCACCAGAGGACTGTCTACTTCCTTGATGGACAGCAAATATGCCAAGGAAACCTTTCAGTTTCTGCATGTGTGAGTTAACTTTTAAAATATACTCTACAAGCACTTCACAAAACTGTAAATGGTATGCATATAACATATACTTAATCTAATTGGCATAATGGTTATTTACTGTGACACACACACACACACACACACACACACACACACACACACACACACACTACTTACTGCTTTTTTAAATTGTGTTTCATTGCTATTATTCCTTCAGTGTCGAGGAGCTGAAATCCAAGAATTTTACTCTTATATTTGTATAATGAGATGTAACAATAAAGGAATCTTGAATCTCTCTCTTTAATCTTATTCCAGAATATCTCAAAACAAGTTCAGCAGCCTTATAACATTTTTTAAGCAACATGGATTGGCACCAAGGATAAAAGGTCTGGTGGGTGTGTTTTGAGCAGGAGGCTGCTGACCATTGAGGACATCCAACGAGTCAAGCAGTTCATTACAAACTTTGCTGATGTCCACGCCATGCCACTCCCTGGCCACATCCCTGGTTTCAAAAGGTCTGACATCTAGGTGATCTCCACATCAGAGATCATGACATCAGTGTGGCAGAGATACAAAAGTCAAATGCGTGACCATTGTATATATTGTATTTTGTGCTCATTAGAATTTGCTAATTTTTTAATCAATTCAAGATGTCAAGTACTCAATTTAAGTATTCCTCTCCCTCTTAAACACTGGTGTAGGCCACCGTGCTGCTGGCAACAGCACATTTCGAAAGCTGTCTGGCAGTTGACCCCCAACATTGTCATAACAGCGCCATCTACCGCAGCTCCAACCTTCCAGACTGTGTGAAGTCTGCAAAGTTGAGGAAGCAGGAGCAACACCTCTGCATTGTCGGCATGGAGCGTCAGGCATTCCAGGACATGGTTAACAGCTGCAGAGCAACAGTTGGTGTGCTGGGTGTCAAGCTTGGGCCAAATCCACCCTGTAGCCGAGACCTCACCATGGACTACAGCTTTGACTATGCGCAGCAGGTATGTCATATTAAAACAACAATTACGTACATATAGGGTGAATTGTTTTTAGTTTCACCTCCTCAGATTGTGAGAAATATAACAAAAAAAATACTGTAAATAATGCAAGAATAACAGAAAGATACATAAATCCAAATCAGTGTGTCTGTGCATGTGACAAAAGGTATTGGCCAAGATATATGCATAATTAATACATGTATAAGTACAAAATAATTGTATAATTAGTGAATCACTCTTTACACATTCTTTCCTTTCTTGCCTTGTTTTGTCTTGTTTTTACAGGTCCATTACCCCAGTGACCCTCTCCAGCCTGGGCCGATGTACTTTTTGGTTCCCTGCAAGTGTGGTGTTTTTGGAGTCTGCTGTGAGGGTGTGCCTCAGCAGTTCAACTACTTAATTGATGAGGGTCACTGTATCAGCAAGGGCTCCAATGCGGTCATCGCCTATCTGCACCATTTCCTCTCCCAGTACGGGCTCGGGGAGAAACATGTGCTGCACTGTGACAACTGCTCTGGACAGAACAAGAACAAGAAGTTCATGCTGTGGTACCTGGCTTGGCAATGTATGGTGGGTCTTCATGACAGCGTGCCCCTCAATTTTTTAAAGCATCGAAAGCATCTGCCAGGCTGTGAGCTCCAGCACATCAGAGAGCAATGTGAACATCCCCCAGCTGGTTGGCTTTGTGAAGACACACGACTGGCACAGCTTCCTCACTCCCAGCTTCAAGCCTTTGCCAGGTGTGAAGAAGTACCACCACTTCCACTTCACCAGTATAGCCCCTGGAATGGTCTTTGCCAAGGAGTTTGCCAACATGGAGGAGGAGCCTTTCTTGCTCCTTTGCAATGAAAGAATCCTTGACCCTGAAGCTCTGCCCACTGTACAGAAACCACCTGGCCTGAATGCGATGCCTTAGTGGAATCTGTACAACAGCATCAGGGAGTTCTGCACTGAGGACACAAAAGACATTGTCATTGTACTACTGTATGTTCTCTTTCATCCTGTTCTCTCTCTCTTTCTCTCTCTCCCCCCTCTCCCCCTCTCTCTTTCTCTCTCAACCTAACCGGTTGTTGGTTCTTCTCCCGCTCCGCCGCCCACCCAGAGCCTGGTTCTCCTCAAGGTTTCTGCCTGTTAAAAGGGAGTTTTTCCTTGCCACTGTTGCCAACTGCTTGCTCATGTAGACAATGGTCTCTGTAAATAATATTATAAAGAATACAGCCTGGACCTGCTCTATCTGATAACTTAGATAACTTCTGTTATGATTTGGCGCTATATAAATAAAATTGAATTGAAATTAATTGAATTGGAGTCAGGGATGTCTTTGTGTAGCGAAGTCTCCGTGAAACACACACATTGCTCTCAAGATACTCTCTCTGACTCCTCGACAGGGCTGCTAGTAAAATGTTCTTATAACTGCTGAATTTTCCATAGGGCTTCTGGATTTTAGGAACATGCTGATGCAATGGCTTGGTCAGCCGTGTTTTTTATTTTGAATAAAACGTAACTTTCCCAAATTAATGGCAAATTAGGCCTACTTAAGATAGTCAAGAACTAGGCAGATTTGTGCAACAGATAAATGTATCTCTCTGCTCTGTCTATTAGTTAGATCTTAGCCATAATCTTTGTCAAGCCGGCCCCTGGAAAAATGGTAATAGACTGGTATTTTAGGTCCATCCATGGTCAGGTTCCACTGCACCGAAACAACTGGATTGACCTTAAAAAATACACAGGCATGCACCAGAGGGAGGTTACGTAGGTTAACACACAAGCAAGGGTGTGGGAAACCCCATAGGTTGCTTGTGAGCCATGACCAACCAAGACAACCAACAAAACACTATTTGGAAGAATTGGCATTGGTAGAACTGGCAATCATCACACTCATTTGGAACTGATGGATGCATTTTACAGTTTTCAATGTCTGTTTGTTAGTATCTTAGTTTTGGCTGTGCTGTGTTGTTAAAGTAATTTATCAAAACAAAAGAGACAGCAACACTTTCCGTTGATGGATCAGTGTACCTGCACCAATAAAACAATAGTTATACTTGTTGTGTAATTTAGGTTCTGTGAGGGTCTGCATGATGTAAATGTTGTCATTTACCACCGTTTACTAGTGTCCTTGCGGACTATCATGATATCCTCTCTTTTTCTGCTTCAGTGTTGATCATTGTGGAGCGTTGAGGATCTTGCCTTGCCTAGGAAACGTAAGTACTTTTCTCCACTTGCAAAAGAAAAGTCTGGAGAGAAGCTATTCCTTAATTTGGCATTTATTAAAACCTTGGAGGATCAAAACATATCTTGTACAAGGATCTTTTCTATTCAGAAAACCAAAGTCAGCAAGCTGTTAATCTGTAGTCAGCATCCTAGGAAAGAGTGCTCTTCTTCATATTACACAGGGTTTTATAATAGAAATGTGCAGTTATCTGACTGGTTGTAAAAAGAAGGGGGGGAGCCGTGGTTTAGACTTGGCTTTCCCTTGTTGGTGCACAGGCTGGTCCCAGCCTCCTGGCACACAATTCCACCATTCGTGTGGAGACAGCGCCCTAGGGGAGGAATCCTACACTTCCTCTGTTTGTAAGTTGCTAAAGTCTCTGCTTTGTTCCCCACAACTGCTACTTCTCCTCTCATGGTCATTATAATACATACTGTCCTTAGTACATGATGTTCTTTCTGATATCCCTGTTTCTTTGTATAAATGTAAGCCTGTTCGCAACAGTTAATCAACTTTTCCCTGCAGTCAGCAAGTCTGCAGGACAACACTTTGAATTGTTAAGCCTCATGCCCTGCGTGTGTGTATGTTTGTACAAAAGTTTCAACATGGTATTAATATAATAGGCAAGCAACCTTTGTTTAAATTATTAATTCTCACACCACTTACCCATTCACTGTACCCTTCCCTGATAAAGGTGAGCAAAAATCAATTTTTGCTGTTTCTGATTAAACTTCCAAACATAAACATAAAGCTCCTTTGTTGAGTGATTAATGATCACTTGTAGAAATATTTGTTCCACCTGTTGTCTATGTGTGGTGCCGTCTCACCCCTGACGTCCTCACTACCGTTTGAATTATAATATAGTTTTAACAATCTAGAACTTGAAGTTTTTTCCTTGGGAAACCTTGTAGTTCTTTTTCTACATAAGTACATCTATTTATGTTGATCATAGAATACTTTTAATGCCTTTGGCTTATTTGCTTTTAAAACATTACCTTGTACACTAGGCACCTGTTTTTCCAAGGCAATAAAAAAGGAGAGTAGTATTCTTGAAATTAACTAGCCTGTCAACAACATTGAACATCCAAAATGTTCTTTGCTTTTTTGAATGGCTAACTTCCAGACTGAAAAACAACAACAAAAAAAAAAGTACCATCATAGTGGAAGTGATTAGAAACAAGAGTCAGTCATAAATATGAGCAAGGTTAAGAGTTTTCAGCCATGCTAGTGGCTCTGTGAGACTATATTTAGGCACACAGCTAAATGCTAATGTTGGCACACTAACATGCTCACAGTGACAATGCAAACATACTGATGTTCAGCAGATATAATGTTTATCATGTCCTCCATGTTTTTAATTTGTTAGTGCTAATTAGCAAATGTTAACATGTTAACTAAGATGGTAAACCTGGTCAATATTTCCTGCTAAACATCAACATGTTAATGTCATCATTGTGAGCATGTTAGCATGCTGACTTTAGCATGTAGCTCAAAGAGTGACTGTGCCTAAGTTCAGCTTTACGGAGCAGCTAACATGGCTGTAGACTTATTCTTGGTAAAAAAAAATGGTAACCACCACCCCTACCTGCACTGTCCCTGATTTCCATGCAACTTTAAAGAAGCATGTAGTTTTTGACAGCCTGAAAAAAAGCCTTCAGCATCTTAAGGTTAATTTCATCCATCCCTTACCCCTTGTCACAGATAAGTTTTTAACTATATGTTTGTGAACTCCAGCAGGGAGACAGGCAAGGACTCCCATTAGTCCTCCAACCATGCCTCCTTCACAGAAATCAAATATTCAAGATGTAAGGGAGAATGTGATCCTGACAAACTCTGCAACTGAAATACCTCGTCTTTGTGAATGAAGTTGCACTAAATTTCTGTGTGTCTCTTTGCCTCCTGGCAGATGAACTCACACTAGACCCAAACACAGCAAACAAGAAGTTCCTCCTGTCTCAGGGTGACAGGCAGGTGACGATGGTAATAAAGGAGCAGTCATATCCTGATCATCCAGAGAGGTCTGAATACAGGTACCAGGTTGTGTGTACAAATGGTCTGACTGTGTGCTGTTACTGGGAGGTGGAGTGGAAAAGACCAGCTTTTGAAGGAGTGACATACAGAGGAAAGGACCAGAGGATTCTCTGCTAGGGTGGAATGACAAGTCCTGGTGCTTAGTCCTACTACGGTACTCCTACTCCAACAAAATAGGAGTGTATCTGGCCTGCTGGCACTCTGTCCTTATACAGAGTCTCCTCTGATACACTGATCCACTTCCACACTTTCCACTGCACATTGACTGAACCCCTCTATCCTGCATTGAGGATTCTTGGCACTATTATTCATTTGCATTATTATGCATGTGTAAGTGACTGTGTTTGCATATTTTATGATGCAAACTACAGGAATATATATAGTGACATATTTTATGTAAATACACATGTTGACTTGTATATTTTGCCATTTTTGCAACACATTTGTGGATGTAACAGATGTAATTTAAAAGAAGATTAATTTTGATGTGTTTTTGTCCATCTGAACTGCTGTTGTGGTAGAGCAGCAGGGGAAACACCCAGAAACTACAGTATTTGAAAAGAAACTGGTGCAGATGATTGCTATAGAAACTATAGTCACAACAATGAAAAAATGACTAAATTGAATAAATTAATAAAATGATTATTATAATTTTTATCAGAAGTTTGGGATGTGGCTGTCCTCTGTCCATACATTGAACACTTCCCTTTCTACTGGCTGTGTCCCTGACCATTTCAAGACTACCTGTGTCCAGCCTCTCCCCCAAAAACCTGGCCTCAATCCTTCTATCTACAATGACTTCAGGCTACAGTTTTCAAACTTCCATTCATTGCCTAAATCTTTGAGATGACATTATAAAAACCCTGTCAGACAAATTTCAGGCAAGTTTTCAGAAACATCATAGCACATAAATCACCCTTCTTAGAATCACAAATTAGACCGTTTAATTAATGCAGATGCCAGAGACTGCTCTATTCTCATTTTGCAAGGCTTAAGCACAGGTTTTCATACAGTAGCTCATGGCATCCTGATAAAAGAGACTTCAGCAGTGGGTAGACATATCCAGTGGTGGAGGAAGTATTCAGATCCTTTACTTAAAGGTATAATATGTAACATTTCCGCATTAAAATGTCTAAAAATGACTAGACCTGTTGAGTTGTGTACTTATATTATCTCAAATGTTTCCAACAATGTTCAAACCCAGACAAATCTGTAATTTTATTCAAGGTAATGGTGTGTTTCATTAGATTGTCTATCAATGGCGTCATATCCCCTTGACCCCCTTTAGTTGCTATAACATGAAACACGGGATACATCAGAGAGTGAGGAAGGACGTAAACGTAACGTGAATAAAACTTTAATATAATTTCTGCCTGAGTCACATCAGATAATTTTTGATTGGCAATGGTGGTTGTTTAAAAGTAACTGTATATGAGATTCTGAACATTAATATAGCAGCAAACAACTATTTGCTATGTAAAGATATAGTGGAGTAATGGCGTTCTGAGCAGAGAATAATGTCAAACTCCCTCCCTGTGCTTTGTTTATACAGCCGCACCGGCCATGTGTGCATGTTAGTGCATGTGAGTCCCTCTGTGTGAAACAGAATCAGAAATACTTTATTGATCCCTGAGGGGAAACTTTCGTTACAGCTGCTCGCTATCATGTCAATTCATACAGGTATAGAAGTACTAAAGTTACTCAAGTTTTATAAGAAAAAGGAAAACTAAGTTGGAAAAAGTAAGACAATGAGACAGAGCAACGGCAACAGGCTACATGCATGTTGGCGCATGCGCACTGTCTGGAAACTGTCTGTGAAGAGAGCGATATAACGGCTGGTTCTTTTGTCATCTAACTTGGTGAATTAAGGATTTATTTTAACCAAACCAGAGTTGGTGATTGTTGGAACACTAACAAAGACGATTTTAGTGAGTTTTATTTTGTTTCTGTCAAGTTTGAATGAAGTGTGTTTAACAATGAGCTGCAAGGAAAAATCGTTTTTTTCAATTGAGTCTGGCTAGCGAGAGTGATAAAACGGCTGTTTCTGGTTAAACAAAAAGGATCTTACTGTTTAAAAAAAAAGGGTTATCTCTGTAGGGATCCTTTCCTTAGTGACAATTACAAGAGCAATCTGCGCTCAGTGGCAAAAAACAAGCACTTTTAGTGGCGCATTTGTCTCCAGCAGCCATTGTAGCCTGTTTTGCGGCTGCCGGCTTAGGTGTAGAGCCAGAATATTTTGGTGAATTAAGGGTTTATTTTGACCAAACCAGAGTTGGTGATGGTTGTAACAGTGGAAAGACTAACAAACATGATTTTGTTAAGTTTTATTTTGTTTCTTTCCAGTTTGAATGAAGTGTGTTTTACGATGAACTGCAATGTAAAATTATTGTTTTTCTCAATGGAGTCTGGTGGGCCGTAACGCCCCTTTTGTTTGGTCTGAGATGCTGGTGCTCTGGTGAGACATTTAGTGTCAGTGAATCTCGCTTACAGCTCCTTTAACAATGAAGACAACAACTACTGTGATCTCACACTACTTCACAAAGTCTTCAAACTACAGGGCACCAAGACTCTGGAATGACCTGCCAGTCACACAGGAGCTCAGGCTGCCAAATCATTATCTTCTTTAAAATTACTTCTTAAAATACATTCTTATCGATTAGACTATAGGTAATTAACATGTCTTTTATGCCTGGCATCTTATTATGTTTTACATGCTGCACTCTTCAGACTTTTATCTTCTGTCTGATTTACTGGTTTCTGCCACGTTAATTTATTTTCTTTATTGTTTTTTGTGAAAATCACTGTAAAATTGGTTTTGAGAAGTGCTATAATTCAATTCAATTCAATTTTATTTATATAGCGCCAATTCATAACAGAAGTTATCTCATTGCACTTTTCCATCAGAGCAGGTCTAGACCGTACTCTTTAGACCCAACAAATCCCACCATGAGCAAGCATTTGGCTTTTAAGAGGCAGAAACCTCGGATCCAGACTCAATGGTGGGTGGCCATCCACCGCTGCCGTGTTAGGTTTTGAGAGAGAGACAGAGAGAGAGATTGAGAGAGAGAGAGAGAGAGAGAGAGAGGTTGAGAAAGGGAGGAAGGCACAATGCAAATACCACCTAGAATTATTATTATTATTTTTTTAAATAGTAGAATTGTAATTGCAGTATCAATATCAACACATTAATAATAACAGGAATGACAGCTATAGGAATAATAATGATACAAATAGCATCAAATGTTATGATGTGTTATTATGGTACTTCATCCTTGTCTATTTAGCATTCATGAGCTCTATATAAACATTTAATATATGGTTTATAACACATTATAATGTAGCTGTAAGCAGATATAAGGATACTTATTAATGTACAATATTTAGTTCAACAATTATAACTTCTCCCATGAAGACATTTTATATTATTACAACCTTTTTTTAACTGTATTGTCATTAATTATCTATTTATACATGAGCCTCCACTTATGAGTGTCCACAAGAGAAGTTAATTAATAAACATTTATATCTGCTACCCCTACATTCAAACATGTTTTACATGTTTCTATACTGTTTATTAACGCTGAAGTAAATGCTAAAGTTGATGCAGCGAGCCTATTCATCCTTTTAATACCTCTATTCTACTACTACTAATAATATTCATAGTATTCATTCAGTATCAACTAATGAAAGCCAAAAAGGCAGAATAAGTCTAGACTGTTGAGGATGCAGTCTTTGGCTGAATGAAATTTATACAATTGTGCCATCTAGTGGCCAATAAAAAATGTGCATATTTCAGGTCTTTTCAAGTCTGCACTTTCACAAAATATGGTCCAATATGTATAAAACGTCTATGAAATTGTCCCAAACTTTCACTTATGAGTCAAAAACATTCTAAGCAAATAGCTGGATTTAGGAGCTTTATATAAAGAAGCTTAAAGGAACTTTTAGCAATGTCTAAGTGTGATTCTTTAGTGCTGACTGCAGTGACTTCTCAGTGTTGTAAAATAAGGACTGCAATCATGTCTACCCACAATGCCCTCCCTCAAGCACTGCCAATAGCGGGCCTCCAAAGGTATCGTTTTATGGCTGCATCACATTAGTCATCACAGCTTCATACACACCTTATCATGAACAAGAATACTCATCATTCATTGTGTCAACAATTATGCTTCAATATATTAAATGCAAGAATAAAGCTTACAGAAAATAATTCCCCATGATAATACTTATGCTGATGATATTAGATATGCTATTTGGAATATTAATAATAAAAATTGTTTGATACGTTCAAGAAGGGTAGAGTGACTACTTTAAGTGAGATCATCTGTGGAGGTCTTATAAAATGTTTTTTTATGTTATTCAATTGCATGTTTTGTTGTTCATGGATTTCTATTTGGTTTCATTTCCTTAAAAAGTTAAAGACTCATTAGAATTATTGTATTTCATAATAGTATAATATAATATAATAATTATTAGTACAGGGCAACTGAGGCTCAGGAGGTAGAGCGGTTCATCCACTGATCACAGGGTTGGCGGTTTGATCCCCAGCTCCTCCTGTCCACATGTCTTGCCCAAGTGTCCTTGGGAAAGACACTAAACCCCAAATTACTCCCGATGGCCATGGTCATGACAAGGTGTTGTCGGGCCAGCACCTTGCATGGTAGCTTACTGCCACCGGTGTGTGAATGGGTAAATGAGAGGCAAATTGTAAAGCGCTTTGGATAAAAGTGCTATATAAATGAAGCCATTTACCATTTTATTGTACATTTTTATTATTGATATAGATGTGTTTTATGTGAACATACGGAAGAATCACATTAACATTTGATTGTATCCATGCTGAATCCATCATGTCATGAACTGGATCATTTAATCTTTTTAATGTTCATTAAAGATGCATCATGACTTGGACAGTGTGTGTCCCCTGCCTCTGTTTATGTAACATTGCCATCTGGTGTTGACTTCTAACTGCCTAGGGTAGCCTCTAGAATGCTTTTAAATACAGTCATTTGTAAGTTGAGACCAAGTTCTAACACGTAAGAACATTTTTGCATGCGACTACACCATTCTTAAATATTTGATGCACTGTCACTAACATTACACATTCCCTACAGTAATATAAAAAAGTTTGTGACATGATGAATTCAGCATGAATACAATGAATGTTCACATGTTTGTGACAAATTTAAATATAAACCTTTAAAGGAAATGTTTAATTTTTAGGTCGACCACTGGGTTTTCTGTTTTGGAAAAACAGAAACAATTGAACATGTTTTTGGATAACATGCAAACAATTTACAGGGCATGTGATCTCACTTTCCTAGATGTTTCTTTTTTTACGATGTAATCCCAATGACATCCCAAATAACATATCTAATATTGTCAACATTATCATGGGGAATAATCTTCTATAAACCTTTTTTTTATATTGAAACATAATGTTGGATACAATGAATGATGGGTAGTCTTAATCAAGATCTTAGTCAAAATGTGTATGAAGCTGTGATGACTGATGTGAGAGGGCACTGTGGGTAGATATGTTTGTAGTACTTATTTTACAGCACTGAGGAGTCACACTTCACACTTTGTCATATAAAGCCTCTAAGTCATACTTTTTACTAGGAATTTTCAGTTTAGGACCATTTCTTAGAAGTTGTATACATACCAGTCCAAATACCAATGTATGTTTGCCAGCATTTACCTTATCAAGTACTTATATTAGAAGGAGATCTTCCACAGTCTCTTGATACAGTTTTAGCTACTGTTAACTGTAGAGTGAATTTACTGCAATGTGGCACAAGACTGGAGTAGTTTTATTATTGAGATTCAAAGTTCATTTTTGACGATGGAAACAGCAGTTGCGAAAACAGTCTTACACAAGATCAATTTACTAGCTGTTCTGGTGCTTTCAATCAACTAGGCAAACTCCATCTGCTGATGAAAATCATGTGATAACTCTCCAGAACAGCTACTAAATTGACCTCTTCAGAGTTTGTCTTAACAGTTTTATTATAATTAGCAAGTTGCTGTTGTAGCAAGTTGTAATAGTAGTTGTAACAGTAGTAGTAGTATTAATTTCATAAAGAATTGAAGTGCCATTAAAGGGACACTCCCTGGTGATGTCATCAGGGTTGACATTTTTTGATGTCATGAAGGTTGTCTTGGCTTGGTATTTAACATTTTTTACAGAGAATGTGCATTAGTGTGGGTTTTGAAAGAAGTGGGAAGCAGGGGGCATCTAATTTAAAGATGCTAAACAGTTGCATCCAGTTGCATGATGGGAAATGTAGGATCCAGTATTTTGGGATCTTGACCCACACTAGGGACTGAAAGTCAGGATAACTTGGCCTCTGCTGCTGTTTTTTTTAATCTGTCTCTTGTGAGTCCCTCAAGTTTATGGAAGAGCATTACTAAATTACTGGCACCCCTTTGAGGTGAGCACTGATTACACAGTACTTTATGAACAGTTTAAGGAATAAATCTGGTATTTTTGAGTATTTTTGTGTGAAATGGTCATTTAAAAGTAAAGCATATTATCACTATATAACACCTTTTAGCATCTCCAGTTAAAAAAACATTGGTTTGTATCAGTGGAACTATACTGCTGTAACCCTGGGGACAGGTTGATTTTTATATTGATACTGGTCTCATGCACAGCACAAATGGAATACTATTTTCTTCTTCTTCTTCTTCTTCTTCTTCTTCTTCTTCTTCTTCTTCTTATTATTATTATTATTATTTTTATTATTTTACCTCTTTTCATTCAAGATATTTGTTGATACTGACGTGTAATGTTCACATCATGTCTTGTGGCTGCAGTGCTGCTAACCACCAGATGGGGCTTGGGAGCCAGTTTAGCTTCCATTCTATGGTGATTCAACCTTGTAACATCACAAGCATAATTCACATGTAAAGAGAATACTGTTAGATACTACTGCTGTCACCACTAGCAACTACAGTACTCTTACTACTATCACCACTACTATAGTAATAACACCACTACTACTGCTACTACTGCAAAATGACTCTTCATGCCTGCCTGCCATGTCTTGAGTGATTATTTTTGAGTGCTGAACACTACAGTAAGTAACATGTCTTAGAAGTATACTGATGTGCAGAAGTGAATCTGTGTGTGTGTGTGAAGCGCTGCTCTGAGAATGAGTGAGAATGCTAAACACTAAATAACTGGTGGAAGTGTTGAACATTACAGACTTGTGGTATGTAACAGTACCAGAGGATCAGTAGGGGATTTTAACACCATGAAAGAACTTGAATCAAGTGTTAATGCTGTAATATAATGCCTCTTTAAATGGTGTGTAAAAACATGCATTTTATTTGGTTTAGGAAATATGATACAATATGATAACTTTGAAAAATATGCTGTAGCCGATATTTGACTCCAGAGGAAAGTATGGGGATGGCTGTAACAAAGAGTTTCCCTTCGGGGATCAATAAAATATTTCTCATTCTTATTCTGATTATTTCCATCATGCTCCTCAGTGGAAGATGAAATGACTCTAATCTGACATTAAAGACAGATGTACTGTGTATGGCACCTGCTAAACACTGCTCTGTCAGTGTAGTTATTGGCTGGATTATGGCAACATGAAAAATAAAAATGCAAAATTGCAACTATTCTATCTTAAGAGATATCCCTTTGTTTCTTCAATAATGTAATTTACCATGTAACTTTAAAATAAATTAGGAAATTGTTAACATTACTATTTTATGCTGTTATAATATATAGTATATATGCTGAATTTAGAAAACACAATATACTGTTCTTTTTCAATTTATCTAGAAATATTTGTAGTAATTTTTCCTTTTTACATTGTTAGATCATCACGTACAATTTAACAATTCACAAAATAGCCATTTTTATTTATTATTTCTATATTAGGTATCAACAAATAAATAAAACAAAATGTGTTTTTATGTTCTATGCCAGAATTTATAATTAGAACTTTAGTTTAGTTACCATTGTTTTTTTTTTTTACAAAAGAAATATACCTTGGTGCGTGCGCACACACACACACACACACACACACATAAACACATAAATAAATATATATAAAGTAGAAATGAGTGAAAATGTATTACACCAGTTCAAACAATTTTAGTATATACATTAATAAAAGTATAAAATCATAAAATATTAAAAATTTTGATTATAAATGTGTATATATGCATGTTAATTTTTCCTGCCAAATGCATCTATCGATCCATCTGTCTAGAATATGTTACATGAAGCGACAGCAGATTGGAGTAGTGAAATTTTCTAGCAGCAGAGGGTGTAGTGGTGCATAGCTCCAGTCAAGGTACTCTCCATAAATTTGTCTCAACAAAGGAAAATTAACTTCAAAGCCATCCCTCAAAAATTTTATTTTATGTTTTTAAATTTTAGGTAAATGCAAACTACAAACTAGAAGAGGCAAAATTTTCGGAGGAAAATCTTCTGCTCGTTTGCCCTGAAAATTGCAGATGCAAACACTGTAAACGGGTTAAAATGTCTTGAAATGTTAATTGTTTGCATGTGAGATGTTGTATGGGGGTTGTAGTAGCACTTAAAGGGTTTGAATCATCACACACTCTAGGTTTGACCATTCTGCTCAATACACAACAATATAAATATCTGAAAAAAGGTCTGGAAAGTGGAAAGTGCAAAAAACCGAACCTACAGTTAAAGAAAAACTATGTTAGGAAACCACCCAGTACTGTAGGCAAGAGGCTGAACATTTTGAAGTTTGTTTGAAGTTTCTACAGGAACGTATGTTGGTTGAAGGATAAAACACTATATAGAAAAATAATAATAAAGAAGTAAATATGAGAACTGAAAGTGAGCATGCTAGTAACCACAGCTGTCAAATAAATGTAGTGGAGTAGAAGTATAAAGTAGCATAAAATGGAAATGGTAAAGTAAAGTACAAGTACCTCAAAATTGTACCTAAGAACAGCACTTGTAAATGTAATTACATGGATAATTTCCACCAAGGTTGCCATGGAGTACAAGCTTTAAAATCCATATCAAAGTCATCTTCAATGTTCTCTCTGGGTCACAAACGAGTCGGACGAGCTCCTTTAAGTGAATGATGGGAACTGAACTTGTCAGTGACAAGTTGAAAACTTGGCACAAATTAACATTGTGATAAAAAATCAAGTCATTCTCTTGTTTCAACAAAAGTGAGTGAATCCTGATAACTTTGAATCTTAATCTGTTATTCATTACAAATTGGTTAACTTGAGCTACCATGCAAGGTGCTGGGCTGACCATTGGGAGCAATTTGGGGTTCAGTTTAAAGTTTAAATGACATCTGTAGCTGAAAGTATGCAGAAGTAGTAGTGTTTCAAAGTATGAGTATGTTTGAAGAGGATTTGAGGATTGCTCTATTGACCTACATTGTAAAAAAATGTTAAAAATAGCTCAATATTTAAAAAAGTATAAAAGGTATAAAAAAGACAAATACAAGCATAATTGTCCTTAAATAGTTGTACATTTTGATAGTTGAATTCTGTACCTGAAAGTATGCAGGAGTTGAAATGTTGCAAAAAACTTACAGAAGAAGAAAACAAAGAAAAATAACTAGAAAAATTGCATTTCCTGCTGAAAATGCATGCTGAAAGTAGTAAAGATTGTAGTAGTAGTAGTAGTAGTTGTAAAAACTGTAGAAGTAGTACATGACGTGAAGCTATTCTTCTGTGACAGTTGTGACTGCAGAGCGCTCATTCAGCTCAAAATGTTTGAAAGTTATTTAAGGAGCACAGTGTGACAGAAGCTGGGTGGACTGGTCATATTATGCATTGAGAAAGTTTAACCTGTAGAGCAGGTTGTGGAGGACATCATGGTGCCCAAGGCTCACACAATGAAGTTCAGACATGTGAGTATGACAACAAACTCACTGATGGATGTAACTCTCTCTCCAGAGGAGAACATCAACAACTACTCAGTGACATGGCAACTTGTTTAAAAATTGTGCAGGCTCTCTTTGAGTGTTTGTGGGCTGCAGCCAATGTGGACGTTATATTGTTCATACATCTCCATGTTGACTGTTATGCTGCTGTTAATTCTATAACAGCAGAATAAAGCTTAATAAGGTTAACCCCAAATTTAAATGACTATTGTTTCTCACCCCTCTCTATGACGGCTTTCTGTTTGAGTGCGGCCATTTGGAACAGCTATAAACACGTTTGCCTTCTTACACGGTTGGACAACACATCATAGTTGTTTTGAAGCATACTTCCACCTTTGCTTTTGATAGACAACAGTCATAATTCACACTGCCACAAGTGGCCCTTATCAGATAAACATCGTTATAGGTCATTTTGTGGCATTTGAACAAATAACCAATGCTGACATTTTTCTTGTGAGGATAGTCTCCAAAAACCTCACAGATTTCACTGATTAGCTAGATTACTGAGCTGTAACAAGATAGCATATTTGAAACCTTCACAGTTCTAATAAATGCATTTTGAATCCGGATTTTTCTATGCCAGTCTAAATTCTACACGTGTAAAATCCTTTGAAAATCTTAAATGCAACAATTCACATCAAATGTTTCTTATCATGATCATGGTTATCCCTACAAGAAAAGAATGTTTTGCATATATATATATATGTATGTATGTATATAAATATATAGTCTATTTGAAGCAACCTTGAGTAGCACAAAAATGTCATGTAGAAAGGGTGAGCTACAAGAATGAGGAGAGATATGGGAGATACATGGGAGATGAGAACACAGAGAGTATGATGGAGGGATGAGAGAGAGGGAAAGAGAGAGAGAGAGCTAGAGAGAGAGAGAGAGATTTTCATCAGTGGCACAGAGGTGCCTCATTTTTCCTCCTGACCTCACAATGACCTGACAATGGATGGAGAGAAAGAGAGATAAGGGAAGAGCACAGATAGGTAGAGAGAGATACACAGTGTTGAAGAGAGAGACAGCCCAACACCCCCCCAACACATAGTTATTGTTTGTAATTTTTTTCTCTCCAATTTCCAACCTAATGAAGACACTCATTGGCTCGAGAATGTTGAAGAAAGAAAGAGGGAGCGAGAGAAAGCTAGGGGACAGTCAGTCTTTCACAAGTTACCATGACAACCAGTGTTGTAGTACTCAAGATCGGTCTTTTTGAAGGTCTCGGAATCGAGCGCATTTTTACTTGGCCTTGTCTCAGTCTCAGACAAAGAGGACTTGGGATTTTATTTCAAGACAGAGCTTCCTGCTTCAAATGCAACCAATAACTTGACTAATTTATTATTTGAAATTGTTGTTACCGGTAATGGCTGTCACGCCTCCCTGCCCCCCTTCACACTCTAAGAAAGTGAATGCAGGAGATAGGAGAAGAAGCAATGGCTGTCTGGAGGAAATGTCAGTCAAATCTTCTGTAATAAAATTAGACTAGCTAAACCACAAAGAGTTCATCTGGAAAGCAGCGTCCAGAAGAAAAGACAGCAGAATGTAAATTCTGCAATGCAACACTTACTGAGACAGCTGGAAACACGTCAAACTATAATCGGAATTTAAAGAAGCATAAAGAAAGGTGAGCTAAGTGTAAGTGATGCTAGCAATGCCAGCTACCTAGCATTGCTAGCTGTTCGCAATCTGCCTCTGCACCAAAACTCTTCAGAAATCTCTTCACCCCTCACCCAAAGAGATTTAGCGAATATTAGCAATACATATTGGCAATCTACCGTAAAACTTCAATTAAAAGCAGAGCCCCTGTCGTGTCTGTTTTTTATAGAAGTTCTCACCTTAAAGCCTGGGTCACACGCTTAAACTAGTTCTAAGTTGCTTAGATTGTGCATACAAATATAAATGTTTAAACTTTTGTCAATATGGACTTGCTACACATCTTTGGTTAGATTCTCCACAATTCAATCGTTCACTTCATTTTATGGAAACCATGAGCACCAAAGTATAATTCATTCAGATTTACAGGTGGTGTGCCGAGTAAGGACTGCCTGTCGATAAGACGATAATAAGACTGTGCCCCCCAACTCAGGATAGCAAAGTCTGACATTGACCCCATTTGCTATACTTGCATGTCATGACATGACATGAAAAGTTTGTTATCGTCAGCCTTTGCAATCCTGAGTAGTTGGGGGGAGGGGGCAGTCAGTCTCAGCAGGGGCTTGCCGAAATATGACTCCTGAAATATGTTCTGTAAGAGTGGAATAATTTACACTTAAGAAATTATTAAGATACCATATCATCATCAGGGCAGCAAATTTAATATTCAGTAAATATGTTTATGTTGGGTGCAGTCCTTTTTCGGCAGCATGTTTAATGTACAGTAAATACAGTCATGTCGGGTGCAGTCCTTTTTTGCCACAACACGTTAGACGAAAAAAAAGTGGTGACTCCCTTCCTTTGAAGCGGCCATAAAGTCCGAATATGTGTCCATTCCTGGATTATTTATATTCCTTTAGTTCGTAAGGGTCTACCGATCAAAAGAATCAAAAAGGTTTTTCATACAAATTAATCCATGTTGAAATAACTACGGTAACCTTCGACTTTCATCCTTCGGTCATCATCCGGTATTTTGATAGGGTCTCTCTCTCTCTCTCTCTCTCTCTCTCTCTCTCTCTCTCTGTGCATTGGAGCTAGATCAAATGAATGATTCATAATTGATATTTTATTCGATAGCCTAACTTTTATACAAGTAATATTCATACTGGTTTAAATAAACTATTTGATAGTATTTCGCATCTTTGCTGAGCAATAGTTTTGTGCGAAAGGAATTAAAGGCCTGTCCCATAAACTCCTCTCCCAAATATAGGCAGGTTGAGTACAGTGATTGAAGCAAATAAAAGCCAGGGCTATTAACTGAAGTTTTACAGTATGTATATACTGATTGTCTAGCCTTGGGGAGAGAGTAACTGTGTGTTTGTGTGTAAATTCATACTGTGCATGTCTGAACTTTTATGGCATGCAAATGTGTGTGTACGATTTTCTCCATATTCTCAGTTAAATTGAAATGTATTGTAAACAAACTAAGATTTGGATTTACAGTATAAACATGTTTAACCATTTGTTTTCTCTTTTCTGTTTTTCTACCCCTCTTCTAATCAGCAATCAGCTTCTGTCTTTTTTCCTACTCTCCTTTGCTCTCTTATTTTTTTCCTCTTTTGATCTCATTCTACTCTCATCTTTTCCTATATTCTTTTATTAATTTTCCCGTTCTTGTCTTTATTCTGCACCTTTTTTCTATTTTGCCTTGTTTTCTTCTCTTCCTTTTGTTTCAGTTCTTTTCTATAAAAAAGAGATAGCAGAAAATTAGGAAACTGCTGTAAAAAGTCTCTTTTGTGACAGTCCTCCAGTTTCAGACAGCAGGAGGTGTAGTTTTACCTTTTCTGTAAGAGCGGTGTGGTTTCTGAGAGGTTAGGGGGGCAACACAATACCAGAGGTCTATTTTGGCACATTTCTTAGTGCCAAAAGTTGATTAATAATCTTTTGAATTGATGATTGAATTGATTTATATTGTGAAATACTACGATGTGTTGATTGCTTGTTAGTTTTCACTGGACAGAAATCTAAATGTCCTGTAATTGACTGTTTGCTAAAACCTCTGCAACGCAGCAATTGTCCGATTGTAGTTTAGCAACCGTAACTAGGCACTGCAGGTCAAGCTTTGGATTTCTCCACATGCTCCTCCTGGTTTTCTCCTTTTTTCTAGCAACTCGAAACCAAAAACACAAGAGCAAAACTGTAAGAAATGGATTACACAATGTGTTTATCTGCTCCAATGTAATCTGCAATCGTTATGAGTATGCCCGGCTAGCTAGCGGAGTGGTGCTGGATGCTATCAGTGTTAAGGTAAGGTTAGTGTCTCTGGCCTGCTCTTTATTTGGATTTGGTGAACTTTGCTAATTCATAACAGAAGTTATCTCATTGCGCTGTACAATGATTTTATATGTACTGTATGTCTTGCATATATTTTTCTTATTAGGCTATTCTCCTGTGCCTTTATTTGCTCATCTGTAACTCTAAAACTATTAATGCTACATATACCATTCATATATACGTATGTAGGTTTTTGCTAACTGCAATTTATTAAATTTGCTAAATTTTAAATGAGCTATTCCTGAAAAACAATTTTTTTTAAAGACACTTTTGGTATGCATCTCCTTTTAATGCCAAGAGGATTGATAAGTCAGACTGTGCGCAATTCTTTGTAGTTGGGTGCTACAATGATTTCATTATCGCTTTTTAAAACAATCCCATAGACATTCATTGTATGTATATTTCAGCCATTATATACAATTCAAACTCAATTGATATTTCAAAATGATCAGTGATCAACTACATAAGCACATTATGATGACTTTGTACAGTTCATGAATTATTATGACTTATATAATACATTAAAGTCTATGGACGCCCATTCGGTCCCATTTTTTATAACTTGGCACTTGTGTACAGTGCACAGTGATCAACTATAAACTCATAAACATGTACAGTTTATGAGTTGCATACCATAATGCATTAAAGCCTAATGAAGAAGTGTCTTAAAGCTTCATTCATTCCCATTGCATCCACAGCTCTGCTAATACAATCACAAACATTTTCCTCAGGAGAAGCTCTTGTTTTTTGCAGTTATTCTTCAGTCTTGTATAGGTGCCACTGCCATATTTTTCTCATATTTGTATCACATTTTTGCCAAAACTGTGCTTTATTTGGGATTTATTATTTTATTGGGGATTTACTTGTACATATATTATGGATTGTGATCACATTTTGTTTATTATATATATATATATACCTCAATTGTCCTCCTTCTCCTCTTGTTTTATCTCTCTTCCTCTTTTTCCTTTCTCTGTGTTGAATATGAAACCTGACTTTATTTAAGGGAACTGGATGTATTCTAACACTGTGTATTGTGTAGTTTTGTATATTTCCATAGGTGAGCATGTTTTCTCACTGTGTCTTCTATTGTTTTTCTCTTGTTTGCATCGCTCCCTCCATGTTCGCTTTTCTCTTTGAGCCACCAGAGCGACCAGAAGGTGCTCATTTGGTATATCTGCACACAAACACACGCTCACAACACGCACACCTTAATGCATGGCGGCATGCTGTGCTGCATGCCCCAGGGTGTGTGTGGGTGTGTGTGTGATGGAGAATAGGAAGAGAGTCGTTGCCCTGCTGTTGAACCCACTACATTTCTGTCCTTCTCTTCCTTCTCTTTCTCATGCCTGCTGCTCAGTGATTGCAGACCTGCAAGCTTTTCTGCACGTCTTCATTTCCAAAACATCCAAATAAATTAAAGAAATTTATGGAATAAAAGTAAAGATAAGCCCTGTGGGTGTGTGTGTTCGGGTCTTGCTTTCTCTTGATGACAATGTGAAGCTGTCATACATTTGAAAATGTTAATATTTCCATCTGTGCGGCGGAGTATTGTAAAACACACAAACCAGTTGTTGCTGTTGCTGGTGCTTCTCTCCATATACTGTGCTCCTGATCAGCTTGTTGTGTTGCACCTGCCCTGGTTGACACTGCTAATAAAGTCTGTTCATAGCAGTGACACAGTTGCACGTTTGTATTTTCAGCCATAAACCCAGTATGTAAATAATTATTCTCAGTCTTCCAGGTGATAACTGTTTTAATCTTCCTGTTAGCTTCATCAGTTATTGATGAAGTACATAAATAGTCTCAGTTATGACAGTTACAACAAGAAGCTAGAAGCTCTGTGTGTTAGGCCCAGCGGTGCTTTGAGCTAAATGCTAACATCAGCAAGCTAATATGCTTATGTCTAGCAGATATAATGTTTACCATGTTTACCATCTTAGTTTAGCATGTTAGCATGCTAACATTTGCTAATTTGCACTAAATGCAAAGTACAGCTGAGACTGATGGGAATGTCATATTTTTGCATATGTTTGGTCATAAACCAAAGTATTGCCAGCCTGCTGCTGCTGAAAACAAGGTTGATGAAAGCAGTGAGACTGAACCAAAACAGTGAAGTTGAGGCCCATAAAACCAAAACAAAAGACACCAAAAAAAAAAAAAGATCAATCAATGTATCCATAAGAACTGATGTTGTAGCTGGGTTAAGAAGTTAAGAAGGGGCATGTGGAGTTTTACCTAAACACTAATGGCTTTGTTTAGTGTTGCGTAAACACGCAGTGAGCATTTAAAAGGAGAAATATGTGGCTTGTAATTATGAGAAAATGCCACCTTTAACTTTTGTGCATCAGTGGTATGAATTTGTACAGTAGATAGTTGTAACAATAAAAGAATCTGGAGGAAACACTGAAAACTTTTAACACTGCATCAAGAAAATAGTCCAAACTAATGCTGTTGAATGTCAGTTATTAGTGAAACCCCATATTGAGTAAATCCTATTGCATGTAGGAGCAAAATAAATTGGCAAAAAGCATGCAAGTCATCACAGCCAGCTATAATTTGGTGGTTCTCTGAGTCTTTGACTAAGCAGACTGTCTGGCAGAAAACAACCAGTGTATGAAACTAATTCAACTTGAATTGTAGTGGAGGTGTTGATCAGATATAAGACAATATGAACGTTGGCTCTCTCTGTGCTCTGACCTGGATTTGAACCCAGACCGAACCTTTGTTGACCCTCCAAACAGGACACTATGAAAATCAGTTAGTCAGTATGTAGTAGTTTAGTATGTAGTTAGCATTAATTATGTTAACAAAAATTGTGACTAAATAAATTTGTCAACGACCTTTGTTTCTATGATGAAGATGAGAAGTTGACGAGACAAAACTGACTTCATCAAGCAAGTGTAAATCTACATATAAAGACTACAATGGATTTTCAAAATAAAAACAAACAAAACAAAATCTATCTATATCTTCGTTGATGAACGTGATGGCAACAGCAGGGTTTGGTAGGAAAAAATGTGTTGATATTTGGACCCACTTCAAAAATAATGCACCCGGAAAGAAAAAGTCAATGTTTAGTATTGTCAAGTGAGAAGCTCTGGGGAAAGAAAATAGCAAGGAAGAACACAAACTTGCAAAGAGGCCTCAGAAATTGAGGTGTTGAGATGTTTAATAACATTATGTTACTTTTAAAGTTATATTTAGCCAAAAGGCAGTGGTGTAATATTATGCATTGTTAGCATCTCAAAACAACAAGACAATGCATGAATATGCCATATTGTTCCATACAATAACATTCCAGGGCTTCATTTGTTGATTAATGTTGGTTTAAAATATATGTGCAATAAATCACAACCTGTCATTTTGTGGCAAATTTTCAGTACCAGTTCTTTTAGCCCAAAATCAGTTGGACAAATTCTAACCTGGAAGCAGTATGCTAAAATACTCATTCTTGGTCTAGAGTAAAACTAGAAGTTTTTCTCAACTAATCTATTGCTGACTAGAAATAGAGTAAAATGTTTTTTTCATGGTTTTCTTTGACTAAAATTAGACTAAAATGTCGACAAAAATAAAAAGGATGAAGTAAACTTAATATGACAAAAAGTCACACAGACTATTGATCTCAGAACTAAGACTAAATTTAAAAATTGCTGACAGAATTAACACTACTATGGTTAGGTTTAGGCTACTAAAAGACTTTGTTTAAGTAAGTTTGGGCTTTTTAATATTTAACAGAGACCTGCATTTTAACGGAGACCTGCATTTTGCCTAAACTTAATCAAATACCGTACATACTTATCATCAACCGGTAATCCACTTTGTACCTTACACTTATTTTAATTTTATACTTATACCCACTTGGTACTTAATTTATCTGACCTGTATTATAGTGTATTATATTTTTTGCTTAGTACTTCTATTCCTGTGTGCACTGATGTGATAGTGAGCAGCTGTAACAAAAAAGTTTCCCCTCGGGGATCAATAAAGTATTTCTGATTCTGATTCTGATTCTGAAATGCTTTGAGTAGCCTGACCAGAACCATAAAGATGATAATTTTGCTTTAGTTACTATGAGTGGATATTGTAGGGAAAGCAAATTAAATATATTGACAGAAAATGTTTTGCACATAAATTCAGTATGAACATTTTGGGACTTTGCAGATATGTTCATTAAAAATGCTTCCTTAATATGTTGATAAAAGAAAACATAATTTGGGAGGTATTACATTTCTACAAATTAGTCCTACATACAGTAAATGTCATTTTCAAGAGTTGTCTTATCATAACCACCTCCAATGATACCAGAGGGTACAGAGAAAATTTCACTTTTAGCCATCTTAAATTTGTATAGTGGTTGTCCTATAATGGTCTGAAGGGATTTGCACACACACCACACATACACAATATATGTGCATAAACGCGTATCAATTTTGACGTAGAGGAAACCATGTAGGTGAACTCTGTCTGACCCCACACTGATCCTCACAAGCAGGAAGTGTGTCCACAGTCTTCTTGTTTGACATTAAATCATAATTGTATTTTTTTTATTGATAATTTAATGAAAATGTAATCATTTATTTGTTATTTTTTGACATTTCAGTGTTTCCACCTGCCAAAAGCAACACATTATCTTTGGTTTACTGTAATTTTTACTGATACCATAGTTATGAACAGTGTTTTATGGAATTATGGCAACATTTTATTCCTTTTTTGGCAAAAGATTTTACTGGGCTACAAGAATTTCCTTAAACAAGCCTTTTATCAAATAGAAACATTATGTTGTATGAGCATTAGCAAACACTGACTATAAATTAATATAAATGATTATGATTATGTGACTTTTGACCTTATGCTGCAGCGACCTGAGTTCATCAAGAAACAGCAGGACTGAGATCAGTAAAGAGGAAATGGCTGGAGCTGGCACATCCTTGCAGAGTTTGTGTCACTGCCAAAGCTTTTCTTTCACCAACTGGAATGGAAATTCAGTTTTATTTATTTAGCGCCAATTCATAACAGAAGCTATCTCATTGCACTTTTCCTATAGGGCAGGTCTAGACCGTACTCTTTATAATATTATTTACAGAGACCCAACAAATGAATGGGACTAGAGTTTTAATGGTGATAGAATATGCATCCTGCACTGTTCCTCTTGCCCAGTGTTTTAGTGTTTCTTCTGTCTATTATGTATATATAACAGGCCTTATTCATTGAAGACATGTAGGCATGTCACAGTAGGACAAGCACATAACAAAATGAATGACGGCTGAATTTCATTTAGTTGCTTCAGTTTCAGGTTCCTGGTGTTCATTCTGGCTCACTGGGCAGAAACCTTGGACAGAACCAAGGTGTTGAGAGAGAGAGAGAGAGAGAGAGAGCGAAACACAAACACAATTCCAAGACAATAATCCATTATTTAGGTAAAGTAAATGTAAAAGCTACATAGCCTACTCTTAATATTTTACCAACCTTTCTAAGAGCAGTAACGTGACATCTGTGTCTGCCCAGAGTCCCTTCTTTCATCGCTCTCCAAAAAGGAAAGCGACACCAATGGTTATCCGTGTTTGTCCTCGCTGCCGATTGCTTTCTTGTTTTGACAGTAATCCTTCCTCTGAATGCCGAGTTTCTTTTTTATCTGGAGCATCAGACACTTTTCTTGGATGCTTCTTAGGTTTTACTCCTAGTTGCTGTAGTCTACTCCGTCGCTATGATTGTTCCACAGCCATGTAGAGAGTAAATTGCGTCAACTGTGTTCAATTTCAATTCAAGTGGCCGTATTGGCATTTATAAATAATGCTCAATAATAAACATTCTCTCCAATGGACCTTTTTTTTTATAGCAATGGCATATTGTGGAGCTCTCTACATGGCTCTGGGTTGCTCCCTGCTTTCGCTCTGGCAAACCAAATCAAATCAAATCAAAATCAAACCAATCATTGCTGGTTGGTGTAAAATACATCATTACCGGTGCGCCAGCACGGGAATGTCGCCACAGATACCAGGACTTAAAAACTGGTGATAGGCTTAATCAGCATTGTGTGAACTTGTTTAGCAAGGCCTTGAATGTAATGGACGTTCAATTATATGTAAAAGTCCCGCACTCCAGCTTAAAAGCTGCACTAATGAATATTTTCAAATTAACATGGGTCAAAATATGTGTAATGTGAAAGGTGTTGTTAGTCATGACAAACCCTTAGAATTGTCAAATATTTCTTTAGAAACTTTATTGTTTTGGTTCACGTTCACCACTTTTATCAACGTTGTTTACGGCTGCAGCAGGCTGTTTTCGGTGATTTTTGCACAGATTTTCTTTTATGGGTGAAAAAGCTCTAAAAATACACTGTACACTACCTGCTCAGCACCAAAAGACAGGCAGACAAAGTTAGAGACTAGCTGTTGAACATAGTGGAAGATATAGCAGCTAAAGAGACACATTTTTTTAGGAGTTTGTAGAGACCAAAACAGAGCTAACAAGAGTGAAAATTGGACTTAAATTTTCCATGTGGCCAAAAAAGCAACTCCAAATGAATGCTAATGTTGCTGCTGGCTGTGTAAATAGGTAACTGTAAATACAATGAACGTGTTGCTAACGTGTTTATGAGGTAAAAATTTGTCAATGCTGTGATTACAGCTTGTTGGACTGCCACCAAGTGGCCAAAAAATCTATTAATGCAACTTTAAAGCAGGAAACAAAGTCCTAACTCAACTCTCTTTGAGGTCTTTTTTTGAATGAAAAATCTGACTGTTTAGCTGCTAAATGGTCCATTATGTTCTGCAGCTAGTCTCCAACTTTGTCAGTCTGCTGTTTGGTGCTGGGAAGGTAGTGTACAGTGGGTTTATCAGAACATTTTTTTTTTGCTGAAAACAGCAAACAAAGTTGATGAGAGTGGTGTTTGTCAGTTGTAAATCAGAATCAGAATCAGAAATACTTTATTGATCCCAGACGGGAAACTCTTTCGTTACAGCTGCTCACTATCACGTCAATGCACACTTGGAGGAAGGAATAGAAGTACTAAGCAAATCAAAATATAATACGCTATAATACAGGTAAGATAAATTAAGTACAAAGTGGATATAAGTATAAAAGCTAAAATAAGTGTAAGTACCAAAGTGGATTTAGAGGTTGATAAGTATGTACGGTATAATACAATGTAATAATATAAGTAATAAGTAATAGTGCAATAATGAGTACTGTCAAGTTAAGTGTAGCTTATTAAGATGATTATGAGAAGGTGGATATTGTACAGCAGTAATAGAAGTATGAATAAATATCAATAAATAGGGGATTTTAAACTGAAAACAGGGAATATTGCACAGTTATTTCAACTCTTGTAGTAATGTTAATGATCCAATGCCAGTTTAGTGACTTGGGGTCACTAAACTGGCCACCCCAACAATGTCATTGGCCTTACAGATCAGTTTGTTGAGCCTGTTAGCATCCGCTACCCTCAACCTGCTGCCCCAGCATGCAACAGCATACAGGATAGCACTGGCCACCACAGACTCATAAAACATCCTCAGCATTGTCCGGCAGATGTTGAAGGACCTCAGCCTCCTCAGAAAATAGAGGCGGCTCTGGCCCTTCCTGTAAAGCGCTTGAGTGTTCTTAGCCCAGTCCAGTTTATTGTCCATGTGTACTCCCAAGTACTTGTGATCCTCTACAATGTCCACACTGACCCCATGGATGGAAACCGGGGCCACTAGTGCTTTGGCCCTTCGTAGATCTACAACCAGCTCCTTAGACTTTGTCACATTGAGCAGCAGATGGTTCTGCTCACACCATGAGACAAAGTTCCCCACCACAGCCCTGTACTCAGTCTCATCACCACCGCTGATACATCCCACCACAGCAGAGTCATCAGAAAACTTCTGAAGGTGGCAGGACTCTGTGTGGTAGCTGAAGTCTGTGGTGTAGATGGTGAAGAGGAAGGGAGAAAGGACAGTCCCCTGAGGGGCCCCAGCGTTGCTGACCACGTTGTCCGACACACAGTGCTGCAGATGCACGTGCTGTGGTCTGCCCGTCAGGTAGCCAACAATCCAGGACATGAGGGGGGCATCCACCTGCATCGCTGTCAGCTTCTTACCCAGCAGGGCTGGCCGGATGGTGTTGAAAGCACTGGAGAAGTCAAAAAATATGATCCTCACTGCTTGCCGGCTTGTCCAGGTGGGTGTAGATGCGGTTCAGCAGGAAGATGATGGCGTCCTTAACTCCCAGCCGGGGCTGGTAGATGAACTGAAGGGGGTCCAGGAGGGGTCTGACCATGGGCCGCAGCTGTTCCAGCACCAGTCTCTCCAGGGTCTTCATTATGTGGGAGGTCAGTGCCACTGGTCTAAAGTCCTTGGAGCCACTGGGATTCGACGTCTTCAGCACAGGAATGAGGCAAGATGTCTTCCACAGAACAGGGACCCTTTGAAGACTCAGGCTTAGGTAGAAGACATGTTGAAGGACTCCACAAACAGTGAGCTTAAAGAGGCTAAAAGACTCCATAGAGCTGAGGGGAACTGTAGAGTTGGGTGATAATTCTCTGTTCGTTCGTGTGAGTGACCCCTTTCACATTGCACATAGTCATTTAATCCATTGTTATTATAAAAATATCAATAGTGCAGCTTTAAGGTTGATGTGAACAAACCAAGATAAATTCCCTGTGTGTAGTAATATATACTTATTGTCTAATCTAATCTGTTTTCAATAAAGTTGATCATGATACAATAAAGTCAAGTTGATGTTCATTTGAAGTTTCATCAAAGTGTCAGGTTTATTTTGTTTGATGTAGTAAGTGGAAGCTGCTGTGGATCAGAGCAGCTGCTGAATCACTGTGGAGACTTCTGCCCACTGACCCCTCTCTGAACCTGTGGGTGTGTATGTGAGAGCTGACCCCAGGCTGAACCCGGCTGGGGTCAAAGGTCAGGGTTGAAGGCCGGGTAGCTGTGCCTAAACAGAGGTATAGAGTTGAAGGACAGGTCACTGTCCTGTGGAGGTTGCACTCTCTGTCAGAGCAGTCCCTCCTGCTGGACAAACTGTTACTGCCACCATAATGGTTCATCAGTCTGGTATGCTTATGTGCTGTAGTAAGCGTATGGTGTCATTTCTGGTCACCGGTGTTTGTGTTTTACTATTAGCGTATTTCTGCTGCTCTAGCTCATCACAGTTAATTTCGTTCAATAATAATTGTTCATTATAGTGATTAACTATCTGCTATAAACTTACTCTAGTTCTGCTCAAGAACTCATAGCGCTCTCCTTCTTTTAACAACTTTCTCGCTAATCCCACAGTTTACACGCTATTCAGTTTTGCTAGCTACCGTTTTTTAGCTTAGCAGCTAGTGATGGCTTCTCTCTCTCCTTCTCACTCTCCTGCTCTCTCTTGCTAGTTGTGTCAAATGTTTAGCTATTCCTCTGCCTAGTGATAATGGTACATGTAATAAATGTAGTTTATTTGTAGCATTGGAGGCGAGGCTTAGTGAATTGGAAACGCGGTTCTGCACCATGAGAAGTCAATCATTAGCTACTGTAGTTAGCCAGCCCCCAGTAGTCGGTGCGGACCGACCAGAGGTAGCTCCTGTTAGCCGTCTCTCGGCACGTCCCGAGCAGCCGGGAAACCTGGGAGGCTTGGTGACTGTCCGAAGGAAGCATAGCCCTAAGAAAAACCCCACTTAGCGACACACCCGCTGAGAAACCAACTCTGATTATTGGCAGCTCCATTTTGAGAAACGTAAAGTTAGCGACACCAGCGACCATAATCAAATGTATTCCTGGGGCCAGAACGGGCGACGTTGAATCCTATTTAAAACTGCTGCTAAGGATAAATGTCAATACAGTAAGATTGTTATTCACAACGGCAATAACGACTCCTGATTATGCCAATCAGAGGTCACTAAAGTTAATGTTGAGTCGGTGTGTACATATGCAAAGACATTGTCGGACTCCGTAGTTGTGTCCCTGCCAAACCTGACCAGTGATGACATGTTCAGCCGCATGTCTTCATTCCGTCGCTGGCTGTCGAGGTGGTGTCCAGCAAACGATGTGGGCTTTGTAGATAATTGGCTGACATTTTGAGGAAGACCTGGTCTGATTAGGAGAGACGGCATTCATCCCACTTCGGATGAAGCAGCTCTCATATCCAGAAATCTGACTGATTTTATTAGTGGACCAAAACCATGACAACTCAGAGTTCAGACCAGGAGGCAGAGTTACAGTCCTACACGCTTCTCTGCTCTTCCAGAGCAGTTACCCACCCAAAAGTGACGATGTCTGCCCCCCGACCACTTAAATTAATAAAATCTAAAGTTAACAGAAGAGGAGTTATACGTAAAAACCTAAACAAAAAACGCTGAAATAACACAACAAAATAGGCAAATTAAATGTGGACTCTTAAACATCAGATCTCTGTCATCTAAAGCTGTACTAGTTACTACGATTTATATATATATAATACGATTTAATATTAGAGTATCATATTGACTTATTTTGTATTACTGAAACTTGGCTGGGTCATGAAGAATATGTTGAATCTACTCCGCCCAGTCCTATTAATACTCATATTACTTGAGGTACTGGCCGAGGAGGTGGAATTGCCGCCATCTTCGACTCAAGCCTATTAATCAACCCTAAACCTAAACTAAATTATAACTCATTCGAAAGCCTTGTTCTTAGTCTTTCTCACCCATCCTGGAAAAAATTATAGCCAATTCTATTTGATATAGTGTACCGCGCTCCTGGTCCTTATTCTGAGTTTTTATCTGAATTCTCAGAGTTTTTATCAAGTTTAGTCCTTAAAACAGATAAAGTGGTTATTGTAGGTGATTTCAATATTCATGTGGACGTTGAAAATGATAGCCTTAGTACTGTGTTTATCTCATAATTAGATTCAATTGGCTTTTGTCAGAGTGTACATGAAGCCATTCCCTGTTTTAACCACACCCTCGACCTTGTTCTGGTATATGGCATTGAAACATTTAATAGTCTTTCCATAGAATCCTTCTTTATCGGACCATTATTTAATAACTTTTGAACTGCTATTACTGGACTACACGCCATTAGGCAAAAATTCTTACTCTAGATGTCTATCTGATATTGCTGTGGCTAGATTCAAGGAAGCGATCCCATCTGTATCTAATTCAATGTTATGTCTCAATATAACAGAGGACTCCTATATTAATTTCAGCCCCTCCCATATTGACCATCTAGTTGATAGCGGTGAAGGCTCACTGTGAACGTCACTTGATTCTATCGCTCCTCTAAAAAAGAAGATAATAAAACAAAGAAGGTTAGCTCCCCCAAACCCGCAAATTAAAGCAAACATCACGAAAACTTGAAAGGAAATGGCGTTCCAACAACCTGGAAGAATCCCGTTTAGTCTGGCAAGATAGTCTTAAAACATATAGTAAGGCCTTCCGTAATGCCAGAGCAGCCTACTACTCATCATTAATAGAGGAAAATAAAAACAACCCCAGGTTTCTTTTCAGCAATGTAGCCAGGCTGGCAGAGAATCACAGCTCTGTTGAACCATGTATTCCTATAGCTCTCAGTAGCAACAACTTCATGAGGTTCATAAAATTTTAACTATTAGAGAAAAAATTCATCAAGTCCTGCCTTTAACCGGTGCTGACTTGTCTTCAAACACAGGAACCTTTGAAACAGCTGTAGAGCCTGATGTGTGTTTTAGCTGCTTTGCTCCTGTCAACCTTCTTCAGCTGACTTTGACGATTAATTCATCTTAGCCATCAACCTGCCTCTTAGACCCCATTCCAACTAGACTGCTTAAAGACGTTTTACCCTTAATTAGCACTTCTTTACTGGATATGATCAATCTGTCTTTATTAACAGGCTATGTACCACAATCCTTTAAAGTAGCTGTAATTAAACCGCTTCTTAAAAAGCCCACTCTTGATCCTGGGGTTTTAGCCAACTATGGACCTATATCTAACCTTCCCTTTCTGTCTAAGATCCTTGAAAAAGCAGTCGCCAATCAGTTGTGTGACTTTCTAAATAATAATAGTTTATTTGATGATTTTCAGTCAGGTTTAGAGTGCATCATAGCACAGAGACAGCACTGGTGAAAATTACAAATGACCTTTTAATTGAAGCAGACAATGGACTTGTCTCTGTACTTGTCTTGTTAGATCTCAGTGCTGCGTTCGACACCATTGACCATCACATCCTATTACAGAGACTGGAACATGTAATTCGCATTAAAGGAACCGCACTAAGCTGGTTTAAATCCTATCTATCAGATCGATCTCAGTTTGTACATGTTAACGGTGAGTCCTCCGTGCATGCCAAAGTTAGTCACAGAGTTTCACAAGGTTCTGTGCTTGGACCGATTCTATTCACCTTATATATGCTTCGTCTAGGCAGTATTATTAGCAAGCACTCCATAAACTTTTATTGACATGCAGATGATATCAAATTATATCTATCGATCAAGCGAGATGAAACTAAGCAGTTAACTAAACTTCAAGCATGCCTTAAGGACATAAAGACCTGGATGACCTGCAACTTTCTGATGTTAAACTCTGACAAAACTGAAGTTATTGTACTTGGTCCCAAACACCTCTGAGACAAATTATCTAACACGTTATCTAAAGATGTAGTTACTCTAGATGGCATTGCCCTGACCTCCAGTAGCACCGTAAGGAACCTCAGAGTTATCTTTGATCAGGATTTATCCTTTAACTCCCACATGAAACAAACTTCAAGGACTGCCTTTTTTCAACTACGTAATATTGCAAAAATTAGGCACATCCTGTGTCACAATTATGCCGAAAAATTAGTGCATGCATTTGTTACTTCTAGGCTGGACTACTGCAATTCCTTATTATCCGGCTGCCTGAATAAGTCCCTTAAGACTCTCCAGTTGATCCAGAATGCTGCAGCCCGTGTACTGACAAAAACTAGGAAAAGAGATCATTTCTCTCCAATATTAGGTTGTCTGCACTGGCTCCCTGTAAATTTAGAATAGAATTTAAAATCCTTCTCCTCACCTACAAAGCTCTTAATGGTCAGGCACCATCATATCTTAAAGATCTCATAATACCATATTACCCGACTAGAACACTGTGCTCCCAGGTTGCAGGGTTACTTGTGGTTCCTAGAGTCTCCAAAAGTAGAATGGGAGCCAGAGCCTTCAGTTATCAAGCTCCTCTTTTGTGGAATCAGGTCCCAGTTTGGGTTCGGGAGGCAGACACCATCTCCACATTTAAGAGTAAGCTAAAGACTTTCCTCTTTGATAAAGCTTATAATTAGGGCTGGCTTGGGTGAGTTCTGAACCATCCCTTAGTTATGCTGCTATAGGCCTAGACTGTCGGGAGACTTCACATGATGCGCCTCTTTCCTCTCTCCTTCTCTCCCTCTCCATGTGTATGCATTTTTATCACATTACTGCATGTTACTAACTCAACATCTTCTCTCTCCTGTAGTTCTGTGCTTTCTCATTTCTCTCCTCTCTCCTTCTGTCGCTTTCAGCAGGTATTTCTGCCTCCAGAGCTGCGGGGTATGGGTCTGTGGTTTTGGGCCGCCTGCTGCCCCCGTGTTCCTGCTTGACAACTGCCACTACAGTCGTTGTTATTGGCTCTGTTACTGACGCTGACCTTATTCTTCCTATAGCTGTCATTTCTATTATTACTAATTTATTAATATTAACACTATAATTACTATTCTACTATATTAAAATAAATTAAAAAATTCTACGTGGTCTTTGCATTGTGCCTCCCTAACCCTATCCCCCCCCCTCAAAACCTAACAATGCAACGGTTGGCCACCCATCATTGAGTCTGGTTCTGTCCAAGGTTTCTGCCTGTTAAAAGGAAGTTTTTTCTTGCCACTGTCGCCGAATGCTTGCTCATGGTGGGATTTGTTGGGTCTCTGTAATTATAATTATTAATTATAAAGAGTATGGTCTAGACCTGCTCTATAGGAAAAGCGCAATGAGATAACTTCTGTTATGAATTGGCGCTATATAAATAAAATTGAATTGAATTGAATTAAATATTGTGGCAGCCAGTGTGTGTTACTTAATTTCAATTTTAATCTATTGATTAAACCAAAACAAAAGCAACCTCCGGAGCTAAAAAATGAAGCCATTGCAGAAATGCCAAAAACTGCATTTCCTCTAATGGCAACTTAAGGCTGGCTCCAAAAACGAGTCAATCCCCATTCCCTGTACTACTGTAGGGGGAGTTTAAATATTTTATAAGTAACCCATTTAAATTATATTAAGGCTTAAATGTATGCATAATTAAGGGCATGGCTTAAAATATGCATACCTATTAGTGACAGGTGGGTGCCATCACAGGTGGCTAGCAGCAGCAATCCCCTGAATTACAGGGGATATAAATTCTGTTTAATGTACACAAAACCAGGTCACTGATGTTCTTTCTGGAGGGAGTTTATATTCTCATTCATGCAATAAAAAACAAACTAACTAATACATGGTGGATATTTTATAAGCTGATTACAGAATTTTTAGACTTCCAAAATTAAAACACATCACACAACTCTTCTCCACGACACCATGTTTTATTCACAATTTTTTTCAGCTTACCTTTATCATGGTGGTGTCCAACATTGTTTCTTGTTTCTGTGTATATATGGTCCATCGATTAGTCATGTGACTTATAGAATTGAGAAGGGTTGTCTCTTTAGGGGAGATTTACAGAAGATACTCCTTTAGTGGGAGGCATTCTTGATTTCTAAATTGGGCCTTTTAAACCCGAGATGGTTGAATGAGGAAGCCATTTTTACTGGATTGTGTTCACACTAAAAATCACTGGGAAGAACCACCACAATAATGGGTTAACTTTACCCAGTAGCCATGTGTAGAAAACCACCCAAGACATGGGGTTGTTTTGATCCAGTAACCATACAGTAATATAAATATAACACTAACACTGGGTCAAAACAACCCATTGGTACTAGGTAAAGTTAACCAAGTATTGCATGGGTGCTATATTGAACCACACTGTAACACTAAGAAATTTAGTTCACGGATGGATGTGTTATGGTCAACTGCAGATTGACTTTAAAATGAAAGAATACAGAATTTACTGTTTTGCATTGAAAAACTGAGTCAAGCTTTTTAACTATTTGATAGGTTGCCATGAAAGTTTATATTTGATAAAAGATATTTTGAATTGGTTGTAAATGTATGATTTTGTATCTAGGTAATTTATGTTTTTTGTAAATTTCTCTGTTGACTAGGACTAAATATTATATTTGGTAAGAAGTATTTGGTGAATAAAGCATGGTGTAGTGGAGGTCTGCACCTCGCTGTGTGTCTGTGTTCTGAAATTGTAAGATTTTTTTACTTAAATAATTACAGTGGTCTACTTTTGGGGCCAACAAAAATAAATGCCAAGTATGTTTTCCTAACCAGAACATTATTCCCACCAGTTTAATGAGGGCTCAAACTCTGTTTAGGTCTTTATGTAAGGAAATAAAATATACAGAATGTATAACTTAACAGTTAACTGAATAAATTAAATATGACAAATACAATTAATTTAAACAATTTTGCATGGACTCAGCATTTGTAATTTTATTGATATTATATATTCTTATTGTTTCCTGTAAAGAACTATGCAATTTGGTAGTAATTCTAACACACACACACACACACACACACACACACACACACACACACACACACAAATATACATATAAGAATAGAGTCCCCAATAAAACTGAATAATTAATAAAAAAATGATATCAAATTGAGACATTCTTTCAAAGAAATTCTCCTGGAAATCTCACCACAACTACCTTAACTCTTAACTTAAATAGCTGTCCCAGCACTTCATTTCTATTTACCCTATAGTACCAAATTAAATAATTATTTCCAGGTAACTTCGTAGGAAATTATTAGAAATATATTAGGAAATTAAGGACCCTTAAAATAAAACGCATTATTGATATGTCCGTTTTTCCTGTGAATTATTGTCCACATCATTTTGGGAAAGCCAGCTGATTATATAAGGTATCAGCTGGTATTAGCTGAGCGAAGAGCGTCCTCACTAGGAAAAAAATTATTAACAACAAAAATAACACACCTCCTCATTAATGCCACTGTGACCACAGTTACCATGTCTAATACCTGGAAATGGAATACTTACCAAATGTAAGTGCATCTAAGAGTGTCGGTGAGAAAGTGTCTGTTTGTGTGTGTTTGTGCACATATAAATTTAAGCATTATGTGATTGCATGCATCCACATACCAGAGGTGTGTGACAGAAGTTCATTATGTGTGTAAGTGTGTTTGCATATATATGTAGAGGTCTAATACTACGTGTGGGTGGGTGGTGTGTGTGTGTGTGTGTGTGTGTGTCTGCACAATCCAGTCTCTGCATTAGACCATTCACTAACCCGGGCTGAGGTTTGACCGCTGAGTGACTCTTGCCTCTGTTGCAGTGGTAAAGTAGCGACCCCAGACTGACCCTTGCACCGGTAGCCATGGCCACCGGCTGACCCCTCCTCAGGGCTTATGGCTCGACATATGTGTATGTGTGTGTCAGATGACCAGCAAGTGACCACCATTAGGCTGCTCAAAGGGGCTGTGTGTGTGTGTGTGTGTGTGTGTGTGTGTGTGTGTGTGTGTGTGTGTGTGTGCGTGTGTGTGTGTGTAGACGGGTGAATCTAGCAGCTGGTCAAGAGTTCAAAAGGTAACTGAAAAACAGACTACAATGAGAGACTGAGATAGAGGAAAAACAGATAAAGAGGGATAAATATACTGGAGGAGATAGAGACATGAAACACTTAAATACATAGAGGTTACATCAAAAGTGTAGCACAAAATTCTGGGCCATATACGTACATAAGCAGTCTCTGTGGGCCCCTTTCCTCTCTTGATCCATGTCTCTCATGCATCTTTTGAATTCTTTATTTTTTTAACATATAATTGAGCCAACAACTGTACATCTGTAGTGGTTATTAGAGTAGTCACCAATGAACTGTTCATACCACATTTAAAAAAGTGCTAATAATCTGTGATATGTGCTTAAGCCTGCACAGAAATCTGACCACATTTCAACCCTCTTTTTTCACCATACTGTAACCTACAATTACTGTGTGATACTTTTACTATGGTTAAATGAGGTTTGCTTGGAGTATCATGCTTAAGAGAACATTTTTTTCTTCATGTTTAAGTATTTATTATTCCCAAGGTATAAGACAAAGCTAAACAATACCATCTTAGTTTTCTAACTCCTACATTGAGAAAATGCTTACTATACTGCATAATAAAAGACAACTGAACAAGACTTCACTAGAGTCATGTTTTATTTGCTGAAACAAGAAGATAAAAAGAATCATCTTTCCAAGTGCTAGCCTATACATTGCAGTACAATTTCAGTACATTTAATCTATTTTAGTATCCAAGCCCATAGTGTAGTGGGTCAAAAGCATGTATGCCTAAAAGCAAAATAATTAAAACTTTAGAAAGCTGAACAAAACTTAACAAGTTATGGTATGCTTAGGATAATATGATCAGTCTTGCAGTGACTGAACAACTGTGAAGTTACTCTCACTTGAAACTTTGATGCATCTTAGGCTACTGATGCTGACACAAATGGCATTAACATTACTGTCTTTTGAAGGCTGTTGTGGGCCGTCATGCTAGCTCACTACTAAATATCGATTCAATTCAGTTAAATTTTATTTATATAGCGCCAATTCATCTGCATCTCATTGTACTTTTCCTTCAGAGCATGTCTAGACTGTACTCTTTAGAATATTTTACAGAGACCCAAAAATTCAGAAGAACCAGGCTCAGGGTTGGCGGCCATCTGCTGCTGCCGTGTTGGTGGGGGGGACAGAGAGAGAGAGAGAGAGAGAGAGAGAGAGAGCCTCCACTCTTTTTTATTTATACAAAGTTCAGTGTCTCAACCGATTTATTTAGCCAATTTTAATTCAGTTATGACACTAATTACTTACTTAAAAAATTACAAACAAAAACAAACTTTTCATTCCAAACTTTTAGAGTAGACTAGATTAAAGCATCTACTGTAAGCCTACTGTATATGATCAAGAGACTTACATTGTTACTGCTGTGGTTAGGTTTTAGCCTTTTAGTGGATGTATTTATGTTTTAAAGTTTAATGTTTAATCATTTAACATTTTAGTAAATAGGCTTATATGATTTCTTTCTGAGAGTGAGATAATATGATCAATACCACTCTCATGTCTGTATAGTAAATATGAAGCTGGAGCTAGCAGCCAGTTAGCTTAACACAAAGACAAGAAACAGGGTGAAAGAGCTAGCTTGACTCTATCCAAAGGTAACAAAATCCAGCTACTAGCAACTCCAAAGCTCACTAATTAACACATTTTATCCCGTTAGTTTAATCTGTGCAAAAACTGAAGGGTAAAAACAAGTTGTGGCTTTACAGGGGATTACATACTGCACTGTTTCTTGGCTAAGAGCAGTAACTTCCTGGAGTCTATGCTGGTTGCCTGGCAACTGCTCCAAACCGACTGGCACACAACGTAAATCACAACTTACACTTTTTAGACTTCAGTTTTTAAACTTAAACTTAAACTTTAAACAAACAAGTTAATTAGTGAGCTTAAAAGATGCTGATAGGAGAATTTTGTTACCTTTGGACAGCTAGCCATTTCCTCCTGCTTCAAGTCTTTATGCTAAGCTAATCAGCTTAAAAGACTGAAAGCAGGGGAAACAGCTAGCCTTGATCTGTCCAAAGTGAAAAAATAATAACAACAATAAAATAACAAAGAACTCCTAATTACTGTCTTATTTACATGATGTGTTTTGTTTGTTTAGTTATGTGTTGGAGCTACTTCTTCATACACAGCAGTTTATACATCTGCACATAACTGCCCCTAAAACCACAAATTGTTATTTTTACATTTTGTTTATGTATGTATGTTAATGAGCTTTAGAAGTGTTATTTGGGAATTCTTTTCATCACTTTGAACAGATCAATGCTAGCTATTTTCCCTTGCTTCCAGTATTTATGCTAGGCTAACCCTGTCCTGTCCTCAGCTCCTTACTAGCATGATGTTGGTTCTATATTTTTATTGTCATCAAATCCCATGAAAAAAACAAAACCAACACTGTTAGTCTCTCAATACTTTCTGACTTCCCTATCCTGTCTGTGGCTCTCAACTCCAACAACAGACATAAATCTTTAAAAGCAGTTCACAAATCTATAGTTTCATTAAAAAAAGGCTCAGTAACTTCCTAAAACAGCTTGTCACTGAAGTTTTTATCAAATGTTACTCATACAGGAGGAAAAGTGCATTTGTTGGGGACTATTTTCAGCTGCATGCACATTTGGTGATCTAGTGAGTATTTCTAGCAGCAGGACGGTGTATGTGGGATTAAGTAAAAAAAACTACAATGTGTGTGTTCATGGTAATGAAGAAACATGTCACCCAGTGTTGCTCATTGAGTTTTTGGACAACAATGGAGCTCTATGGCACAGAGGAATAAGATATGTCAGGCTTTTGATACACACACAATACTTGTTAGTAGGATACATTGTTGGTTTGGGTCTTTTTGGGGAATTTATTGAAAAAAGAATATCACCAGACTTATCCTTCAATGCACATATGAGTTTGATATGAATATTCTCATCTCTCTCACAGAAAGAAAGAGAATAAGCATATTTCCCATGTTGAACTATTCCTTTAAGAATATGAAAAGAGTAATTATCCATGTGAATTAATGACCTGACAGAAAAACAACAAAAGAAAGGAAAAGAGAAGTGTGGAGAGTAAAAGAGAAAAGAGGGTCAGACAGAGAAAGTGAGACAAATGAGGACTCAGCAGGTCAGAGGTCAGGGAAGAGCCTCTTTATGTGTGGATGTGTGTATGTATATATGTTGAGGAGGGGTGTGCTCTGAGACCTTTGGCCTCGGGACTTCCCTCCCTAATAGAGAGTGACTACATACACATTAAGACAAAATGGACTGGCTCTGGTGTGTATGTGTATGCATGTGTTTTTTTTAATGTTTCCATTTCAGTGTCTAATGTACACTGACATATTCCAAATCAAACAGCAGAATAATCTTCAGTTCCTGCATCACTTAGAAGCCAACAGTGATGAGGACAAAGGTCAAAGGTCAAAACAGGATCATGGATGATGATGAGTCAGTACGATTGTTTTCTGCCACCAGATGGCATTAGGGAGCAGCACAGAGGTTGACTGTTCTTTTCAATTTGATTGAGTTCTGTTGCTTTATTCTTTTTTTGTATGGTTTGTATGATGTGAATCTATCATGAAGCTGCTGTTGGTCAACATTGACATTCAAGCTTCAGGCTTCTGATCCATCCTGATGAACAGAGCACTACAACAAACCTGGAGCTGACACAATATCTGCACACCTGTGTAATGTAACACAACCATTTTTTTTCTTTTAGACTGTGAAGTGATGATGCACCTCAATAGGATTTTTTAAGTACGCACATTTTTAATATGCACGTAAAAAAGCCCTGAGTGGAAACACTGGAAATTCGAGAAAAGAAAAGTTGAAATTTCATACAAAAGGTTTTAAGTAGAAAAGTTGCTGTATCAATAAAACCAAAATGTGAATGAATTGCAATGAAGTGCAATGGAAACAGGCTTAGCGAATAAATCATGCTGTACATTATGCATGTGTCTAAATGTCACTCAATCTTCCACTGAGCCACGGAGCTCTTTTATTTACATCACCTCCTTGTCTCCTCTTTTTCTGTAATGGTTTAATGGCACCGACAGGCGAACAGTACAGTAGTAGATGGAAACTTGCAGATTTTCTGGAAATTTGGTTAAAATTTACACTAGATATGGATGGAAACTTGACTATATACAGTATACATGTAGGTGCCCCATCCAGCTTATGAGTTGCATCTCATCGTGGGGATCTGTCTGATTTCTACAGTAGGAAATGCCAGAATTTTGTGCTGCTTTTGGATGTTCCAATGAGAGAAAAACAGAGGGAAAAGACAGGCCTGAATAATAGCTCTGAGGAGAAGCTGCAAGCCAAATGACCGCTCAGATGTCTGCAACTGTCATTTCAAGACAGAAGACTGTGACAGGACTGATCAGAAAACTCGCCTGAAGGAAGGAGTGATCAGCTTAGTTTTTACTTTTTCAGAACATTTATCCAAAGTTAGTGTCATTTGCAAACTGTTTCCACATAAATAATGCCAATACAACACATGACAAAAATCACACTCTGCAACTGCTAGTGGTAGTTAAGAAAACAGCTGTGTAAAGTAGCGTTTTAATGTTCGCAGTACAACTTTTCTGTTGTGTTTGTTTGTTTGTTTTATTTGTATACATGTTTACTGTGATAAACAAACACATGCACATAGGAGCAAACCAGTGCCTAAGCACTTGTCTGATTTCTCTTTAAGGAAAACTCCTTTTCGTGGAGACAAAATTTATATGGAATTAGGGCGAGTATTGTAAATTTCATTTCATACACAAACATGCAGTCCATAACTAATTTTCCTGGTGCTTTTGTTTTTTGTTGTACAAAAGTATAAAAAAAGTAATTAACCAGAATGGGTAACTGTTCGACTGCAACTCTATTATGATGCAATAAGAAAATAGAATATACTTATAATACAATTTCAAAAGGTTGGTTAATCTTAAATATACTTTTGTATTAATATTTCTATAAATGTCTACAAAAGATTAACGATATTTGTATGAAAACTCTTGAAAAATTAGCTGAAAGTTCAGTGAGTTACGATAGTTTCAGAGCGGTAGGACCCTTTCCTGGATATTCTTATTTAGCAGGTACTGGTATATTGTTCCAATATGGCAGTCGTGTTGGCGCATTGCTGCAATTACTAGCAGTGGCCAATGTGGTATTTACTTGTATATACAGATTGATTGATGACAAATTAAAGGAAAAACCAACATGAAGTGTCTTATGGAGTCAGGCTCATGAGCCTCCAGAACAGCTACAGTGCTTCTTGCCACGTCTGTGGAACTCTTTTGGAGGAATGAACACAATTCCTCCACAAGATATTCCCTCATTTATATATACCACCTTTATTTCAACAAGTAATGTCATTGAGATCAATATTTCTTTTGCAAGAGAGACCTGCGTACAGCAGACAGAAAGAAAAACAAACATAGCCAGACATAACAAAAGGACATATAGCATCAGAGACAATCACAGACATCACTTAATAGATTTGAAGATAAAAGTTTATATTATATCATTTGATGTTATGGAGATGGTGGTGGAAAGCATTGTCTTACACACTGGTCCAAAATCTTACATAGTTGTGAAACAGGGTTGAAATCTGGGGACTGTAAAGGCTGTAGTATTTTATTCACATAATTCAGTGAGCCTTGGTGCACAGAATCATCTGCATTTGATGTTTCTCCACTCTTTTATTCAGGTTTTTCCTTTAATTTGTCCCCTGTGACGGGAGATGAATGGCTTGGTGAGGCAAGGAAGACAGGCAAGGAGCTGTATGGAGGCTAGTGGTATACTATACTAAGACACTTCATGTTGGTTTTTACTTTAAAGGTCCAGTAACATTTAGGAGGAGCTATTGGCAGAAATGGAATTTAATATTGATAAGTATGTTTTCTTTAGTGTATAATCGCCTGGAAATTAGAATCATTGTGTTTTTATTACCTTAGAATAAGCTGTTTGTATCTACAGAGGAGCAGGTCCCCTTCCATGGAGGTCGCCATGTTGCACCACCATGTTTCAACAGTAGCCCAGAAGGGACAAACCAATCACTGGCTCTAGATTCGCGTTTTTCGCGAGTTCACGGCCACCGTAGTTTCTCCTACACGATTGGAACAGGAGGGTGATCCGAGAAACTTCATATTTTACTTTACCTAAAACTGCACTAATCATATGTTTACATTAACAATGTAGTAGTCAAATGACTACTTGTGATGTGAAAAGGGACGGCTGGTTTCCAGCTGCAGCAGGGAGCTGTTTTCAGTGAAAAAGCTATGATAAACCCACTTTACCTGTCTAGCACCAAATAGCAGACAGACAAAGTTAGCTACTAGCTGGTGAATATAGTGGAGTATTTAGCAGCTAAAGAGACATTTAGATATTTTTCTCAAGAGTTGGTGGAGACCAAAAACAGAGCTAAAAGAGAGTGAATATTGAACTTACATTCATCAGTTGGACAGAAATATGATTCCATAATCTCTCTAGACATATAGGTGTATACGTATCTTCTTCTTCTTCTTCCTTTCATTATTATTACTATTATTATTATTTTGATGATGATCATGATGATGATCATTATGTTATTGTTTTTAGTGTTGTTTTTATACGATCTTTTTAACTTATGTAAAGTGTCTTTGAGTACCTTGAAAAGCGCTCCATAAATAAAATGTATTAGTATTAGTAGTAATATCATTGTTCTTGTTTTTATTGTTGGACTCTTCTTGTTATCATTTCCCATGATGTCCCTATAGGTATTATTGTAGGCATTGTATAGGCAATTGTCTTGCTTTTGTGTTTTGTTTTGTTTGTTAGTTATCGTCTAAAGTTGTTTGATTGTGATTGCATATTGTTGTTTATTCATTGGTGTCTTGTGTATGGCAAAACGACCGTCCCCTGTGTTTTACCTTCATTAAATCACATGCAAATGACACCAGGCTGCTACAAAATAACCACACACACCTCTACACACATCAGACTGGTCCATTACAACTATTCTGTTGTTTATGACATCAGATTACCGGAGCTCATTAATCCTGTGAGTCACTGCATCCTTTACAACTTTCTTTTTAGCAAAGGTGGCATTTTATGTATTATTCTTGAAATGCGTAACGGTGCAAACGCAGTTGTGTCACATTTTTTAGGTGAGCTAAACTGAAATTGCGTCACATTGATGTGATCGTACAAACAACTTCATCAACATTTTTTATTATTTATTTCTATCATCATTGTACTAATTTAATAAAACCCCACACCATCTGCCTGTGGTGCTCTGTGTTTACATCGTGCAGCTCTACACCCAATACCTACCGCTTTGCACATGTCGTTGTGCATGATTAAAATAGGGCCTTGTGTCTCTTTTAAAATAAGTCATTAGTCCAATTTAGGATTTTCTAAGAGTCTTGTAGTTTGCTTACTACTACAAGAACAGTTTTTAAATTTCTATTATTGTAATGTATCCTTAAATGATTTTATACATTTTCATAGTATTATTAACCTGTTTTCTTGTCTTGATGATAATTTATTAAGATATTGTATATGTTCCATTGCATTATGTCACTGTACATTTGATGAAATGGTTTTCTAGCTATTTTTACCGATTACAGTAAGAATGAACCACTATTTTTAAATGAAATTCTTTGTGTTGTTACTGGTGTTTATTGATATTGATGCTATTTTGTTCTTGTTTTGGTGTATTGACACTAGCCACAGAATATTTGAATATGATATTGGTAGTTCACCTGAAAGTGCAGTAAAATTTTTCAATTGTCTTCTGCTATCATATATTTTTACTTCTGAAATTTTGTGAAATTCCTAACAAAGGTCGCTGTACGAAACATAGCCATTCAATGAGTGTGCATAACCTGATTGTTGTTACTTTGACTCACCAGCTACAAAATAGCAACAAGGTGAAATGAGCAGTCTGTTGTTATGGAAACAAAGAAAAAATAAAGCCATGCGTGAACACAGCTGTATGGAGGCTAGTGGTATACTATACTAAGACACTTCATGTTGGTTTTTACTTTAAAGGTCCAGTAACATTTAGGAGGAGCTATTGGCAGAAATGGAATTTAATATTGATAAGTATGTTTTCTTTAGTGTATAATCGCCTGGAAATTAGAATCATTGTGTTTTTATTACCTTAGAATAAGCTGTTTGTATCTACAGAGGAGCAGGTCCCCTTCCATGGAGGTCGCCATGTTGCACCACCATGTTTCAACAGTAGCCCAGAAGGGACAAACCAATCACTGGCTCTAGATTCGCGTTTTTCGCGAGTTCACGGCCACCGTAGTTTCTCCTACACGATTGGAACAGGAGGGTGATCCGAGAAACTTCATATTTTACTTTACCTAAAACTGCACTAATCATATGTTTACATTAACAATGTAGTAGTCAAATGACTACTTGTGATGTGAAAGGGGACGGCTGGTTTCCAGCTGCAGCAGGGAGCTGTTTTCAGTGAAAAAGCTATGATAAACCCACTTTACCTGTCTAGCACCAAATAGCAGACAGACAAAGTTAGCTACTAGCTGGTGAATATAGTGGAGTATTTAGCAGCTAAAGAGACATTTAGATATTTTTCTCAAGAGTTGGTGGAGACCAAAAACAGAGCTAAAAGAGAGTGAATATTGAACTTACATTCATCAGTTGGACAGAAATATGATTCCATAATCTCTCTAGACATATAGGTGTATACGTATCTTCTTCTTCTTCTTCCTTTCATTATTATTACTATTATTATTATTTTGATGATGATCATGATGATGATCATTATGTTATTGTTTTTAGTGTTGTTTTTATACGATCTTTTTAACTTATGTAAAGTGTCTTTGAGTACCTTGAAAAGCGCTCCATAAATAAAATGTATTAGTATTAGTAGTAATATCATTGTTCTTGTTTTTATTGTTGGACTCTTCTTGTTATCATTTCCCATGATGTCCCTATAGGTATTATTGTAGGCATTGTATAGGCAATTGTCTTGCTTTTGTGTTTTGTTTTGTTTGTTAGTTATCGTCTAAAGTTGTTTGATTGTGATTGCATATTGTTGTTTATTCATTGGTGTCTTGTGTATGGCAAAACGACCGTCCCCTGTGTTTTACCTTCATTAAATCACATGCAAATGACACCAGGCTGCTACAAAATAACCACACACACCTCTACACACATCAGACTGGTCCATTACAACTATTCTGTTGTTTATGACATCAGATTACCGGAGCTCATTAATCCTGTGAGTCACTGCATCCTTTACAACTTTCTTTTTAGCAAAGGTGGCATTTTATGTATTATTCTTGAAATGCGTAACGGTGCAAACGCAGTTGTGTCACATTTTTAGGTGAGCTAAACTGAAATTGCGTCACATTGATGTGATCGTACAAACAACTTCATCAACATTTTTATTATTTATTTCTATCATCATTGTACTAATTTAATAAAACCCCACACCATCTGCCTGTGGTGCTCTGTGTTTACATCGTGCAGCTCTACACCCAATACCTACCGCTTTGCACATGTCGTTGTGCATGATTAAAATAGGGCCTTGTGTCTCTTTTAAAATAAGTCATTAGTCCAATTTAGGATTTTCTAAGAGTCTTGTAGTTTGCTTACTACTACAAGAACAGTTTTAAATTTCTATTATTGTAATGTATCCTTAAATGATTTTATACATTTTCATAGTATTATTAACCTGTTTTCTTGTCTTGATGATAATTTATTAAGATATTGTATATGTTCCATTGCATTATGTCACTGTACATTTGATGAAATGGTTTTCTAGCTATTTTTACCGATTACAGTAAGAATGAACCACTATTTTTAAATGAAATTCTTTGTGTTGTTACTGGTGTTTATTGATATTGATGCTATTTTGTTCTTGTTTTGGTGTATTGACACTAGCCACAGAATATTTGAATATGATATTGGTAGTTCACCTGAAAGTGCAGTAAAATTTTCTTCAATTGTCTTCTGCTATCATATATTTTTACTTCTGAAATTTTGTGAAATTCCTAACAAAGGTCGCTGTACCGAAACATAGCCATTCAATGAGTGTGCATAACCTGATTGTTGTTACTTTGACTCACCAGCTACAAAATAGCAACAAGGTGAAATGAGCAGTCTGTTGTTATGGAAACAAAGAAAAAATAAAGCCATGCGTGAACACAGTCTAACAGTCTCAGTCCATTCTTGTCTCTTCTATATGTTTGTCACATTACAAAAACAGACACAGTTTGGTAAAGAGAAAATGTTATTACTGTAAGTTTATATGAAAGCACATGAAAATGAGAGAGATTAGGAGAAAGAAGGAAGAAGGGAGGGAGAAGCAGATGTAGGGAGGGAGGAATAATTATGAAAAAGGAGGAGATTAAGGAATAATGATGGAGAAGATGGAGGGATGAAGAGAATGAGAGAAGGAAGGAGAGGGAGGTGTAAGGAAAGCAGATGGATGATGCTATTAGACAGTATTTCATGTCCGACTGTGCCGCCTGCCACTGGGCACACAGCAGGGTGTGTGTGTGTGTGTGTGTGTTCATTCACATGGTTGTCTTTGTGTTTCAAATGGAAAATGCTGTGTGTATTTGCGTGTGTGAAAGCGAGCATACATGTTATCCTTGGGTTACAAAATCAGAAGTGTGTGTGTGTGTGTGTGTGTGTATGCGTTTGTGTGTATGTGTGTGTATGTGTGCCCACTGTGAGATTAATTCAGCCCAATTAATTAGTTTGAGATTGAAAATGAGACGAGGACACAGCTGAGCTCATCCCTCCTTCCTTTCTTCCTTCCCTGATTCCCTCCTTCTTTTTCTCTATCCCTGCATCCTTGTCTTTTTCTTTGAGATGGATTCTCATTAGAATCCATCTCTTTCAGACTTTCTGTCGTATGTATTTCGTACACACACACACACACACACACAGATGGTGTGTGGAATTACAAGCTTTTTTGTAAAACAAAAACAAGAAGCCTGAAATCCACTATTTCACAGTAGAATAATGCGTATTCAATCAAAAAATTACAATAATCAAGTTATTGTAACTTCAGTTATTGTGTTATTGTGAAAATCATAGTAAACAGGTCACTAGTGTAGAAAATCACAGTAGCCAACAATGTACTGTAGAAAATCACAGTAACAAATTAAGTCCTGTGCAAAATCACAGTAACCAAAAATGTACTGTAGGAAATCATAGTAACAAATTTTGTTCTGTAGAAAATTACAGTAACCAACAATGTACTGTGGAAAATCACAGTAACTAACACTGTACTGTAAAAATTCACAGTAACAAATTATGTACTGTAGAAAATCACAGTAACACATTATGTATTGTAGAAAAATACAGTAACCCCCAATGTACTGTAGAAAATTACAGTGACCAACAATGTACTGTAAAAAATAATAGTTACATATTATGTACTGTAGGAAATCACAGTAACAAATTAGGTACTGTAGAAAATCACAGTAGCCAAGAATGTAGGCCTACTGTGGAAAATCACATTAACTAAGTAGATTATGTAGGGTGGTTTAGGGTAATGTGGGACCATTTTTGCAATTCTTGTGTACCATATTTCCACATGAAGCCATTAGATCACTTTAGCATGTGTGCCTGTCAGAGACTTCATCTTAAACCACCATAAATTGACATTTTAGCTAGTTTTTAAGCCACGTTTCTATGCTATACTTTCTCCCTGGCTATTGTTTTACCATGGTAAAAGTTTGTAGTCATCTGACGTGTGGATCTTAAGTGAATTGAAGGTGGCTGCCATCTCGACGTGGTTTTCCAGGCTGCCTCCACTGCTGCTATCTCAGCTAGGTTTGTTTTTAGCCTAGGCTAGGTTAACTTTAGCTTTTAGCACTTTTATGGACTTTAAGCTTTTAGCACTTTCACGGACTGACTGCAAGCATGATGGCTGAGTGTAATGGTAAATGGACTTTACTTGTATAGCGCCTTTTTAGTCTTCTGACTACTCTCACTTCACACTACTATCACTATCAAATTCATTCATACACCTCTTATCAGTTCAAAGAAACTAACTAAGCATTCACACACACTCACAACATCAGTTCAAAGAAACTAATTAAGCATTCACACACAATCACACAACGAAAGGACAGTCCTCTGGAGCAATTTGGGGTTCAGTGTCTTGCCCAAGGTCACTTCAACATGTAGGCTGGGGGAAGCCGCGGTTGAACCGCCGACCTTCTAATTGGTGGACAACCTGCTCTACCACTAAGCCACAGCCGCCCGTGTGTGAATCTTTCCACATTACCGTCTCAAAGCTGAAGAAAGTATCGCTTGTCTGGAAGCCGAGCTCAGAGAAAAAGACAAGCTCATCCTGGAGTTCTCCACTATCGCCTCGGCACAGACAAAACACCTTGCAGTCCTCAGCTCCTCTGGCTGCTGCAACCAGAATGCGACCATCTCACTCCCTTGACTGCTCCACTCCAGTACTGGACAATGATCCAGCTCTTCTGTGGCTCGGCTCCATCATCACTGGTGCCCTGGAGCATGAAGCCGTTTCAGCTAAGCCTGAAGATCCGTGCCCAAAGCAATGGTCACTCGTCGGTGGGGGTGGTGAGAAGGCTTCGGTGAGCACTGGACTGTAGCCTGCAAGGATAGACATGGTGCAAAGCGCCGCCTCCCCCTACTTCACATCGGTACCTCCCACTAGCCAACAGGTTTGACATCCTGGATCCAGGACTCCATTGGAGGGATGCTCCCATCTTCCAGCGGTCAAGTCCTCCTCCTCCTCTCGCTGCAAGTTACTGAAAGAGGCCATGATCAAGAGAAGCTCTGGAGTTCTCAATTGTCCAGAGACAGCTGAGAACCCCTCTGAGAACCGGTCTCTCATCAACCGCCGGTATGTTTTACATGACCACAGCACGCTAGCTAGGCTAATAGAGAATTGTTATGAACAAGCTGAAACCAAAGCTGCCTGTATGTAGCCTAACTGTTAACTGTATCTTAGTTTGTAATGTATCTTAAAACTAGTCAAATTCTTGTAAACTTAGCTACTGGCTGAAAATGGCAGCCCGCCCTCCTAAACCAGAACCCAAATTCTTAATTAATTAAAAAGAACCGGTAACAGTACTGATAAAGAACTGGACCGATAAGAGTATCAATAAGATAAAGATAAAATTCTAACCATATGTGGCCCTACAGCTGGACAGCATTTGAGTGTACAAGTGTTTCTGTTTTTCAGGTATACTCTGTGTACATTGCTACTTGTTTGTTACCATTGCCTCTTGTTAACCCCAGTTCAAAAATCACTCATCACTCACTTGTAAATGTCAAAAGATTCAAGACAAAAAATGGCATGGGTAAAAATAAGTAATGTCATTCTTTTTATTCATTTTGGTTTCAGGAGGCACCTTAACTAGTGGGCGCTGGATCGTGGGCTTTGCTAAGCTTTTTGCGCCCTACTACATATCCAACACTGAGTTCCAGGAAGAGGTGGTGTGTACATTGGAGTTCATTCAAAGGTAAGGGTTGAACTCTCACAACCTCAGAACCTGCCTTTTACATATGTATAGGGTTTTCTTTTCTTGTTCAGAAATTTAACATGGGGCCTTGTTGTTGACTTTGGCCATGTTGGCCAGTTCATGAAGTATTGAAATATTTTCATGGCCTCTGTGGCTTTTTGTATTGTTTCATGACCATGTCAATTTTAGTTAAAAAAGCATATGCACTTTGTATCCTTCTGTATTGTGAAGTTTTAAAAAAATGTACAAAATGAACTTTGTATTGTTTTTAAGACCATGTTCTCAAATGGTGTCGATGACCTTTCTTTACCACAGTGGCAGGGGACCAGGCCTTTATTTGGGGTTATTTTAGAGACATGCCCTTATTTCTACATCATATGAGCTGTTGTTGGTTACAAGTAATTCCAACTCACTCAGTGTTTTTTTAATCTGACTTATTTGAGATCATATTGACTTTCACATTGGAATGTACAGTATGTGAAATTTTTAAAGATCCTTTATGCACTTGAAGGACTTTGTGAGACCATTTTGAACAGTTGTGAATGTAAGTTATATTTCAAATAAACTTTGACCATTTTTTTCAAGATATCCAGATATTGCAAATGATTTGTTAATATATGTTAAAGTTATGTAACATTTAGGAGGAGCTATTGACAGAAATGGAATACAATATTTATAAGTATGTTTTCATTAGTGTATAATCACCTGAAAATAAGAATTGTTGTGTTTTCATTACCTTAGAATAAGCTGTTTTTATCTAGTGTCATGGACACGCCAGGCTCCACAACCCCACACACACAACGCACTCCCTCACCAGAATACTAATCAGAAACACTACTAATGTCACTAATCACACACCTGTGTTTCATCTGCACTTCATCACCCCAGTATATAACCACCTCAGTCACCTCAGTCTGTGTCCGGTCTTGTTTGTAATAGGACAGATCGCTGCATCCAGCCATCACAACGTCTCGGACTCCTACCTCGCATCTGCAAGCGTCTTCCCTTCTCCTGAGCTCCCGATTCCTGTCCCATGTGTCTCCGGTCTCCAGCGTGTGTCACTACAACCCCAGATCTCCATCTAGGCTAGCCAAAGGACGGTATCAGTACCATCAACTCTCTGTTGTTTCTGTCTGTTTACATCGTGTACAATAAAAACTAACTGTGTCTCATCTTGGTGTCTCTGGCCTGCTCTGTCCATAACACAGAGGGAGCGGGTCCCCTTCCACGGATGCTGCCATGTTGCACCGCCATGTTTCTACAGTAGCCCAGAACGGACAAACTAATCACTGGCTCTTGACCATTGGCTCGTGCCATTCACGTTTTTCGCGAGTTTCGCAGCCACCGTAGTTTCTCCTACAAGCTTGGAATGGAAGGGTGAGGTGAGTGGTATTAAAATGGTTTCAAACTGCAATTTCACTGCTAGATGCTACTAAATCCTACATGAATTTACTTATATGCATTATACAACACAGATGGCAAACCTTATGCAGTTAAAGTAGTTTATTTAAAATGCTTGTAATTAATTGCTGATTCTTAAATCAGCTAAATATACTGGATATACAGTATTTTACATATTTCCTCCAAATACAGCAAATTCATAAAACTGGGCAATTTACTGTAGAAATTATAGCATTATACTGGCAAATGTGCATCTGAAAATTACCGTATTATTAAAAAGTACAGTATTTTCCTGTATTCTCTAATCACAGAAAATAACTAATTGAATTACAATGAAGTCACTGTAAAAATTACATTAATTGGCTGGCAATGCTGCTGCTGTGATTTCCTATGGTGCATATTTGGTTACTGTGTACTGTAATCAAAAATACTGTACTTGGAAATTACTGTTTTATGCCAGTTAATTACTGTGATTTTTTTTACAGTAAGTTACTTGTCATTTGCTGCCAGTAAATTACTGTGAATTTCACAGTAAGTTTTTTTACAGTGCAGAGAGAGCTGTGAAGTGCAGATATAATAACAGATGTGTTTGCGTGTGTGTTTAATGTGAGAGAGAGATAAGTGTTTAACAATGACCTTTTCCGAGAGAGGAGATGGACCAGTTTAACCCTGATGTATCAGCTGAGTGTGTGACTGTGGTGTGTGTGTGGAGTGTGGTCTCACTCTCTCTCTGCAGGGTGACACTAGATTGGTCCTCGGTCTGTTGAGCAACTCAATTATTCCTGTTAATACCAGTAACACCATGACACCTCAGAGAGCCTATTAACCACACACACTTTACATTTGCACACAAAAAAAACACACACTAGACAGATGCATATACACACACGCATAAACACATGAACACACTCTCATACACTCCCAATGTGTACATAACCACCATTAAAGAGACAGCTGAAGCAAGCAAATACAAATGTTTTGTATTTTCTGATGTTTTTAGTTTTGTTCAGTTTGTGTGTGTGTATATATATATATATATATATATATATATATATATATATATATATATATATATATATATATATATATATATATATATATGTATATATATATGTTCAGTATATTGTTCAGTTTGTGTATATATATATATATATGTATATATACGTATATATGTACAGTTGTATGCAAAAGTTTAGGAACCCCTGACAATTTCCATGATTTTCATTTATAAATATTTGGGTGTTTGGATCAGCAATTTCATTTTGATCTATCAAATAACTGAAGGACACAGTAATATTTCAGTAGTAAAATGAGATTTATTGGATTAACAGAAAATGTGCAATATGCATCAAAACGAAATTAGACAGGTGCATAAATTTGGGCACCCCAACAGAAAAATCACATCAATATTTAGTAGAGCCTCCTTTAGTAGAAATAACAGCCTCTAGACGCTTCCTATAGCCTGTAATGAGTGTCTGGATTCTGAATGAATGTATTTTGGACCATTCCTCCTTAAAAAACATCTCCAGTTCAGTTAGGTTTGATGGTTGCCGAGCATGGACAGCCCGCTTCAAATCACCCCACAGTGTTCAATGATATTCAGGTCTGGGGACTGGGATGGCCATTCCAGAACATTGTACTTGTTCCTCTGCATAAAGGCCAGAGTAGATTTTGAGCAGTGTTTTGGGTCGTTGTCTTGTTGAAATATCCAGCCCCGGCGTAACTTCAACTTTGTGACTGATTCCTCAACATTATTCTCAAGAATCTGCTGATATTGAGTGGAATCCATGCGACCCTCAACTTTAACCAGATTCCCAGTACCGGCACTGGCCACACAACCCCACAGCATGATGGAACCTCCACCAAATTTTACTGTGGGTAGCAAGTGTTTTTCTTGGAACGTTGTGTTCTTTTGCCGCCATGCATAACGGCCCTTGTTATGACCAAATAACTCAATCTTTGTTTCATCAGTCCACAGCACCTTATTCCAAAATGAAGCTGGCTTGAAGCTGGCTTGTCCAAATGTGTGTTATGTGTGCATACCTCAAGCGACTCCGTTTGTGGCGTGTGTGCAGAAAAGGCTTCTTTCGCATCACTCTCCCATACAGCTTCTCCTTGTGCAAAGTGCGCTGAATTGTTGAATGATGCACATTGACACCATCTGCAGCAAGTTGATGTTGTAGGTCTTTGGAGGTGGTCTGTGGGCTGTTTTGTTCTCACCATCCTTCGCCTTTGCCTCTCCAATATTTTATGTGGCCTGCCACTTCTGGCCTTAACAAGAACTGTGCCTGTGGTCCTCCATTTCCTCACTATGTTCCTCACAGTGGACACTGACAGCTTATATTTCTGCGATAACTTTTTGTAGCCTCCCCCTAAACCATAATGTAGAACAATCTTTTTTTTCAGGTCATTTGAGAGTTGTTTTAAGGCCCCCATGTTGCCACTCTTCAGAGGAGAGTCAAAGAGAACAACAACTTTCAATTGGCCACCTTAAATACCTTTTCTCATGATTGGATGCACCTGTCTATGAAGTTCAAGGCTTAATGAGCTCACCAAACCAATTGTGTGTTCCAATTAATCAGTGCTAAGTAGTTACAGGTATTCAAATCAACAAAATGACAAGGGTGCCCAAATTTATGCACCTGTCTAATTTCGTTTTGATGCATATTGCACATTTTCTGTTAATCCAATAAATCTCATTTCACTACTGAAATATTACTGTGTCCTTCAGTTATTTGATAGATCAAAATGAAATTGCTGATCCAAACACCCAAATATTTATAAATGAAAATCATGGAAATTGTCAGGGGTTCCTAAACTTTTGCATACAACTGTATATATATATACGTATATGTGTATATATATGTATATATATGTATATGTATATATATGTATATATGTGTATATATCTGTATATATGTATATATATATATGTATATATGTGTATATATGTATGTGTGTATATATATATATATATATATATATATGTGTGTGTGTGTGTGTATATGAAAAAACTTCGTCCTTCACCCTCCGCGGGTGGTTTCACCCTTCGAGCTTGAGTCCTCTACCAGAGGCCTGGGAGCTTGAGGGTTCTGTGCAGTATCTTTGCTGTTCCTAGGACTGCACTTTTCTGGACCGAGATGTCTGGTGTTCTTCCAGGGATCTGCTGTAGCCACTCCTCCAGTTTGGGGGTCACTACCCCGAGTGCTCCGATGACCACGGGCACCACTGTCGCCTTCACCTTCCAGTCCTTCTCCAGCTCTTCTCTGAGCCCTTGGTATTTCTCTAGTTTCTCATGTTCCTTTCTTCTGATGTTGCCATCACTTGGTATTGCCACGTCAACCACAACGGCTTTCCTCTGCTGTTTGTCCACCACCACAATGTCTGGTTGGTTCGCCATTACCATTCTGTCAGTCTTAATCTGGAAGTCCCACAGGATCTTGGCTCGGTCATTCTCTACCACCTTTGGAGGCGTTTCCCACTTTGACCTCGGGGTTTCCAGTCCATACTCCGTGCAGATGTTCCTGTACACTATGCAAGCCACTTAGTTATGGCACTCCATGTATGCTTTTCCTGCCACCATCTTACACCCTGCAGTTATGTGCTGGATTGTCTCAGGGGCCTCTTTGCACAGCCTACACCTTGGGTCTTGTCTGGTGTGGTAGATCTGGGCCTCTATTGCTCTGGGCCTGCTCCTGTGCAGCCATGATGAGTGCCTCTGTGCTGTCCTTCAGTCTGGCCTGCTCTAGCCATTGGTAGGATTTCTTGATATCAGCCACTTCAGTTATGTTCCGGTGGTACATCCCATGTAGGGGTTTGTCCTCCCATGATGGTCCCTCCTCCAGCACCTCTTCCTCTGTTCCCCATTGCCTGAGACATTCACTGAGCACGGCATCTGTTGGGGCCTTATCTTTGATGTACTTGTGGATCTTGGATGATCTCACTAGTCCACGGCCGCCTTCCTTACGGCTAGCGTATAGTCTCAGGGTACTGGATTTGGGATGGAACCCTCCATGCATGGTGAGGAGCTTTCGCGTCTTAACGTCTGTATCGCTTCCTTTGGCCACCTTATTATTCCCGCAGGGTATCTGATCACTGGCAGGGCGTAGCTGTTTATTGCCTGGGCCTTGTTCTTGCCATTGAGCTGACTTCTTAGGACTTGCCTTACTCGTTGGAGGTATTTAGCAGTTGCTGTTTTCCTTGTTACCTCTTCGAGGTTGCCATTTGCCTGTGGTATTCCAAGGTACTTGTAACCATCCTCATTGTCTGCTATTGTTCCTTCTGTGAGTGAGTCCCCTTCTGTGTGGACTACCTTCCCTCGCTTTGTCATCATTTGACTGCACTTCTCAAGCCCGAATGACATCCCAATGTCAGAGCTGTAGTTCCTGGTGGTGTGGATCAGTGAGTCGATGTCCCGCTCGCTCTTAGCGTATAGCTTGATGTCATCCATGTAGAGGACGTGACTGATGGTGGCCCCTTAGTCGGTATCCATAGCCAGTCTTGTTCATTATTTGGCTGAGGGGGTTCAGACCTATGCAGAACAGCAGTGGGGACAGAGCATCTCCTTGGTATAAGCCACATTTGATGGATACTTGTGCAAGTGGCTTGCCATTGGCCTCAAGGTTGGTTTTCCACAGCCTCATCGAGTTTGCAACGAAGTCTCTTAGAGTCCTATTGATGTTGTACATCTCCAAGCATTCAGTGTTCCATGTGTGTGGCATTGAGTCATATGTTTTCTTGTAATCAATCCAGGCAGTGCACAGGTTGGTGTGTCGGGTTCTGCAGTCTTGAGTGACTGTTCTGTCAACAAGGAGTTGATGTTTGGCTCCTCTGGTTCCTTTGCCAATGCCCTTCTGTGCTTTGCTCATGTATTGATCCATGTGTCCACTTATCTTAGCTGCGATGATGCCTGACATGAGCTTCCATGTTGTGGAGAGACAGGTTATTGGCCGATAGTTGGGTGGGACTGTACCCTTTGCAGGATCCTTCAGGATCAGGATTGTGCGCCCTTCGGTAAGCCATTCAGGGTGCGTCCCATCTCTTAGCAGCTGATTCATTTGTGCTGCTAGGCGCTCGTGGAGTGCAGTGAGCTTCTTTAGCCAGTAGGTGTGGATCCTGTCAGGACCCGGTGCTGTCCAGTTCTTCATACCTGAGACTCTTTCTTGGATGTCTGCCGCTGTGATGGTTACTGGATTCTGTTCAGGGAGGTTGCTGTGGTCCTTTCTCAGAGTCACCAGCCACTGTGCATTGCTGTTGTGTGATGCCTCCCTCTCCCATATACTTTTCCAGTATTGTTCAGTTTCCAGCCTTGGTGGGTCTGCTCTGCTGTTTATTTCCCTGCCATTGAGCGAACACTTTCGCAGGTTGAGTTGCGAACAGCCAGCTTATTCTTCTGGCTTCATTATCTCTCGTGTACCTCTTTAGGCGGCTGGCCAAGGCTTGGAGCCTTTGTTTGGCAGTTTTGAGTGCTTCAGGTATGGGCATCTAGTTGTACTTCTTGGGTACTTGCTTTCTCATTGCACCTCTCTCAGCCTCTGTCAGTTGGCTCACTTCTCTCCGGGCCTCCTTGATTTTTGCCTCCAGCCTTCATTTCCATGGTGGGTATTGTTTCTCATGGCTCCCATGGTTGCTCTTATAGCCAAGCATCTCGAGGATCACTGCTGCTGAGGCATATATCAGCTCATTGGTTTCAGTGAGTTTCGAAGTAACCATTCATCCCACATCCTTTGCATGTAACCCCTCTGACTAGGGTTACTGGAGTAGTAGCATTCTAACAGAGCCTTGTTATCGCATCTCGCCCATCTCCGTCTTGTTCCAGTAGCATTTCCAGTAGCAGTTCCATTTGTCATCTCGATGCTCTGGTTCCCCAACACCTGACGCAGACCTTGTTTGGCCGGGCGACGTCTGAGCCGACATGTCATATATTTCATTGTCACTCATCATCATCATGAGGTAGGCAGTAGCGTGAAGGGTCTTGCCTAAGGACCCACACTGGACGATGGGTCATTGCTCATTGCGCTTTGTGTGTGTGTGTGTGTCTAGGTCATTCACTGTCCCTCAGGTTGTGGCATGTTGATACATATTGGGCAGCAAGATATGCCCTGTCTCCTTCTTCTAGGAGTATTTTTAATTTTGAGAGGTCATTTAGCACTTGGAAATGTGAGATTTCAGGGTTGAACTTTAAGTAAATGTTTCTTATTTTATTTAATGTTGTACATTGTAGGTGGAAGTGCATCTCTGTCTCAGCCTCACCTGTCGAACAGTGACCGCATATTCTGTTTTCTTTTGGTTGCCAGGATTTTTTGTGTCTTCATTTTTCCATTGCCAGTTTGTGGTCACTGAGCCTGTATTTGGTTAGGATCTGTTTCTGCTTTCTAGTAAAGTATATAAGTGGGTACCTGCCTAATTCTGCTCTACATGCAGGTTTTTGAAAAATCAAAACATCAGTTTTCTTCATATTTACTGCCAGGGCCCAATTCTGACAGTAGAACAAGGTCATCTGCGTAAAACAGAGACTTCACCTCTCTATCTAGGAGGGAGAGGCCAGGAGCAGCATATTGATCCAACTGTACAGCAAGTTCATTTATATACACATTTTAAAAAGTCAGGCTTAAATTGCAGCCCTGACACACACCTCTTCTCTGGGTGAAGAATTCAGTGTGTTTGTCTCCAATTTTAACACACCTATTTTCCAAATACATTGATTTAACCAGATCATACATTTGCCCCCTGCACCACAATGTAGAAGTCTGTAATAGAGCCCTTCATGCTAAATAGAGTCGAAAGCTTTCTTGAAGTCAATAAAACAAGTCAATATTTTACCATTTTTTGTTTATTAAAGTGTGAAGAGGATATACATGGTCAGTGGTGTGGTGTTTTGGGAGGAAGCCAATTTGATTTTTACTCAAGATTGAGTGCTCATCAAGGAAATCTAGTATTATTTTATTTAGAATACTACAGAATAGTTTACGTAGACAACTGCTGACAAAGATGTCATGTAGTTACTAGGGTCTGATTCGTCCCTACTCTTATGAATGGGGGAAATGAGCCCTTTGCGCAAGATGTCGGGAAAACATCCTGACTCTAGTACGATATTGAACAATTTCAACACTGCACCCTGCATCTCTGGGGTACTGCATTCAAGGATTTTGTTTTTAATGCTTTCCAGACCATAAGCTTTTCTTGGCTGGAGAGACTATATCTGTGTGGTCAGTTCTTCCTGAATAATTGGGAAATCAAGGGGGTTTTGGTTGACTTTAATTTTTTCTTCTGATGTTTGGAGTTTTTCTTTTATAATACATTGATCTCAATTAATTAGATTTATTGGTATGTCTTTGTACAGATTTTCAAAATGTGCTGTCCAGGTGTCACCATTTTGGATGGGTAGTGCTTGTGGTTGCTTTGTGTTGAAGTTGTTGCACATATCCCATAATTGATTTTGATTAATGGTGTTTTACATCTCATTTCTTTAAGTCTTTAATTGCTGCCTCATGAAATATCATACTGATATCACCAATGGCCTTTTTTATACCATCTCTGGTAGGGACATGTTGATTTTGGTTTCATTCATCAGATCAGGTGAGTTCAAGGCCATGATGAATTTGTCTCCACTGTCGTGGGCCCATCTGTAAGTAGGATTTAATTTATACAGCTTACTGGGTTCCCTTTTTGTATCACTTATTTGACCTGAGAGTTTAAATAACACATTTATTTGGCTGTGGTCTGAAAGGGGGGATTGCTGTCTGACAGTGAAAGCACTGATAGTAGAGGGGTCCATGTCAGTGATTACATAGTCTACAACAGACCCAAGAGCTGAGGAGTATGTGACTCTCCTTAAAGTGTCAGCTCTGAACCTTCCATTAACTATGTATAGGCCTAAGGCCCGACAGAGATGCACTACCTCCCGCCACTTTGGTTTATTTAAGAGGCAAGGTTGTTCCGAGGGGTGATGGTTGGTGTGGTAAACAGGGGAGACTGACCAAACTCATGGTTGTTGCCATGTGGGTTAATAACATCAGGTCCGATTCCTGTTCGTCCATTCAGATCTCCAGCTAGAAGCACGTTTCCCTGGGCCTGGAAATGGGCGATTTCTGAGTGGAGAGTTTCAAAAATGTCTTATAATATATATAACACAGATATATAGGTCTGTTATGCCCAGGTTTTGATCTAATCTTAACCAAATGTATGATTTACCCTGTTTAACTGGTGAGATCTGACGGTAAAGATCTCCTTTATACCACACCAAGACAGCCCACCCCCAACCGTCCAACTAAACCCAGTTCTGTTCCGTGAGTTTCTGCATTTGTTTTCAGAAAACAGTCCTACGACAGAACGATCTGGCCAACATGGACCCAGCAGAAACCAGATCCGACGAGTTGAAGGAACTGGTGTTGGACCTTTCTAGTTTGCTGGAGAGTTGGGGAACAGCCAATAGCGAGCAGTCCAGGTTGACAGTCAAAGCTGCCGCGCGTTTTGCTGTATCCCGCACATCCTGGCTGAGTGGGCCAAGATCTTTGTGTCTGCTCCCAGTTCCCGGCTTGACTCCTGACCCGCCAGTCGTCAGCCTGCACCCCAGTTTGCTGGTCTCCAGTCAGCACCTCAGCCTGCTAGCCAGGAGGCACCTCAGCATGTTGCTGTCTCGGCGCCTTCCGGGAAACGCTCCAGGAAGAAGTGTGGCTCACTCCGCGGCTCACCTGCCCAGCTGCTCGTCTGCACCACTGCCCCCGTCTCTGCTGGATCACAGCAGCCCCCTGTCCTTGCCGCCGCTGGATTGCAGCAGTCTCTGCAGTAACCATCACTCTCTGCGGGATCGCAGCAGCCAGCACTCCCTGCCTCTACCGGATCACAACAGCCAGCACTCACCACCTCTGCTGGATCGCAGCAGTCATCGCAGCAGACAGCAACCCCTGCAGGGTGGCAACAGCTCCTCACTCCCGGACTCTCTGCCAGACCTCAGCAGCTCCCTGGACTCCCTGCTGGATCGCAGTCGACTCCTTTCCCGGTTGGATCGCAGCAGCTCCCTGGACTCCCTGCTGGATTGCAGTCGACTCCTTTCCCAGCTGGATCGCAGCAGCACCAATCCCTGGCCGATGCTGGATCGCAACCACCTCTGCTTCCGGTTGGATCACAGCACAACGCAGGACTGATTGCTGGGTCGCAACAAGTCACTGAATCATCGGCGGGGTCACAACAGCAGCCACACCCTCCTTCTCAGTCGAAGGAGCAGGTTCCGGACTCCTGGACACCACCGGTCCAGCCTGTTCCTCAGTCAGTCATCCCAACGCCAGCTCCATGTCCTGCTGCCTCGTCGCCGGCTCCATGTCCTGCTGCCTTGTCGCCAGTTCCAAGTCCTGAGGACCCGTCGCTGAATCCATGTCATGCTGTTCCAAGGCCGGTTCTCAGTCCTGACGTCTCATTACCGGTCCCCTGCCCTGCTGTACCGTCGTTGGTCCCTGAGCTTATTGGCAGGTCTCCAGGGGATTCCCACCTTAGCCGCAGACCTCCCGGGGTCCAAGCCTCAGGCCTCCAGAGGGGTCCCGTCTTCGCCGCCGGTCTCCAGAAGGGTTTAGTCTTTGCTGCTGGCCTCCAGAAGGTCTCAGTTTCCGCCACCGGCCTCCAGAAGGTTTCAATGTTCGCCACTGGCCTCCAGAAGGTCTCAGTTTCCGCCACCGGCCTCCAGAAGGTTTCAGTGTTCTCCACCGGCCTCCTGTGACTCTCAGTGTTCGCCACTGGCCTCCAGAAGGTTTCAGTGTTCACCGCCGGCCTCCTGTGACTCTCTCCGCCCGAGGTCTACCACTTGGTCCTGGTATCCCTCCTCCGGACCCCCTCCGCCCACCTGAGTTCTACCACTGGGCCCTGGTATGACATGTATAGTGAGACAAATATAAAAACACCTACAACTATCTATACATTTACAATACTGACTAATAATTTTACATGGATTACATGGCGGAATGTACTATTTTCACTAATATTATCATTGTACTGACTACTACTATTGCAGTGATTACAGACAGACCTCATCCAAGTATTCCAAGTGTTGATGATATCTATTGATGAAGGAATACACATTTGTGTAGTGCAGACTTGATAATGGAGTGACGTCCGGCCTGGGAACAGCGGAACAGCATGATCCTGTCTGAAAGCAAATGTCCCTCCTTTCCTGCCTTTTGTTTTTCATTTCCTGATCACTGCCTTCGTCTTAAGCTGTCTAATAAACTGCCTGACTACTAAACTGAATTAGAAAAGTATAAGCGTGTTACTGATTTGGTAGTCACTTGGCTCCTTATTTTTACGTTTTTTAATGTGTATGTAACACTTTTGATTTCTCTTTGACAGGTTTTCCCAGAGGTTGAAACTATGACACATAGACATGATTACAGGATGGCTTGGCAGGAAGCAGCTGGACACAAAGATGAGTGAAAAGTTGAGGAAGGTCTGCCAGAACGCAATAAAAAAAGAAAGAGCCAGGAGAGGCAGACATTGGGAGAACAGAGGGAATTTGTCATGATAGATGAGAGCAACTTCTACCACAAAAGAAAGGTGTGTATGAAACATGGAGCCTTGATTTAAAGCCTCATTAAACCCTAGACCTGTGTTTTTCTACTCAGTCCTCAAGGTCCATCTGTTCTACAATAATGTAGTTTAGCCAGAGCTCTGTGTTAAATGGCAGGGGAAAGAACATATCATTGGAAATCAGTGGTTAATGAGTTAATGAGAGAATGTATTGGCTGTGATTTTGAAAAAAGAAGTCAGTCTTACATATGACATGATATAATGTGTAGTAGTAGTAGTGTAGTTGTGTTGTAACACATAAGGATTATGTAAAGATCTCAGTGCATTTAACTTATCCCTCAGGGGTATAAGTGGACATTTTTATCTATTTGCATTTTCATTTCATTGCAAACCACAAAAATAGGCTTTCATGTTTTTGTTTTATGGTCTAAAGGTGGAGTAGTTGGATATTTTGGACACTACTTTACATAAAATTTCTGAACCTGAGCTGCTGCTGTCAAACCGGATATCAAGAATTAATGATATAACTTGCCTACAATCAAAATATGTTTTAATGGGAGTCAACAGGGACATTTCTAGCCATAACAACACTAACATAACAATGTGGATTATACAGTCAACCAACGGACCACATAATATATAGTGTTGGTCAACTACGTTTATACTAATTTAATGTTTTTTTGTTTGAAATTGTCGTATGGGGTGCAGTATGTGGACCCAAATGCAGACGACCAGGAAGCGGTATGAGGATGAAGTAGCTGGATGGCTACAGTGTTTAATGGGGTGAAGTGGCTTACAGACAGGTACAGGCAGACAGACCGGTAGGCAGACAGGTAACAAACAGGTCACAGGCAAATAGGCAGATACAGGTCTGATTTATTATCTTATTTTGGAGTCTTTGGAGTTTTTCTTCAGTCATATTGATGTGATGTGTCACAAATGGTACCTATACTTTGGATTACTTGTGTCTTTGTCTGTTCACAGTTACACTACATAATTGCTGTTGTAATAGTAATCACTTAGTAACCAATTAGTCCCAAATGTAGCCAGCTCACACTTAACAGAATTGAATTGTATTGTTAACAGCTGGGACAGGTATTTTATTTTATAAGGGTATACACTAATTTACTTAAGGGGTGGACTCAAATTAAACATTTTGGCAAGCTAACCGTGAAGTATTGATGGATTACCAGTAATAACTGTGTCCATGAGGTTTAAATTATAACTTCTGGAAGGATCAATCGTGAGTTAATGTAGAAGGATAATAGTTATTTGTCAATAAGGGTGATGCACCTCTTATGGGCAGACACAAAAAGGGTAAATAATGGACAGGTAATAATGAAGTAATGATTCATTAACTACTCAGTATGATGCAGCACTTTGGGGGGGGGACAAATATAAATATATGTTAAATAGGCTTTCTCACATAGAAAAGCACATAGGAAAAGTCTGAAAATCATACCATAGGTTAATAGCTTAATTTAACTGAAAAGGTGTCAGAGAGATAGATTGACAGATAGATAATTAGGAACACGAACCAACACAGATGGAATTTGTTTTCAGTACAGTCCTGATAGCTAAGGAAAACAGCTGTTTTTTAAGCAGTTAGGTGTAAAAGCACCTCTGACATAATCAATAAGAAAAATATGACAAATCCAAACAAAATAGTTCAGCTAAGAACTCTTTCCTTCTCTTCTATTTCTAGGCTGGCTTTCTAGTTTTATAAAATCTAGGTTATTTGTTTTTTTCAGCAACAAAATTACTCGATAAATTCACTAGCATGCAAGAAAACTCCCCCAGATACCCTAGTTAGGTTAGGTCTTCTGATTTAGGCTGGATGATGATGATGATGTCTGGAGGTTGGCAAGTATGTTCCACTATACTTATTCATTATTTACCATGATTATTGACTTAGCTTTTCATCTATACATGTGGAGAGAGATGTCGAGTTAGTAACATGCATTAATGGGATAAAAATGCATACAGATGGAGAGGGAGAGGAGGAGAGAGGAGCTCAGTGTGGGAAGTCTCCCAGCACTGGGATCCTGGATAGGGTCACTGCCTAGGACTGCCATATATATTTATTTTACTAACTGTTTACAAGCTTTTAAACCATCACAACAGTATATATATTTATGTACATTATCTGTATACATCCTGTTCTTACCTGTCCATAACCGGTTCTCATTACACATATAGTATATATTTACTTTACTGCACAACCTGTCTACATTACAGTTTATTCATTTTATCAGTACTGTACACCAGTCTACCACTGTATTGTATTTTATATTAGGCCTATATTTTATTTTATTCTATGTTATATATATATTCTATTTTATTCCTATATTTTAGGATCTTATCTTATCTTGTGTCTTAGACTAAATTTTTTTTTTCTTAAGAGTAAAAAGTAAAATCAATTTAAATGTAAACATCACATTAACTTGCTGAATCCAAGAGACACAACACACACAACATCCAACCAGGATATAGGGCTCTCTCTCCTCAGTTTCTTTCAGGGTCCCTCTCTCTCACCTCCACACTGACAGAGTCATGAATCTCCATTAGGAGACAAATAAAGCCACCCTCACACTTATACACACACCAAAGTCACTTTGAAAAATGAGTGAAGAGGAGAAAGAAAAGGAGGACAGAAAGGAAATGAGGAGAAGGTAGAGTTGGAAGAAAAGATGTAGGAGGAGCTGAAGAATATGTCCCTTTGACAGTCAACTGGGACAATGAGGAGGAGAGAAGAAGAAAAGGAGAGTGGACAGAAAAGAGGAAGAAGGAGGTGTACAGAGTAAAAGTATTTGTCTATCTGATTAAATTGATTGTTAATACAGAGTTTGTGGCTAGTGATCACAAGTTTGACTCATCATGTGATATATACAGTATTTTTGTTACTTCCAGGTAATAAATGCATTTTAATGCAAAAAATGTGTGGTTCATAACTACACAGTAACAATCAATAGAAAATGATGATTGTGCTTTAATATTTAGTTTTTAATACAAAATAATTTTATTTCTGTAAAACATTAATTACCTTGTATTAATCATTAGACTCATTAGAAGTGGCCATAAAAACCTGTTTCTGAGATTTGGTAGATAAACTCCCCTTCTCACCATCCCACATGTAGGTCAGCTGCTTGTTTATTGCAGTTCCTCCTCTCCTCCCTCATCCCTCACGCCGACATTCCCAGAGAAACTCCTGCAGTCTGGGAATCCTCTGCTTTTATTATTAGTCTGTATTGTTTTCTCAGTGTCACTCGTGTCATTCGTTTCTCTATTTTTTTTTCAATCTTGCTGTTTCTGCTTTCGCTTTCTCAGTCTTTTCTCTCTCACAATAATTCAGCACCAAGCTGTGACACATTCATCTAATCTATAAAACAGATTAGATTAGAGTACATCAGATTAGATTACATTGGATTGGATTACATTAGATTAGATTACATTAGATTCAATTAGATTAGATTAAACTTTATTGACGTCTGGGGGGAAATCGGGCCATTGAAACAGAAAAGTAAAACACAAAAAATTCAAAAAAACAAAATACAGAAATATGTCTACTTAGCATTGTGTAGCTGATAATTAGCACACGTATGCACTGTATGCAGTAAACATATTTAGGTGTAAAAATACAAAGGTTGTATGCAGTGCATTAACAAGTCTACAGCCATGCTAACAGCTCTGTGAGGCTAGCACAACAGTGCTTTGAGCAGTGCTATCATGCTCACAGTGACAATGCTTCCATGATGATGATTAGCAGGTTATATTTACCAAATTTACCATGTTAGTTTAGCCTCAAAACCACAAATATAAACCTCTTGGTGGCGCTAGAAGAAAAGTAATGGAATCACCAGAGTTATTTGGATTCATTCTCTGGAGATCATGAATGTCTGTACAAAATTTTATGGCAAGCCATCTGATAGTTATCGAGATATTTCAGTCTGGACCAAAGTGGTGGACCGACCAACAGACTGACATTGCCATCCATAGAGCCACGCCATTGAGCCTGAACAGGATAAGCAGGGATAGCTGATGGATAGATGGATGGATGGATGGACATATTTACCGTTTATTAAGACTGTCCTCAGAATTTGAGGCTGAGTACAACACAGATCTACCCTCGAGCCATGGAGGGGAAACCTCTCTTTGAATCATAACTTTTTCCTTGTGCCTGCATGCCCCCTTGTCCAGTTGACTATCATCCAAAGCAGTGGCCCAGACAGCCTCCCTCTCTTTCTATTGCCACTGGTTTTTCCAATTTTAACACTTGATGTAAGCTTTATACTAAAGGTTTAAATAATCATAAGTTTATATAGTGTGTGTCCCTCTGAGGGTATTTTAATCTCACAGGGTAGTGAAAACAGATTTTCACACACACAGTAAGACAGCAAAGGGAAATTAGCCCAACATTCCTCATGTGTTTTATCAGCAGTTCCCAGGGTGTGTGTGTTGTTTATATTGTGCATATATATGTTTTCGTATGCATTATGTATGTGTATTTGTGCTTGCATAACTATTTTGTGGTATTTTCTGTGTGTGTGTGTGCCAGTGAGTATTCTTAGTTCCTGCTGTGTTGTAACTGTCTCTCTGGGCATATCCTCTGAAGCCCCCCACTCCTCCCAGGGGTCACAGCAGAGGTCAGAGTTGAGGTGTCAGGAAGGTCGTTTCCGTGATGATAATTCTCCTCCTGCTCAGACACCGGGGACATTTTTCACACTGTGAGAATCGTACAAACACACACCAGTGACTCTGCGCAGCACGGGGCGAGCGAACATACACATCTGTCTCTATTGCGTACTTTCACTCTCTGTTTGAACTGTCTTCCAGCTTCTCTCTCTTCCTCTTTTTCTTTTTCTCTCATTCACTTTTTTTCACAGAAGAAAAGATAGGTTCTCCTTTGAGTGTCATTAAAATATCGCATTATCATTCTGACAGTAGTCAAACTGATGTTGGAGCTGTTTCAGTTGCTAACATGCAGCGTTGAGAGTGAACATCAGAATGTCATGAAAAAGGGTGAAGAGGGTCTTCAGGTGACATAATACCTCCTCAGGCGGCCCTGGAAGTTCAGATCTTCGTAATCAGCTGGAGTCTCAAAAGGATTTTTTATTAATAAGCTTGCAAGCTAGTTGACTTACCTGCTCAGCTAACCATCACTGTCTTTTATTAACACGTAATTAGCACATACCTGGCACATATGAGCTAATACAAAGGAGCTGAAGTCCTGACATCAACCTCCTGGTTAGCTGATGTTCTACTAGCATGTGTAACTCAATGCAGTGTATCTGACACGGTTTCTTTCATCTGTCTTTCTAAAAACACATGTTCCTTGGGTTTACTATCCTTATTCTATGATAAATGAGTATCTACTACATCACTTGCTAGTAGAATTCAAACCCTTTGTGGTTTTAACAAAGTTAATGCACCAGACTCCTGCAGGAAGAGCCAAGGAGTCCTGCAGAGAGGGTTGTCACATTCCCTTCATAAAAACGTAATTCCACCACAGAACTAAAACTATGCCTCTGGTTCCTCCAGCTGGTCCGCCCTCCTCACATGTCTGGAACCTTGGAACCATAGGAAGCACCATTAAAACCAGTGGAAGAGAGACCATCAAGACCTGAAGGGGTTTAAGCAAAAGGTGAAAGGCATGTGCCAACGTGCATGCTGCCTGTTGCCGTTGCTCCGTCTCGTCGTCTTACTTTTTCCAACTTTTAGCTTTCCTTTTTCTTTAAAGCTTGAGTAACTTTTTTGTAAGTGTGATTAAAACCACGCTCTTTACGAAAATGAGAGTAGAGAGTGTTTTGGCATTTTTTTTCGCCATGTAACATCTTCTCCTGCTACTTGATCAGGGCACCGCTGCAGAACAGCTGTTCAGCCGTATTGTTTACACCAGGGAACAGCTGATCACGCTGAAGCCGAGCGGCATGGCGCCCAGGACAACCGATGTCCCCACTGAGATCTGGAGGAGGACACACCGAGGATGCAGAGGTGCAACAAAGCGGTGAGGGAAGAGAGAGGGGTCCAGACAAAAGAGACTTAAGAACAAGAGATTTAAGCAATGTCTGCCTTCTCTCATCATGGGCAATGTGAGATCACTGGCGAATAAAATGGACGAGCTAACAGTGTTAGCCCGGAGTCAGACGGAGTTCCGTGAGTGTAGTTTGATGTGCTTCTCAGAGACATACACCAGGATAAGGAACGTTTCCATCGACGGCTTTCAGACTGTTCGGACCGACAGGGATCACCCCGGGAGCGATAAGCGGAAAGGCAGCAGGTTGCTGTTCTGGTCAAAAACAGATGGTGTAACAGTGCATCACTACGTTACTATCAAGCAGAGAATCATAGTACATTGAACTGTTAGCTGTTGAACTCCGGTCATATTATTTGCCACGTGAATTCTCACATGCCATTGTTGTTGCTGTTTACATCACCCACTCTGCTAACCCAGCATCGGCGTGCAACACCATTCATACCGCCATATCACAACTCCAGACTCAACACCCAAGTGCACTCATATTAATCTCGGGTGACTTCAACCATGTCAGTGTTTCAACAACATTGACTAATTTCACCCAGTACTTAATCTGTTCTTTAATCAGAATCAGAAATACTTTATTATTAACAGATTCGACAAACTGGCTCCTGCTCATCCCCCCTGTAACTCATCTGCTGTCTGCCCTCATACTCCTCTGAGTCCACTGCTCCCCCTCCTCCATCTTCCTGGGAGAGTCCTACTCCCCCCTCAACTTGCTCTCAGGCTATCAGCCCTCTCCAGACTGACGACTCTCCCCTTCCCCCACCTGCAACCTCTGCTGTGTGCCTGACTGCTGACCAGGTGAGAGGACAGATGATGAAACTCCACTCAAACAAGGCTGCAGGCCCCGATGGCGTTTGCCCCGGGGTGCTAAAAGCCCGTGCCCCCCAGCTATGTGGAGTCCTTCCCAATGTCTTCTACCTGAGCCTGAGTCTTCAAAGGGTCCCTGTACTGTGGAAGACATCTTGCCTTGTTCCTGTGCCGAAGACACCGCGTCCCAGTGGCTCCAAGGACTTTAGACCAGTGGCACTGACCTCCCACATAATGAAGACCCTGGAGAGACTGGTGCTGGAACAGCTGCGGCCCATGGTCAAACCCCTCCTGGACCCCCTTCAGTTCATCTACCAGCCCCCCCAGTTGAGGACGCCATCATCTTCCTGCTGAACCGCATCTACACCCAGCTGGACAAGCCGGCAAGCATGGTGAGGATCATGTCTTTTGACTTCTCCAGTGCTTTCAACACCATCCGGCCAGCCCTGCTGGGGGAATCTGACAACGATGCAGGTGGATGCCCCTCTCGTGTCCTGGATTGTTGGCTACCTGACTGGCAGACCACAGCATGTGCGTCTGCAGCACTGTGTGTTGGACAGCGTGGTCAGCAACACTGGGGCCCCTCAGGGGACTGTCCTCTCTCCCTTCATCTTCACCATCTACACCACAGACTTCAGCTACCACACAGAGTCCTGCCACCTTCAGAAGTTTTCTGATGACTCTGCTGTGGTGGGATGTATCAGCGGTGGTGATGAGACTGAGTACAGGGCTGTGGTGGGGAACTTTGTCTCATGGTGTGAGCAGAACCATCTGCAGCTCAATGTGACAAAGTCTAAGGAGCTGGTTGTAGATCTACAAAGGGCTAAGGCACCAGTGACCCCAGTTTCCATCCAGGGGGTCAGTGTGGACATTGTAGAAGATTACAAGTACCTGGGAGTAGACATGGACAATAAACTGGACTGGGCCAAGAACACTCGAGCTCTTTACAGGAAGGGCCAGAGCCACCTCTATTTTCAGAGGAGGCTGAGGTCCTTCAACATCTGCTGGACAATGCTGAGGATGTTTTATGAGTCCGCGGTGGCCAGTGCTATCCTGTATGCTGTTGCATGCTGGGGCAGCAGGTTGAGGCTTGAGGCTAACAGGCTCAAAGTCATCTGTAAGGCCTTTGACATTGTGGGGGTGGAGCTGGATTCTCTGTCAGTGGTGTCAGAGAGGAGGACACTGGCCAAACTACATGCCATCTTGGATAATGTCTCCCACCCACTCCTTGACTTGCTGGTCAAACAAAGGAGTACCTTCAGCGGAAGACTCATCCCCCCAAAATGCACCACAGAGCGCCACAGGAAGTCAATCCTGCCTGTGGCCATCAAACTCTTTAACTCCTCCCTCTTACATCCCTGCAATACTTATTATACAATATACAATATTGTGCAATATTCTCTTTTTAATACTCCTGTGCAATATACTCTGTTTTGAGTTTAATATTCCCTATTTATTCATACTTATATTACTGCTGTGCAATATCCATTGTCTAATAATCTGGTTAATCTGCTACACTGAACTTGACAGTACTCATTATTGCACTATTACTTATTACTTATATTATTACATTGTATTATACCGTACATACTTATCAACCTGTAAATCCACTTTTGTACTTATTTTAGCTTTTATACTTATATCCACTTTGTACTTAATTTATCTTAGCTGTGTTATAATGTATTGTATTTTGATTTGCTTCTGTTCCCTTGTGCATTGACGTGATAGTGAGCAGCTGTAATGAAAGAGTTTCCCCTCGGGTATCAATGAAGTATTTCTGATTCTGATTCTGAAAATTCTGTCCCACAGATGTGGGACAATGCAAAGAATAGTTTGTATGTGTTAGGGCCTGATTCTACAACACTTCTAAAGAAGGAACAATGCTTCAAGTAAACAATATCTCGGTCAAAGCCAAATCCCTAACCACATGACACTAATAAAAAGGGAACTGAACCTTTACCATACAAACTAGAGACAAAAGAAAACTGAAATGCTGACATCCAGAACTGTTATATTAACTAAATCTAAAAAACAGCCGCATGCATATGAAAACACTGTACGTAGTCATTTCATCCATCATTAATATAAAAATATTGATTATAGCCCCTCCAACAATCAGAGTGGAATTGTGCAATGGCTAGTATGCTGTGACTCGCTTGTTATCAGTTTATCAATTGCAGCATATAGGATATTATGGTATTTTCACAATTTTGTACCACCAGTTATTAGTATTTGATTTCATTTAGCTGGTATGCCAATTAATAGCTAGATTACATACATGTAACTGCCTTACTTAAAATGTTTTTACACACTTATAATACCCCGCTTATATTCTGAATGCCAGATACATATTCCATAAGTCTTTCTTCAAAATTTCCCTGAACACTTTACTAAACGCTAAACTGAGCAGTTTATCGATCCATGTGCACAAATTTAGAATTTTGTGCACACATGTTGCAAAACTGATATGACCCACAGTGACCTCCATAAAATAACAGAGGAGCGTGACATGTAGTTTATGACCGAATACCACTGCTAATGCAATGTAACAGGAGTTACACGGGTGGCTTTTTTACTTTTTTAGATTACATAGGGACATTTGGGAATGACAGGATGCACAACACATATACACATACAATAACTAACCATCAAAGTATGAGTGGCTGTTTAATTCTGTCTGCCTTTTACCTGTTGACCCACAGTGTGTGTATGTGTGTGTGTAAGCGGGTGTGGTAGAGGGCACGGTCCAGTTCCCAAGCCATTAAAATTGTAGGGGATGTTTCAATTTGCACACACACACAGCCTCCCATTCATTCCTTGTAACCATCTTGGGTTCCTTCAGTTCCTTAACATTTTTCTTCTCTCCCTCCCTCCTCTCTGTGGCGTGCGATCCAGCCATCCATCCATCCTGTCCTCCTCCACAGGGATCCCTCCTCCTCCACCACCCTCGTCTTCCTCCCTTTCCCTCCGTGTGACCCTCTGACCTGAACCAAACAGACAAACATTTATGCAGCAAAAGCAACATTCATATTCTGGTGATTAAACTGAAGCTCAACCCTAGATTGACCGACAGTAGCTTGTTTTATTTCCAAGTACTGCATGTGTCATCTGAGGTTGACTCTGTACTGCTTTGTTATTTTATAATAGTTTAGTTTGAACATCATGCATATATGTCAGTTTGTACAATCCAAAGAGACACTGAGAGGGTAAAAGTTGAAAAAAGAACCAAATAAGATTCTAAGTTAAACTTTGGATTTTTTTGAGGGAACAAATAACACAATCTTGAATTAATCAATGAAGGAAATGTGGAATTCATAATAAAACACTTCCCCTGCTAAATTCAATACACCCAGGGTTTTGCTGCTACAGCCTTTTTTGGTCTGGTATGATCAGTAGCTTATACAGGCTAATGTTTGCAAAATTAAATAGATATGGCTGTATAACTGACATTACTGAGTCAGTTTGATTTGACTATATGACCCTTCTCTTCTTGCTACGCTTCAGCACGTTGCTGATTTAATTTTATTACAAAAAGAAAGCAAAACATAAGTCCATTGTACCTCACCAGTAAACAAATAGGTCGCTTATTAGGACTGTCACACTTTATTCGAAATTCCAACTACTGTTGAAATGTGGAAAAAATGTAATTATCTATGTGTAATGATCTGTCTGAATTCAAAATTCACAGTATGTGACAAATTAATCTTAACTCGAAAGCCCACTTATTAGCTTGTCTGAACTGTCAAATTTCCGATCGTCTCAGTTTCACAGAAAATACTTTGCCATGTCATAGCAGGAAAACTACAGGTGTAATTGATAACATTGGAAACGACTGCATTCAATTTAGGTGAGATTGTTATAGTTTGAGGTTTTGTCATTTCCTGTTTTATTTTGTAGTGTGTTCCTCTCCTTGTGTGTCTTGTGGTTTTACTTCCTGTCTTTGTTTGCTTTCCCTCCAGTTTTGATTGTTGGCCCCTCCTTGATTGTTTGCACCTGTGTCTCGTTGTCTCACCTCCCTTAAGGTATTTAGTCCAGGTCTTTTCCTTTGTTCATTTTTGGGTCATTGTGCTCCTGTCAAATGTATGTGTCGCTGTCACATGCATTTTCGTTGTACCTTGTTCCCGTGTCCAGTTTCCCGGCATTTCCTAACATGAGTTATTTTGTATGGATCCTTTGTTCCTTTGGCCTAGCCTGGACTGTGGACTTCCGGAACTCCCTGTTGTTTAGCCTCGTTGGACCTGTATCTGTCTATCTGCCGTTTACCTGTTTGTTGCCTGTCTGCCTGCCTGTTGGTCTGCCTGTACCTGCCTGTAAGCTTCATCACCCCAATAAATACTACAGTCATCCGGCTACCTCATCCACAAGCTGTCTTGGCGCCTTCTGGGAAACCCTCCAGGAGGAAGCATGGCTCCCACAGCTGCTCGCCTGCTCCGCAGCCCAGCTGCTCGCCTGCTCCGCAGCCCAGCTGCTCGCCTGCTCCGCAGCCCAGCTGCTCGCCTGCTCCGCTGCCCAGCGCCCCAGCACCGCGGCAGCCTCCAGTTCCCGGACTCCCTGCTAGATAGCAGCAGCCATTACTCCCTGCTGGATCGCAGCAGCCCCCAGTTCCTTGACTCCCTGCTGGATCGCAGCAGCCATTGCTCCCTGCTGGAACACAGCAGCCCCCAGTTCCTTGACTCTTGCCATCACACCCTTGACTCTCTGCAGGATTGCAGCAGCCCTCTGTCCCTGGGTGCCCTGCTGGATCGCAGGAGCTCCCAGTCCCTGGACACCCTGCTGGATCGCAGCTGCAGCCATCTCTGGTTGCTGCTGGATGGCAGCCACCTCCTGCCCAGGTTGAACCGCAGCACGCCGCTGAACCGTCTGCCTGAAGTCTACCACTTAGCCTTGAGCAAGCACTTGGCAACAGTGGCAAGGAAAAACTTCCTTTTAAGAGGCAGAATCCTCGAGCAGAACCAGACAGCGTGGCGGCCATCTGTTGGGTTGAGAGAGAGAGAGACAGCAACACAAAGCAAATTCCACATAGAATTTTAAAATAATAATAATTTAATGGGTAATACATTCTGGGAGCGCAGGGTTCTAGTCGGGTAATAGGGTACTATGAGCTCTTTAAGATACGATGTTGCCTGACCATTAAGAGCTTTGTAGGTGAGGAAAAATAAATTATATTTTGGATTACAAGGAGCCAGTGCAGAGAAGCTAATACTGGAGAAATGTGATCTCTTTTCGTAGTTCTTGTCAGTGCCGCACATTCTGGATCAATTGGAGAGTCTTAAGGGACTTATTCGGGCAGCCTGATAATAAGGAATTGCAATAGTCCAGCCTAGAAGTAACAAATGTATGGACTAGTTTATCGGCATCATTTTGAGACAGGATGTACCTGATTTTTTTTAATGTTACATAGGTAGAAGAAGGCAGTCCATGAAGTTTGTTTCATGTGTGTCAGGAACAAGGCACTTAATGGCATTAAAGCTCACCCACGAGTGTAATATTACATTTATACAATGGTTACCAACAAAATAAAATATATACTAAAAATGTATTCATATTGTGGGGCAATTCACTCTCAAAATAAAAAACTTTTTGCGAGTGTTACAGCCATTTCCCTGGAAACACACACAAGATGTATCCATCTTGGAAACTATTAGGTCAGTTTCAGGTGAAACTAGCTATTAACAGATACTCAGGCAGATTCCTTCCTGAGGGCAGGGCTTATGTAACTCAGAGTAGCTTAAATTTCCAGTTCCCGTCCAATTTTTTCACAATTGAGAATGACTTCCGGATGGGAGCCGAAACGTCTTGATTCTGAAAACAGTGTCCAGATGACTACGACTGAAACCTTTTCTACGATAGAACACTCCTGGACGAATGAGGGACTACACCGTCTTGCCAATGTCAAGATTACTACTGAAAATTATTCTGTTGAACTCACAGCGCTGATTGACTCCGGATCTTCACTGAATTTATTCCAACAAGACCTCATCAAGAAATCCACCACTCAAGGTCAACGCTGTTAACAAACCCATTGGAGAAGGCATCAGTCAACAAACTCTGCCCATGCAACTTCAGGTGGGACTATTTCATCTGGAAACCATCTCATTCTTTGTGATTGATTCCCCACGCCATGAAATCATCCTAGGATTCCCTTGGCTATCTGTTCACGACCCAGTTATCTTGTGGCACCATGGTGAGATTATGCAATGGTCACAATTCTGCCATACACACTGTTTGAGCACCATAGTTACCAAGCCTTGTTTAACCACAAGTATTGCAAGTCCTGAATCTAAACGAGTTATCATTCCATCATGTTACCACGAACTGCAAGAAGTCTTCAGCAAGACCAAAGCTACCATGCTCCCACCTCATCGTTCCGTGGATTGTGCCATAGACCTCCTGCCCAATGCGATGCCTCCCAAAAGTAAGATTTATCCCCTTTCACGCCCAGAAACTCAAGCAATGGAAGACTATATAGAAGAAGCCCTTAGTTCTGGTTTCATTTGTCCATCCACTTCTCCAGCGGCTGCAGGCTTCTTCTTCGTGGAAAAGAAGGATGGAGGACTTCAGCCTTGCATCGACTACAGGTTTGAACAATGTCACAATTAAATTCTGTTATCCACTACCACTAGTACCTGCAGCACTTGAACAGCTCAGGGAGGCAACAATTTACACCAAGTTAGACCCCCGGAAGCGCATACAACCTCATCAGAATCTGAGAAGGTGATGAGTGGAAAACAGCGTTTCTGACCACCAGAGGGCACTATGAATACCAGGTTATGCCGTATGGGCTGGCCAATGCACCGGCAGTCTTACAGTCGTTCATCAATGAAATCTTCAGGGACATCTTGAACAAGTATGTAGTGGCATACATTGATGATATCCTTATCTACTCCAAGCCGGAAGATGAACACAAGGATCATGTCAAGACTGTATTATCAAGACTGTTGAAGAATCAACTTTATGTGAAAGCCGAGAAGGGTGAATTCCATGTCCAGCGAACCTCATTTCTGGGATACAACATCAGCCATCAAGGTGTAGAAATGGACAACTCAAAAATCACAGCAGTTACGGAATGGCCACAACCAACCACAGTCAAAGAACTTCAGCGTTTTTTAGGATTTGCTCATTTCTACCGACGCTTCATCCGTAACTACAGCATTACAGCATTATCCTGTGTATGACCATTGCCTGTGTAGTTCTGTTTCTGCCTCCTGGATTACCCCTTTGTTCTGTCACCTGGATTTGATTGCCTTACTGTGTATCTACATCTAGCTGTCTCACGTTTATGCTATCTGCCTGCTAACTTGGACTTGTTTGCTGTAGACTTTATTAAACAACTGCATATGGATTCTAACGCCGCCTCTGCCTCATTACAGGCACGCACATGGCAGAGTAATATTTTTAGAAAAAAGGACGGTGTGCTGTCATGCTTATTTGAGCACGTTCTAAATGTCTTGTTGACAAATCAGATTGCTTGGTCGGAACTACTTGGACTAATGGACAGGTAATAATGAAGTAATGATTCAGTACTCATTAACTACTGAGTATGATGCAGCACTTTACTTTAGGAGACGCAAAAAGGGTAACTAATGGACAGGTAATAATTAATTCATGATTCAATACTCAGTAACCACTCAGTATGATGCACCACTTTAAGGGGGAACAAAAAGGCTAATGTTTAAGTAATTAGTAATGAATGAGTCGTAACTGTGCCCTTTTGTGAACTTTTTTGTGGAACTTTTGAATCTACAAAAAGGTGGTGAGGATAGACACCTGCTTTGATCTTGACCACATGGACGGGCAAGACCATCTTTGCATCAGGGGCGGTGCCTGGGAGGACGTGGAGGGATTGAACACCAGCTGCGGTCACATGCATCTCAAACGCCCTTTTCTCCCTGCTGCTCAGGAGGAGCTTATTCTACCCTCGGGCCACTGGGATCCTGGATAGGGTCACTGCATGGGATTGCCCCCCGATCATGCATATATTGTTGCTAATTTGTTTATTATTGCTAATTGTTACTTTTGGGTTGACTTGGGTGAGTCCTGAACCATCCCTTAGTTATGCTGCTATAGGCCTAGACTGCCGGGAGACTTCCCATGATGCACTGAGCTCCTCTCTCCCTCTCCATCTGTACGCATTTTTATCCCATTAATGCATGTTACTAACATGACATCTTCTCTCTCCTGTAGTTTTGCGGTTTCTCGTCTCTCTCCTCTCTCCTTCTGTTACTTTCAGCAGGTTTTTCTACCTCTGGAGCTGCAGAGACTGGATTTTTGGTTGTGGGCCACCTGCTGCCCCCATGTTCCTGCTCGACAACTGCTACAACAGTTGTTGTTATTGGCCTTGTTACTATTATTGTCATTATTATTCCTATGACTATCATTCCTATTATTATTACTTTATTAATATTAATATTACCACTACGATTACATTATTATTATTATTTTAAAATTCTGGGTGGAATTTGCATTGTGCTTCCCTCTCCTCTACCCCCCTTATCTCTCTCTCTCAACCCAACACGGCAGCGGCGGATGGCTGCCTCGAGTCTGGTTCCAGAGGTTTCTACCTCTTAAAGGAAGTTTTTCCTTGCCACTGTCGCCAAATGCTTGCTCATGGTGGTATTTGTTGTGTCTCTGTAAATAATATTACAAAGAGTATGGTATGGACCTGCTCTATAGGAAAAGTGCAATGAGTTTACTTCTGTTATGAATTGGCGCTATAAACTGTAAATAAAATTTTATTGAATTGATTTGAATCCATAGAAATATTGTAATAACCAATTAGAAAAAAATACTTTTACCAAAATACTTAAAACTGCAGAGTTTTGCAGAGTGGATAGAACTTAATTTTCATTAGGTTGCTGTGTATTTGGTTAACACACATCAGTCAGTCAATCATTTCCATTAAGCCGGCTGGTGCATAGATCCATCCACTTATGTTGGTTCCCCAGTTTTGTTGGGGTCTCAATGGTCCTGCACCATGTTATTTTGGGCCTCACTCTCTTTCGCTTACCCTCCATGGTCCAATGTAATGCAACTTTAGAAAGTGCTGTTTTTTCCATTCTGAGCATATGTCCAATCCTGTAATGTTGTATGTATTTTGTCTTGTTGAGTGATTCTGAGAAGGTTGTTGTTGAAGATCATGTTTGGCCAGAAGACATGCATGATTTTTCATAGGCATGATGTATGGAAGGTAGATAATTTACAGGTGTCCTGTTCTGTCCATAGGACAGGAGTCTCAATGTTTTTTCCTGTAAGTGGTGATGTGTATGTGAGAGAAGGGCTAGATTATCAGTCAAGGTCTTCAAGGGTGGAATAGAGGATCCATCAAATTCCTCTCATCTGATCTTCTATTGTTCTGTGCATGACCCAGTTTATGGTGAGGTTGAATAATAGTGTTAACATTACAATTCAATAAAATTTTATTTATATAATGCCAAATCATAGCAGAAATGATCTCATTGCACTTTTCATATAGAGCAGGTCTAGACCGTACTCTTTATAATATTACTGTTGTATGGGTGTCACAGAGGAAAACAGGGAACACAAGGGAATAGGACACAAATGCAGACTTAGAGGCAGAGCAGATGCAGTTCAGTTATTTATTACAAGGGAAAGGCTTACACGAATAGTCAGGCAGGCAGAGGTCCAAATCGGGAAAGCAGTTCAAGACAGGCAAACAACTCCGACAAGGAGCAGGCAAGGTATAAAATCCAAAATCCATGCAAGGTCAAAAAGGAACAGAAGAAAAATCCAAGCTGAACATATGGGAAACCACGTGTACTGCACATGCCAATGACGAACTGACACTGAACAAAGGAAAAACTAAATACACTTAGGTGGGGGAGACAACGAGACACAGGTGCAATTAATTAGGGGCAAACAATCAAAAACTAGAGGGAAAAGCAAACAAAGACAGGAAGTAAAACAACAGGACACATGAGGAGAGAAGAACACTTCAAAATAAAACAGGAAACAGGACAAAAAACCAAAACCATGACAATTACAGATCCAGACTCTACAGCTCCAGAAACAAGAATATCTGCTGAAAGTGACAGAAGGAGAGAGATGAGAAAGCACAAAACTATGGGAGAGAGAAGATGTAGATTCAGTAACGTGCATTAATGGGATAAGAGTGTGTACAGATGAGAGGAGAGAGATGCTTCATGGTTCAGGGCTCACCTGAGCCAGCCCTATCTAAAGCTTTATTATCGGGCGACTGTGGCTTAGTGATAGAGCGGGTCGTACACCAAGGTGGGCTTCCCCCAACCCACATGTCGAAGTGTCCTTGGGCAAGACACTGAACCCCAAATTACTCCCGAGGGCTGTGCCTTTGGTGTGTGAGTGTGTGTAAATGGAGATGGTGTCTGCCTCCCGAACCCAAACTAGGACCTGATTCCACAGGAGAGGAACTTAATAGCTGAAGGCTCTGGCTCCCATTCTACTTTTGGAGACTTTAGGAACCACAAGTAACACTGCATTCTGAGAGTGCAGTGTTCTAGTGGGGTAATAGTACTATGAGCTCTTTAAAATAAGATGGTGCCTGACCATTAAGGGCTTTGTAGGTGAGGAGAAGGATTTTAAATTCTATTCTGGATTTTTTCAGGGAGCCAGTGTGGACTCTTTTTTTAGTTCTTGTCAGTGCATGTGCCGCAGCATTCTGGATCAACTGGGGACTTACTGGGGCAGCCTGGTAATAAGGAATTGCAATAATATAGCCTAGAAGTAACAAATGCATGAACTAGTTTTTCTGCATCATTTTGAGACAGGATGTGTCTGATTTTTGCAATGTTACACAGGTGAAAAAAGGCCGTCCTTGAAGTTTGTTTTATGTGGGAGTTAAAGGACATATCCTGATCAAAGATAATTCTGAGATTGCTTACGGTGGTGCTGGAGGCCAGGGCAATGCTATCTAGAGTAACTATATCTTTATAATGAGTTTCGGGGGCCAATTACAATAACTTCAGTTTTGTCTGAGTTTAACATCAGAAAGTTGCAGGTCATCCAGGTTTTTATGTCCTTAAGGCATGCTTGAAGTTTAGCTGACTGATTGGTTTCATCTGGCTTGATCGAGAGATATAACTGAATGTCATCTGCATAACAATGAACGTTTATGGAATGTTTCCTAATAATATTGCCTAGAGGTGAATAGAATCGGTCCAAGCACAGAACCTTGTAGAACTCCATCACTAACTTTGGCGAGCACGGAGGACTCACCGGTAACATGTACAAACTGAGATCGATCTGATAGATAGGATTTAAACCAGCTTAGTGCCGCTTCTTTAATGCCAATTACATGTTCCAGTCTCTGTAATAGGATGTGACGGTCAATGGTGTCGAACAAGACATCTAACAAGACAAGTACAGAGACAAGTCCATTGTCTGATGCAATTAGTCCATTGTCTGATGCAATTAAAAGGTCATTTGTTATTTTCAATGTAATGTTTGCATGCTAACATTAGCTCATTAGCACTAACCACAAGTACAGCTGAGGTTGATGGGAATATCATTCGTTTTGCAGGTAGGCTATTTGGTCATAAACCAAATTATTGGACAAATTTAAATTTTGACCTGGCACTAGATGAAAAGTTAAGGGATCATCAGAGTGATTACAATTCACCCTTAGAAAATATTGTGCCATTCATTCTTGTAGATGTTGAGATATTTCACTAGATGAGTGAAAACTTTGATCTGCTGATGACACTTGATGAAACAGGTTTTTATGTCCTAAAGGGATGCTTGAAGTTTAGCTAACTGATTGGTTTCATTTGGCTTGATTGAGAGATATAACTGGGTATCATCTTCATAACAATGAACGTTTATGGAGTGTTTCCTAATAATATTGCTTAGAGGAAGCATATATAAGGTGAATAGATTTGGTCCAAGCACAGAATCTTGTGGAACTCTGTGACATGAACGATTTGTCGTTAACATGTACAAACTGAGAACGAACTGTTAGATAGGATCTAACCAGTTTAGTGCGGCTCCTTTAATGCCAATTAAATGTTCCAGTCTCTGTAATAGGATGTGATGGTCAATGGTGTCGAATGCAACACAAGATCTAACAAGACAAGAGACAAATCTGATGCAATGAGAAGGTCATTTGTAACTTAGACCAGTGCTGTCTCTGTGCTATGATGCACTCTAAATCCTTACTGAAAATCCTCAATCCTCATTGTTATTTAGAAAGTCACACAATTGATTGGCAACTGCTTTCTCAAGGATCTTGGAAAGAAACAGAAGGTTAGATATAGGTCTATAGTTGGCTTAATCCCCTGGATCAAGAGTGGGCTATTTAAGAAGACGATTAATTACAGCTACTTTAAAGGACTGTGGTACATGGCATGTTAATAAAGACAGAGGGATTATCTAGTTGAGAAGTGCTAACTAAGGGTAAACTTCTTTAAGCACACTAGTTGGGATGGGGTCCAAGAGACAGGTTGATGAGAAAAGCAGTCTAAATATATATCAGGTTTTACAGCTGTTTCTAAGGTTCCTTTGTCTGAAGATAAATCGGTACCAGTTGAGGGCAGGAGGTGATGAATTTTGTCTCCAAAAATTAGAATTTTATCATTAAGGAAGCTCATGACGTCATTACTTCTTGGGGATATAGGAATACATGGCTCAATAGAGCTGTGACTCTCTGTCAGCCTGGCTACAGTGCTGAAAACGTTGTTCCTATTTTCCTCTATTAATGATAAGTAATAGGCTGCTCTGGCATTATGGAGGGCAGGCCTGTATGTAGAGATCGATTGGTGGAACACTATTTCCTTTCAAGTTGTCGCAATGTTTGCTTTAATTTGCAGGTTTGGGGGGTTGGTGCAAATCGTCTTTGTTTTATTATCTTCTTTTTCAGAGGGGCAATAGTGTCAAGCAACAGTGTCGTTTACCCTAAGATGATCAATTTGGGAGGGACTAAAGTTAGCATCTCTGTTATATTGAGACATCGCTTCCTTAAATTTAGCTACAGCAATATCAGATTTTTTGCCTAATGGCATGTAGTCCAGTAATAGGAGTTCAAAAGTTATTAAATAATGGCCTAATAAAAAAGTTCTGTTGAAAGAACTTCTGTGGAAAGACTGTTAAATGTTCAATTTCAATGCCATATGCTAGAACAAGGTCGAGGGTGTGGTTAAACAATGAGTGGGTTTATGAACACTGACAGAAGCCAATCACATCTAATAATGAGATAAACGCTGTACTATGGCTATCATTATTGACGTCCACATAAATATTAAATCACCTACAATAATTTATTTATCTGTTTTAAGGACTAAACTTGATAAAAACAGATAAAAATTCAGAATACGTACCAGGAGTGCAGTCAGGGGCGGTTTTAGTGATTTGGAGGACCCAGGCAAAGATCAATGTGAGGCCCTTCTCCATTTTGCTTATAAGATTACAGCAGTGTTGAGCAGTAGTGGCATTACAAGTTTAACTACATTTTTCAGTAACATGGTGGTAGCATTGCTGAATCAAATAGCTTTTCATTAGCCTAGCTCTTTTATTGATCAAGTAGTGCAGTAGCATCCACACAAGCTACATTTTCCCAAGCATTTCTGAAGCTCAAGCGCAGTGCAGCTTTCTGCTGCGATCTGAAATAAAACTGATATAGATCAGTAGGTGATGCCACCATCATACACAGCCGTGTATGTGTAGCTGACAGAAGCTCTTCCGCATGATGGTGACATCATGCACCAGTCCTTGGGGTGATTCCTGATGTCTCTGCTGCAGGAGAATACAGACACGCAAGCTTGAGTTTACAGATTCAGGTGATTCCTGAATAAGCCAACACAACTATCGCCAATCAAGCTGACCATCGCAATTAAGTGCATTCTGCAAGCACCAGCCAGCAACAAAATGTACTTACCGGAAAAAATGAACAGCTGACTCCTAGAGTGTCTTTTAGTACAACAGAATGCTGAACAAGATTTTTTTAAGAAAGTCCGCCAATTATCTACAAAGCCCACATCATTAGCTGGACACCACCTTGACAGCCAGAAGTGGAATGACGACATGTGGCTATACATATCATCACTGGTCAGATTTAGCAGGGGCCCAGAGAAAACTACAGTAGTAGCTCCCTCAAACTTTGCTACATTTTTGGAAAACTTAGGAAAAGAGATCATATTTCTCCAATATTAGCTTCTCTGCACTGGCTCCCTGTAAAATCCAGAATAGAATTTAAAATCCTTCTCCTCACCTACAAAGCTCTTAACGGTCTGGCACCATCGTATCTTAAAGATCTCATAATACCATATTATCCGAGTAGAACACTGCGCTCCCAGGTTGCAGGGTTACTTGTGGTTCCTAGAGTCTCCAAAAGTAGAATGGGAGCCAGAGCCTACAGTTATCAAGCTCCTCTCCTGTGGAATCAGATCCCAGTTTGGGTTCGGGAGGCAGACACCATCTCCACATTTAAGAGTAGGCTTAAGACTTTCCTCTTTGATAAAGCTTATAGTTAGGGCTGGCTCAGGCAATTCCTGAACCATCCCTTAGTCATGCTGCTATAGGCCTAGACTGCCGGGAGACTTCCCATGATGCACCTCTTTCCTCTCTCCTTCTCTCCCTCTTCATCTGTATGCATTTTTATCCCATTACTGCATGTTACTAACTCGACATCTTCTTTCTCCCGTAGTTTTGTGCTTTCTCGTTTCTCTCCTCTCTCCTTCTGTCACTTTCAGCAGGTATTTCTGCCTCCTGAGCTGCAGAGTCTGGATCTGTGGTTGTGGGCCACCTGCTGCCCCCATGTTCCTGCTCGACAACTGCTGCTACAGTTGTTGTTATTGGCTCTGTTACTAATAGTGACATTATTTTTTTCCTATAGCTGTCATTCCTATTACTATTAATTTATTAATATCAACACTATTACTATTCCACTATTTAAAAAAAAAATTGTGCCCCCCAAAAAAACCTCTCTCTCTCTCTTTCTCTCTTTGCTCATGGTGGGATTTGTTGGGTCTCTGTAAATAATATTATAAAGAGTATGGTCTAGACCTGCTCCATAGAAAGTGCAATGAGATAACTTCTGTTATGAATTGGCACTATATAAATAAAATTGAATTGAATTGAAACACATTAAAATAAAAGGGTAAACATTATACCTGAGAAAGTGAAGAATAGATGAAGTGAGGGAGGATGGGAGGAAAAGCAGGAGGAGGAGAAGGTAAAGTGAGGGAGGAGAGGAGAACAGACTGTTTGAAAGAAACTATTTGATTCAATTTTCCACTCAATAAAATACAACCATCAGCTCTGCATACACACACTCACACACACAGTGTCTGTCTCTAGAGTGGTGTTTTAATTGAAGTAGGTTACGGTCGTGTCTCAACGAAATTGGAAAAATTAATCAGCTGGAAAATGGTGTGTTTTCTTCCCTTCAACTATCTCTCTCTCGCTCTTTCTCTCTCTCTCTCTCTCCATCAGTCTGATATGAGATGGCTGGCAAATTAATTTGTGGGAGCCAACTTTGTGTGTATGATGGTTTGTTTGGTGTGTGTGTTTGGATAAAATGTTAATGTGTGCATTTTAATTTGGGCAAATCAACATCTATGTGCATTTTGTTGCAAGTGTGTTTGTACTGTATGTATCAAGAATTGTTCATGTGTATCTGTGTGTGTGTGTTGACGTCAAACCTTGGAACCATAAAAGTTGCCCTCTCACAGACAGACAAATTCATTAATTAGCTTATTGGATTGTGATGTGACAATGGTAGAGTGGAATGATGCAAGGAGAGCATTATTTAGTTCTATTGGTTACCAGCATATAAGCAGTCAGGGCCGTAGCCAGGGTTTCAGAAATACTGAAGTCATGAGTTCAAGTTCACCATCCCCTTCTGGTGTGGAAATAATGAATATTTCATTTTTTTAGTTGTTTGTTTGCTTGTTTTTGCTTTAAAAGTACTTCAAAATTAAATATACTGAGTCTAAAAAAAACCCCTCAATCAGCCTATAAAATATCCAACAATGTAAAATGCAAAAGCCCAGGTTCCTAAAACCTCCAAGTTCCCAGAAACAAGAATAAGAGTCTACAACAATGCTAGCTGCTCTATGAAGCTGTACTTAGGCACAGCTGTGCTTTGAGCTAAATGGTAATGTCTGCATGTTTACTTGCTAACACATTGATTTTTAGCCAGTAAATTTTACTATGTTCACGTAAAGGTTTAGCATGTTAGCATGCTAATTATAAACAAAGTACAGCAGAGGCTGATGGGAGTCATTTATCATTTATTTTTCTCATATTTGGTAATAAACTAAAGTATTCTACAATGTTTTTATGTTTTATATGTATTATGTTGTCAAGATATGGCAGTCTCAAAGTGGTGGGCCAACTGCAATACATCTAGGAAAGAATCTTCTGGCATGCCTAATCCATCCCTGGCAATCTTCTGCTGATATGTCCAGGCATCCAGCATTCATTGCATCCAGGAGGTGTCATAGTTTGAGGTTCTGTCCTGTTTCCTGTTTTATTTTGTAATGTTCTCCTCCCCTTGTGTGTCTTGTGGTTTTACTTCTTGTCTTGTTTGCTTTCCCTCCAGTTTAGATGGGACAGGAGGGACATTTGATCATTTGGATGGTGGTCATAAACCTTCCACCTCCATGAGAAAAATAATTCCTCTATGGAGTGAAGGAATAGAGAGTAAGGTGGGAGGAAAGTGACACCATCCTGGGATGGGCTGCAAACCACTCAGTGACTGCACGGGAGTGGTGAAATGACACATTGTGTCTTACAATTATAAATGTCAGCTGATTTCTGCTCACTGCATCCCTTTCCTCACCTTAGCACAACCCTTCCATAGAGGTTATGCAGGAACGCAAGGAGACGTTCAGTGTTGTATGGCCCAATTAGAGGTTTGTGTAACAGCAGTCTATCTGTGGATATTGCTGCGCACATTGTGATGTTGGCACCCATCTGGCCTGGGACATCCACTGTGGCTCTCTTTACAATCACATCCTCATCGGCGTGTTTTGGCCAAGTTGAAACCAGCCTCAACCGCAAAGATGAATATGTTTGCCTGCCTTCAATCTCCAAGACTCTCTAAAATAAATCCGCAAGGAAACACAAGAGTTAGGCTATTACAGTAGCCAGTACCTAAAAACTTGTCTTTGTGTGTGTTTGGTTTTGTTCAAAAACAGCTCTGTATTTTATAGTCACCTTACCCGAACATATTGGTTCCTGAATTGCTTGACTTGTTCAGAGTTCCTCTCAAAAGGCACAGTGTACAACTGCTTCATCCTGACCTGATGTTTTTTCAGGACTCTAGAAATAGTGTTATGCTTACACTGTGAATATTTGCAAATGTAATGTTGTCTGCCAACACTCTAATCTCAGTGAGTTTTATACCATTGTTTCTGATGACCATATCAATGATTGCAGTTTCCTGCACATCAGTGAACGTCCTACCTCTCCCACCTGTGTGAGGTAACCATTGGGTCCTAAGCAGAAATGCAAAAGCAATTACACACAAGTGGGTTTGGAGGCTTTCCTCTATTTACTCAGTCAGATGCCCTTGCAGAATACAATTTACCTGTTGGTTTGCTGGAAAACTTTAACAAGAGATGCCACTGTTGAGCATTGCAGATTTGTCAACAAACAGATGTCAACAATTGAGAATGACTTCCGGATGGGAGCTGAAACGTCTTGATTCTGAAAACAGTGTCCAGATGACTACGACTGAAACCTTTTCTACGATGGAACATTCCTGGACGAATGAGGGACTACACTGTCTGGTGTGTCTAATGTGGAGAACTCTGTTAAGTGTTTTGCAAAAAGTGTGCTTTAGAATTGCTAAAAGTGAGTGTAAAGCAGCGAATGTGCTTATGGTTTAGCATACCAGGTCAACAGATAATATGAGTTAGTGGTGTCAGTAGTCTTAGCAATCGCAAAAAACTGTAAAGAGTAGGCTAGGCCCCGGTCTCCTCTGTCCTAATTCTATTAAGCGTGCTTCCAGTTCCCACAGAATATTTTAATGTGATATATGACATTCTCTTATGATTTCAATCTCCTCTTCCATTCTTTAGAACAATTAGTGTTCTACCTCCTTTTCCGTAAACTGAAATGTCGTTATGTTTTGTGAAATGTTGTTGTGTTTTGTGAAATGTTGTTGTGTTTTCTGAAATGTCGTTGTTTTGACCCTCACGGCCACCGTACAGCTATCCTGAAAATATGTGCAGCATTAGGATTCATGATGTGTGCAGACATAATGAAAAAGATAGAAAAGCTGTGATAGCATTAAGAAGGAACAATTCACTGATGGAAGGGGCGGGGGTCTTGCGGGGGGTCTAACTTGTCTAACGTGGTATTTTTACCTGATTAGTAAGACAAACCTAAATTTATTTTCTAAAACTGGCATTTGTAAACAACTTTCTCACACTCGAGTCTGTGTGTGTGTGTGTGTGTGTGTAATGTAACAGAAGATGGTAGATTTGCCTTGGTCAGAGTAATATTTAAGGATCACTTTACTGGAGCTTTATCTCATTTCTGTGTGTGTTTGTTGACAGACCAAGAGAGTTACTGGCAGGTCAGTGGAACGTGTCAACGTACCAGACTGACAGAGCGTCAGGATGTGATGTCATCTGTTTTGTTTAGTGTGAAAGGGGAGACAGACTGTGACCCTCAGGGCTGGAAGTGGATGACTGATCATCCAATCACTGGAAGTGTTGCTGTCTATGCAACATTACTTCAGCCAATTGAGCGTCACTTTGTATTAATATGGCTATCCGTTTTCCTGGTAACAAATAACCCAAATGCACAACAACAGAAAGAGGAATCTGGTCCAACTCCTCCAAGGACATTAAGTGGTATGAAACACGCACATAAGTCCTTATAAAGTACACATCAACAGCAGTAGTCGGAATGTAAATGTAATAAAACTGTAAAATGACATGTGGTGCAATTCCTACATTTACATTGTAGAGATGTTCTACCTGTGTTCTTGGGCTGCAGTAAAGGCAGTATTATCTGTAGAGCCTTGAGTTCATATGAAGAGAAATGTTGTAGCTGGAAAAATGTAACTGATTGTTAGTCTTGTTATTGCTTTAGATTCAACCTAAGATTTTACAGCCACACTAGTGGCACAACTAGCACAATGTCTTCTAGGATTAATATTCTTCATGGTCTATTCTGTACACACACACAACTTCTATTGCATGTCTGTCCGTCCTGAGAGAGGTTTCTTACATTTTTCCCCATAATTTTTTTTTTTTTTTGTGGGGGGGGTTCCTTATCTGCATTGAGGGTCTAAGGATAGAGGGTGTTGTATATACTGTACAGATTGTATTTGTGATATTGGGCTTTCTAAATAAAATTGACTTGATTTGACTAGCGGCTCTATGACTTTGGCACATCAGTGCTAGCATCAGCATGCTAACATGCTCAAAATGTCAATGCTAACAAGTTAGTAGGTAATCTTTACAAAGTCAAACGGCCACTGTCAGTCTCAGCCGTTGTGTTCAGTCCTGCTCTGGCTGTGTTCACTGGAATCTAAACGCTGACACTAGCTGCATGGCGGGGTGGTGTACATGCCAATCAATATCAGCAACAAGTCCCTCTCTTGCTTCCTCTTTTAACAGAAAACATAAATATGTGGAAACAAATAGCACTCTGCTAGCCTTTTTGCTCCCAAGGTCCGGACCGGAACCAGAACTGAATACAGTACCAAAGTGGTTTTGTAGCTGGGTTTGCCTCCTGGGATCTCGGGTCTGAGTCAGCTAATAGCACAGCTGGCAGCAAGGGGCTATCCAAGTTAACTAGCTAGCAGCAGCTAACAGTTACAGTTAGCATCAGTTAATGGTTAGAATAATGGATTACTTTTACATAACATCAGCGTTTTATCTTGATACCCTAAGCGCTTCACAGTGAAGGAGGGAAACTCACCTTAACCATCACCAATGTGGCTAAGTTAGCTAACTTTACTTTAGCAACAAGAAAAGCTATCTGTCCATCAGAAAACTCTGTAAATCACCTCTGTAGTGTACTGTCATCAAACTGGCCTTATAACATTACTGACATTACTCCCTATAACAAGTCTAAATGGTTCCACTTTACTTGAGGTCAAGAGAATTATTCATGACACTGTTATAAAAGCATTTGACAGTGTAATAAAACTTAATGGCATCTTTATGACAAGTTCAATTGGTTCCACTTTACTTGCGGTCAAGGGAATTATTCATGACACAAATATAATGGTCTCATGACAGCCAGTGTCAAAACCAAGCACATATGACAGGATAATATAATGTTAACACATAAAGCTAGTTTCTTTAAATTTGATAATTAGGCTTGCTATGGCATGTTTATGTCAGGTTATGTTTTCTTGGTAAATGTCAAGTTGTCATAACAAAGACATTGTTGTCTTGGTCAATGTCAAGTTGTCATAACAAAGACTGTTGTCTTGGTTAATGTCAAGTTGTAATAACAAAGACATTGTTGTCTTGGTTAATGTCAAGTCGTAATAACAAAGACATTGTTGTCTTGGTTAATGTCAAGTTGTAATAACAAAGACATCTCAAACAATGTCAACTTTGCATTAAAAATGACATAATTGACCGAATGACACTTAATGACAACAGTCATAAACATTCATAAAGACTCCTTCATGTTCATGAGAGGTGTGATGTCATGGTTATGATGGCGTCATGTCAGTGTCATGCACACCCCTTCAAATAAAGTGTTACCACAGAAAGTTCTGGCAGGCTGTCGTCAGAACTGGAAAGAGGAAAAACAATGCAACAAAACAAAATGAGCCACTTTTGCACATGGAGAAAGGAGAATAAATATTTATTTGGTGAATTCATTCTAGTCTTCAGTATTGCGATTATTATTATTATTATAACAGCAATGAAATGAATCTGTTCATTCATTTTTCTCCATTCATCCAAACTGAGATAGAAGGCTACCCACCAAATTGACAAATTGACAATTGCAGTGTAAACTTCCCAAATTCAATATGGAGCAGGGAAGAGCCGCTACCCTGAACTCTGATAGCATCCAGGACCGGTGAAATAATACACAGTGGATGTGCTAGTCGTGGATGGGCCTTTGTTTTTTATGTCCCAAATCTTTACATGCCAAGTGTTGCTCTTACTACATCCCAACCCACACTACTTCAACACTAATCCAAAGGCTGGTAAGCCTGAATGCCTAGTTATGGTTGCTGAGCCGTGATAGGATGATCACTGTTCGGGGAAGGGGTTGAGTAAACGGTCAATTACAAATCTCAATAATACCACCACACTGACTACAACAATAACCCAGCTGATAATTCAGCTGTAATTAAGTTATAAGGTGGCCATAATTTAACTGTACTATTAGGGAACTATAATCAAAATGTAAAAAACAAATCTACACTTAACATATCGACACATATAACACTTATAAAATGTTTGATATCGATATTATGTATAACCTAATGGTAATAATAGGGTTTATTCCCACCCGGTTAATCTGTATTTGGTATCTTTGCTCTGCAGCTATAAATAATATAAATGTTTTACCCACAATGAAATGAGATATAATTGAAATCAGGCAGGGTGGGGGCAAGCCTCTGCATATGTGTGTGTGTGTGTTTGTATTAGCCCTGGGTTAGTCATTAGTGTTCCAGTGCTAAAGAGAAGGAAGAAGCTAGTAGATTGTGAAGCACATTAGCTCAAGAGCTGCTGGAGCAAAGGAGCAAACACACACACATACACACAATCTCCCTGGCTTGCTAATATCTAAGCGGTGAAGGTGTACCTCAGGGCAGCAGATTTTGCTGCAGTGTTTTTACTGCTCTGGTGAATATTCACAAACACACACACACACACACACACACACACACACACACACACAAAAACATAGTACACCAAGTCTCAGTGAGTCCAAGCTGGAATCAGTGATGAGGATCCAAGTTTAAACCTCATTAACTTAAAGAAACCCTAGAGAGAGTGAGATAGAGAGCAGCACCAAACAGCAGATAGACAAAGAGACTAGCTGAGCATAGTGGAGCATTTAGCAGCTAAAGAGCCAGATATTTTTCCCCAGCTCATGACTGAGACCAAAACAGAGCTAAAAGGCGAGGGAGTTACATTTGTCAGGTGGACACACAAATGAATGCTAATGTTGCTCTGTGTCTGCTGGATGTGTTAGATAGGTAACCATTGCTAACACATTAGCCAAAACAACTTTGTAAAGTGATAATATGTCAATGTTGTGTTTACACCTTGTCCTGCCTCCTCCAAGTGGTCAAAAAAATCAATAAATGCAGCTTTAACATTAGAACCGCCAGGAGTCTCCACCAGGAGTCTCTGTAATTAATATTATAAAGAGTACGGTCTAGACCTGCTCTATAGGAAAAGTGCAATGAGATAACTTCTGTTATGAATTGGCGCTATATAAATAAAATTGAATTGAACTGAATTGAATTGAGTCGCTGTATACTTAAAACCACCAACGGGTAAAATTTACCTGCTATTAGAATGCATTGATTTTGTGATTATTTCTGCTACGCCTTGCTCAAACACATTCAGCACCTTGGGTGTGCATTTCCCACAAACAGCATCCCAGCATTTCAGGCATTTACAGAATGTTTTATTGTGTTTGCATTCCACCTTCACCATACAAGTCATTTTCTCCTGCGCCGTTCTGCACCTGTGAAGGGCTCTTTTGATGCTATCTGCGCTGTTGTAGTTATATTCTAAACACTGTCTGAATTTAAATGCAGCATACAATTTAGAAAAAAACAATTGCAAACTATTGCAGTGTTTTTATAGGCCTACATGATAATAATAATAATAATTATTATTATGTAGAATAATAATCTAAGGTGTTCTTCCTGCTTGTTTGTTTCGGACTGGCGTGCATCCAAACAATTACGCATGCAAAAATATTTATTGAAAAGAAACAATTTGTCTAGTATAGTCTTTCATAAATATTTATAGGCTACATTTGATAATTTTAGTATAATAGTTTTGCCTCACTTAACACAAGGGCTCTGGATCGCTTTCAGATGATGACCCGTCAATCAACCCAGGACACGTTGCTCAGCCCTGGAACCTCTCCTTCACTCAATGCATAGAGCAAGTCTAATGCCTGTTTTTCATTCATAACGCTCTTTCTCTTATCCAAATTGAAGGTTGGCCTATGACTTGACGAAGCTCTATCACGCACGGTAGTAGACAAAATGCGGCAATAGAATGTTTATCTTAACGTGCAGAATTAATAGGACGAAAATGACTGCATTCTCTATGGGGATAAGTTTTACCCGCTGGCGCTTATAGGTATAAATGCCCATTTTTTTAAAATCTGGCTTTATCTTGACAATTTTTAACAATAGGGGGTGCTACATAACACACTTTTAGGAAAAGTCAAAGACTGAATATTTTCCTGAAATGAAGTACATACAATTGAAAAACAGCAGTGGGTAAATTTTAACTGTTGGCGGTTTTAGTGTTAAGTGTTTGGGTGGTCAACAGCAAAGTGTACGTATACGCGAGTGTTTGAACATACCCTGAAAAATGAATAAAGGAGGAGGAACACATTATAAAAGGAAAGGACAGAAGGAGGATGAGGACATGAGGAGAGGAAGTGGGAGAGAGGAGACGAGGAGTCAGAGTGAAGGAGAGAGAACGGTGGCGAAAAGAGACGAAAAGGTCCACAGAAAAAGAGAGAGATTGAAAACAATTCTCTCTCTTGGAAGACAAACATTAGCTCTCTCCCTCTGTCATCTGTCAGCCATATTTCCCTCATCACTGTGTGTGTGTGTTTACATGTGTTTCTTCTGTGTGTGTGAGACAAGCATCAAGTCATCACCTGTTTTGTTGAGCTACCACAAAAGGAGGAGTGTGCATGTGTCTGTATGTATGTGTGTTGAGAGCTGTGTTAACAGAGGAATGGCCTCTATTGTGGGAAGTCAGGATAGGGCAGGGACAGGTACAGGATAGTGGGGAGCAGGGAATGGAAGTCACATTTTCAGATGCCTCAGTGTCGTCATTGACGTATTCTTCTGCTCTTTGCTCCTTGTTATCGCTCTATTCTATTCTGCTTCACTGACAGACTGATACAGCCTGGAAAGATGAAGGGTGGATGGAGGGATGGAGTGAAGTAAGAAAGAAAGAGAGACACACAAGACAAACACAGTTGAGGATGAACTTTAGGTAGTGTCTCAACATACCACAAAACTTGTCCAGTTTGTGCCAACAGAATAAGCTTCAGTTCCTTGATCAATGACAGTACTAGCAAGCAACTAAAAGTAAAGTGGTCGAAGGTCGACCATGATGATGACGTGACATTGTGCTACTTGTTCCATAAACAACATATTGTGTAGAGATGTCTGTAGGGTCGGCAGGATTTGGTCAGCTTGGGGCATCCTAAAGTTTGGGATATTTCTCCTGGCTATTGAATGCAATATAAGAATTATATACTCTCTTTTTTAGAGGTAAGGTATGTATGTTTCTGTTTTGTTTTGTTTGTTTTGATTTTTGTGTAATTCATTGTAAAAAACAAGTCAATGAATATATTCGATCTGCAATAATATTTTAGAATATATAAAACCTTTATTTGTTATGTCAGGAATCTTGATACTCCCCACTGCAGTGCTGTATAGAATTTAATATTCTACAAAAGCACAGGAACTCTACATGTAACCTTATGTGTATCCTAGGAACTATTGTAGTACCATTGCAACCAATTTAATACTATGAGAAACCCTTTTTTGGTCAATGCTCTGTAGAACTTTCAATAAGCTGTTACGCCATGTAGAACCTTTTGTGCTACCACCAAACCATTGGCATGCTCCAGAGAAACATTTTAGTATACCATTTCTGGGTGACCTGATACTGGTTGAATATTTTTCCAGCCATCTGAGTGTGTGGTTTCAAGAGGGTAAAGGAGATCAGAGAGAGCCGGCCTGCCATCTTATGGGCATCGTGACAGTTTTATAGTGACATGGTGTGGAAGTCAGACAGGAAGGAGGTACAGGAGACAGAACATAACCCAAAGAAAACAGAAAAACCACCATTAGAGAAGACAATAAAAGAGAAAAGGGTGACAGGGTCGCTCTGGTTGGAGCTTCAATAGAGATGCTATCTGTTCCAGACTGAGCCTCTGAGCTGACATTAATATGGACAGGAAAAGGATGAGGAACAGGGGAGAGGAGACAAACAAGAAAGAAAAGGAAATCAGGAAAGTAAGAAAATAATTAAAAGAAGCAATGATAAAAAAATTCAAAGGAAAAACAAAATATCTTCCTCTTTCGTTCATACGAAAAGAAGAAAACTCCTCTCTAAAGTAAAGGAGATAAAAGACAGGACAGAGAATAGCAAACAAGCTTTAAATTGAAAAGGGGAGCCAAAGAGCGAGATGGATGTCGGAGGGAGGAGGATGAGACTGAGATGAAGAGGACTGGACAGACAGAAAAACAAGGAAGAGAAAGAAAGGGAGGGTTGAAGTGGAGCAATAACAGTGACAGAGGTAGCAGCAGGAAAATACTCAATTTATTATCAGAGAAATGGAGGGACGGAAAAACCCACAAGGAGGAAAGGTGAGTGAGAGGCAAACAGAGAATAAGAGAGGGTAACAGACAAACAAGATTCCACCAATTGTTCATTCACTCAGTGTGGTCATGAACCATGGAGACTGGTTTTGCACTGCTGAATTCTTGCCAGGTGACTTGACTTGTGAAAACAAAGAAAAAAAATGAAATTAACAAAAAAAAAGGTCAAAATACGTCAAATGAAAACTAATGAAATTTAGTACAATTTAATTTATACAACAAATATAGACCAAAAAATGGTGTGAAAGACAGTCAAAGTGATAAATGAACTAATTACTGTTTTAATGCAAAGTCTTATTTAACAACTTGCACAAATCTATGGAAACACACACTGTATGTGCCGCATGGTTAATAAAACAGTATCCTCCGCCACCCAAAATATTATTTTTACTTCTTTAGAAGTAAATTGAGCTGCTTGACCTGTTGCACCAATACGCAGTATCTTGCATTTCAGTAATATAGTATGTCTCTGCCAGTAACCACTAACGTTACTGGTACTTGGAAGGATAAAAGTGACAGATTTGTTGACTTAATTCACGAAAATCCCATTGAAAATTAGACAAGCAACAAAGCAGTCTGGACAATCCATGAAAACATGCAGGCCAACACTCTTTCAGTTAACATTATTTTCAGTTAATGTCACTCTCAGTTAATGTCACTGTCAATTAACATTACTCTCAGTTAACATTACTTTCAGTTAATGTCACTCTCAGTTAATGTCACTCTCAATTAACATTACTCTCAGTTAACATTACTTTCAGTTAATGTTACTTTCGGTTAACGTTACTTTCGCTTAAAGTCAGTTTTGTGAAGGAATTCTTGTGAGCTGTTCAACTCTACAGATGAAGATTTCAGGAAACTCAGATGTCTTAAGCAAAAATATTATTGAATCTCGGCCGAGGAGAAAATGATAACAGCAGTACAGAGTAAGAATCACAGTGTATTGTTGAAACTGAGTCTGAAGCATACGTCCTTATTCCCAGTATTTAACCCTAAACAAAACCTACCAGATTCACTATGTGTCCAAATAAGGTTATTCTTCACCCAGCTATATATGTCTGAAGATTCTATTGGCTATTGGATCCTAAACAAGAAACAATGCTTACCTAAGTCGCGTTGTAATTAACAAGTCACTTGTAGTATATTCAAAGTGGTGCCAGTCTGTTGAGTCTTCTAAGAGTGAGACAGAGAATACTATCTTCTGTCCTTGATTGTCTAGCCAACGGCTCTATCCTATCTACCCAGCTGCCATCATTACATATCGAGGAGACAGTGGAATGTACTAACAGAATTAACTATTGCCTGAGAGAGACAGAGATCGTTCGGTTTCTAGGTCTGCGATTGACCTGAACGTGACATGTGTGCGACCTGTACCTTACTACCTTTCACCCACATAGGACTTCTTAGGAAGTCTTCTTCACAAGTTTCAGTTAATGTCACTTTCAGTTAACATTATGGTCAGTTAAGGTCACTTTCAGTTAATATTACTTTTAGTTAAAATCAGTTTCAGTTAATGTCACTTTTAATTAACTTCACTTTGAATTAACATTACGGTCAGTTAACGTCACTTTCAGTTAACATTACAGTCAGTTAAGGTCACTTTCAGTTAACGTTACTTTCAATTAAAATCAGTTTCAGTTAATGTCACTTTCAATTAACTTCACTTTGAGTTAACATTACAGTCAGTTAATGTTACTTTCAGGTGGTTATGTTTTGTGCTATCGGTAGGAATGAGTGCAGAATTAATATTGGCAGTCAACCATCTACATTTTTCTCTAGATGTTTGCTAAAGAAATTTTACAGCGTTAATGTTATCTGACTTTTTATGTGCTCTTTTCAAGCTAAACCCAGACCCTAAAACCAGTAAACAATAGTTTTTTGAACAGGTGAGTAAATCCATCTACTGAATGATCACGCCGCTCTGCAGTGGAGAGCTGCAATAATCCCAAGTGTGCTAATACAACAGTGTGTTAACTGCTCTGTTCAAACAGACAGTTGGAGACTTAAATCTGTTTTTACCAAGAAGAGTGAGTCTATTGTATTCTAGTCTAGTATAAACAGGCAAACAGTGCTTTTTTATTATCTGACAGTTGTTTTACTGTATATGCTACAGCCAGTTCAGCATGGGGTCATGATGCACTGTCACTCAATTCAGGAACTTAATTGTGGAGACAATCAACGTTCCCTACCCCATAGATCAACAATCAATTATTTTCTTAAATTTCTTCAATAGATCAGCAAAATTCATAAAAAGTCTGTTTTCACTAACTGGAGCCAAATCAGTTGAGTTACGACATTTGTGGTAACATTCAATGTAGAAGCCTCTAAATGATCACTGTAACAATCAAAAGCTTTGGGTGAAAGTAATTAATTTGGTATACTTGGCATAATCCTGTCCACCACGTTACCCTCTGAAAAAAAAGAAAACAATCTAAAAAAAGATGCAAGAGCTTTGAGTATATCATGGAATGACATCAGAGTATATATGTTTGTGTGTTTATGTAGATCAATGAGATTGAATAGGAGCCCTAAATATTGTTTCTTTTTCACCACAGGCTTTAAGCAATACTAGAAACATACAACTAGTGAAATCAGTGCAACATTCTACTTCTCTTTTACAGCCTGCCATCAGGGTGTATTGTCCAGACAGCAGGTTGTGTTGACAGCTGACTTGCTAGCTGGAGGGAGACAAATGAACACACACACAGCGCTTCATCACTGCCGGAACTACAACTGACATGTGCTAAGCCTGTGTGTTTGTGTGTATATGTGACAGTGTGTGTAACTGTCTCTATGTAATTCAATTTTCCAGTCACATTGAAACAAAATAGTCAACTGAAGATTACTTTTTTGTTCAGAAGATATTCTTCAATGATCAGAGAGAAAATGTCCATGTTGCAACAATCCCCTGATACGTTCATCTCTGTGACAAGGCGCAGCTCCTGAATGCAGTTTGAAGGTTTTTTTTTCAGCAACTACCTGACCAATGAAAACTTGGTCGACTAAGACTCTTCTCGTCGACTAACGGTTTAGTCGACTATTTGGGGGCAGCCCTAGCCAAGACAACATATTTATTTAAGCAGTCTGCAGTTGATGATGAGGACAGTGGTAAAGAGGCAGAAGCATCAAAGAGGCGTGAACATGGAGCAGGTGCTTTGTCATGCTTATATGCAGTATGCTGTGGACTAACTAAATGAACTAACTAGAGAACAAAATTTTTTTTAACCTCTGGGTTTCAGTGCTAGAGTCCCACTGCAGGTTTGACCATTTCTAAAGTTTAACTAGTCAGACTCAACGCTTGGAGAAGTTTACGCTAAATTTCTCAAGTGTTTAAAAAAATGGTCATCAACTTCGATTGTAAATGGCCAAATAAACATGTAAGTGTGATAATTTTTCTTCTAGACATCTCATCATTTCTTTTTCACATTAATTCCTATAAGGCATATAATATTTGATAGCCAGCCCAGCAATAAAAGTGATTTGTTAAATACTTACTCTACAGGTGAACATGGCTCTGAACAAGAAAGGGAAAGGATGGAGGAGGAGCGAGCATGGACCATTCATAACTTCATTCAAGTTATTTATTGTTGCATTATAAGAAATAGGATGAATGGCAAATGTGTTTCATAATACACCACATTTGTATTTGCCTATGTCAAGTTTGGACTATTCATCATGAATTTAATGAATACAACAATATTTGATGCTCATGTCAGAGAGCCCAAATTATGCTGTTTTATGCATTTTTAACAAACAGATAAACCTGAGTCAGATGGGGAAAGTTTTGAGGTCTGTCTGTGGAGACAGGTATGTGTGACGACCAGCCAGTGCCACTGAACAACATAGTTAAAAAGGAATTGAAGCATAGATATGTTTTTGGGCTCTTATGTGGTCTTACTGATTGAATACATCTAATTACTGGTCATCTGGAAATTTCAGATGCGGAGTCAGACAACTTTGAATTTTTGCTTTCTGTACACACAAACATGGAGAGGCAAACCTTAGAAAATGAGTTTCATTATTTTACATATGAACACAAGCAATACAAATTAACACATTGTGTTTTTATTTTAATTAATGATTCAGTGATCGACAAACATGTTATGTCATTTCGAATTTGGAATATCAAATTGGGGCTGCTTGACCGCAAATTACCAGGTTGCCAGTCTGCCCCTGTTCTGATGTGACCAGGTATTAACACCATAAACAGAGTCAAAAAATGCTTCACGTTAGCCAACATGGTGACAACAGTATTCTGTAGTGATGCATGCCTTTTGACAAGGAGGAGAAATTTAATCTGGCAAAATAGTCTTAAAACATATAGGAAGGCCCTCTGTAATATAATATATAGAGCAAAATAAAAACAATGCCAGGTTTCTTTTCAGCACTGTAGCCAGGCTGACAGATAGTCACAGCTCTACTGAGCCATGCATTCCTATAGCCCTCAGTAATAATGACTTCATGAGCTTCTTTAATGATAAAATTAATTCATTACGTCCTGCCCTCAACCGGCAATGATTTATCCTGAAAGACAGGAACTTTAGAAACAGCTGAAAAACCTGGTATATATTTAATTCAATTCAATTCAATTCAGTTTTATTTATATAGCACCAATTCATAACAGAAGTTATCTCATTGCACTTAAAGCAGGTCTAGACCGTACTCTTTATAATATTATTTACAGAGACCCAACAAATCCCACCATGAGCAAGTATGGTGAGATTTAGACTGCTTTTCTCCGACTGACCTTCTCTAACTAACTTCAATGATTTCTTCATCTAAGCCATCAACCTGTATCTTGGACCCTATCCCAACTAGGCTGTTTAAACAAGACAAAGGATCTTAGTGCCACCTTCGACACCATTGACCATCACATCCTATTACAGAGACTGGGACATTTGATTGCCATTAAAGGAACATCACTAAGCTAGTTTAAATCCTAGTTATCACTTATCAATCTTAGTTTACATGTTAATGATGAATCCTCCATGCACGCCAAAGTTAGTGATGGAGTTCCACAAGGTTCTGTGCTTGGACTTCTATTCACCTTATATATGCTTCCTAGGCAATATTATTAGGAAACATGCCATAAATGTTCATTGTTATGGGGATGATACCTAATTATATCTATCAATCAAGCCAGATGAAACTAATCAGTTAGCTAAACTTCAAGAATGCTTTAAAGACATAAAAACCTGCATGACTTTTTTGATGTTAAACTCAGACAAAACTGAAGTTATTGTACTTGGCTTCAAACACCTCCAAAACTAATTATCTAAAGATATAGTTACTCTAGATTGCCCTGGCCTCCAGCACCACCATAAGGAACCTCAGAGTTATCTTTGATCAGGATTTGTCCTTTAACTCCCACATGAAACAAACTTCAAGGACTACCTTTTTTCAACTACGTAATATTGCAAAAATCAGGCACATCCTGTCTCAAAATGATATGAAAAATGATGCAGAAAAATTAGTGCATGCATTTGTTACTTCTAGGCTGGACTACTGCAATTCCTTATTATCAGGCTGCCCGAATAAGTCCTTTAGGACTCTCCAGTTGATCTAGAATGTTGTGTCACATGTAGTGACAAGAACTGTGATCATATTTCTCCAATAAGATCTTCTCTGCACTGGCTCTCTATAAAATCCAGAATAGAATTTAAAATCCTTCTCCTCACCTACAAAGCTCTTAATGGTCAAGCACCATCATAGCTCACAAGACCTAATTACCCCATTAGAACACTGTGCTCCCAGAATGCAGGGTTACTTGTGGTTCCCAGAGTCTCCAAAAGTAGAATGGGAACCACAGCATTCAGCTATGAAGCTCCTCTCCTGTGGAATCAGGTCCCAGTTTGGGTTCGGGAAGCAGACACCATCTCCACAATTAAGAGTAGGCCTAAGACTTTCCTCTTTGATCAAGCTTATAGTTAGGGCTGGCTCAGGTGAGTCCTGAACCATCCCTTAGTTATGCTGCTATATGCCTAGACTGCTGGGACACTTCCCATGATGCACCTCGCTCCTCCTCTCCCACTCAATCTGTATGCATTCTTATCCCATTAATAAATGTTACTAACTCAACATCTTCTCTTCATCTTCTCTCTCATGTAGTTTTGTGCTTTCTCGTCTCCTGTCACTTTCAGCAGGTATTCCTGCCTCTGGAGCTGTAGAGGCTGGATCGTATTATTATTATCATTATTATTCCTATCATTATTATTACTATTATTTTACATGTGGAATTTGCATTGCTCATAATACCTAATACATAATACATAAGGCCGCCCACCCTGAGTCTGGTTCTGCTTGAGGTTTCTACCTCTAAAAAGGATGTTTTTTTCTTGCTGTTCTCGCCAAGTGCTTGCTCACTGTGGGAATTGCTGGGTCTGTAAATAATATAAAGAGTACAGTATAGACCTGCTCTACAGGAAACATGCACTGAGATAACTTCTGTTATGATTTGCCGCTATATAATATATATTTTTTATTTTATATTGGTATAATAAAATTGAATTTAATTGAATTTAACAGAGAATGAATCTAGGGGAGAGCGAATCAGTGTCGGGGGTTTGGGATCAGGAGAGAGGAGTGGAACCTGGAAGAGCACTGCCTTATGATCAGAGATTTCAAAATCAAAACCAAATTCACATCTTCCACACAGAAACCATAGGAGAGCACCAGGTCAAGTGTGTGTCCTTTGTAATGGCTGGGATGCTTAACATATTGGGTAAGATTAAATGAATCTAAAAGTTTGATAGAATCAGAAGTAAATGAGGACTAAGAAGGGAAACAAACATGGATTTTAAAATCACAAAGAATAAGAACTCTGGTTTCTTGTAACATTATGACTGATAAAAGGTATGACAATTCCTGAATAAAACCAGAACTTAGTTTATGGGGTCTATAAATTATAACACATAAATCCTGGTCTGTGGAAAGATAAATATTCTGGTGGTTAGAGGGGCATATTCATCAGGATTAAACCAAGACTCTGTGATAATAAAAAAAAAAATCAGTATTGTTGGTCATGAAAAAATCCTGGCCGCAAAGGATCTTGCATTAAGTAAAGAGAAAAGAGCTGATTCAACAGCAGGGACTAAAGAAGTGGTTTTAACTGTGTTGCAATTGTTTCTGTGTGGACTATGAGTAGATGTTGGTCACACTGGCACACTGCCTTTCAGTGATCCTAACAGGAATGAATGAATTAGTGAGGGAAACAAAACCAGCACCAGCAGGACCTGCACTCTCTGGGACAGGGCTATGAAGTACAGAGCCAGGATGTTGGGCAGGGTCTTGAAATAAACAGACCTTAAAATTTTGCATCTACAGGTGCAGACTAAAAAGACGGCTCAAATGTTCAGAGCTCTTGGTCATAGTGGGAGTGGGACTGGACAGGACACACCTCCTCCGCAGGCTTTCAACTGTGGAGACTAGAGAAGTTCATATTGCAGCTTAATGCACCTAAATGGACCTCTCTCTCTCTTGCTTTCTCTCAAAGCCTAACACGGCAGCGGCGGATGGCCGCCCACCATTGAGTCTGGATCTGCTCAAGGTTTCTGCCTCACATTAAAAAAGGAAGTTTTTCCTTGCCACTGTCACCAAGTGCTTGCTCATGGTGGGATTTGTTGGGTCTCTGTAAATAATATTATAAAGAGTACGGTCAAGACCTGCTCTATAGGAAAAGTGCAATGAGATAACTTCTGTTATGAATTGGCGCTATATAATTAATGCCAGGGTTGGCTGTTTGATCCCTGGCTGCTCCTCCTGTCCATGTGTCAAAGTGTCCTTGAGCAAGACTCTGAACCCCAAGTTGCTCCCAATGGGCAGGCCAGTGCCTTGAATGGCAGCTCCGCCACCATCGCTGTGTGTGAATGGGTGAATGAGAGGTGCATTTAAAATGCTTTGTGGTGAAGGAGAAGAAGTCACTGGAGCTGATGCCGAATGGAACAGTTTGTCAGGCTCCAACTGCAAACAGGGACGTGAGGGGCCAGATGAAGGGGAGGTGGAGAGGGAGAGAACATGCTCTGGGGGAAGCTCACCTGGAGGAGAGAAAAGTTAGTCATCACTGCCAATACCAAACAGGGCGTAGAAGGGAAGAGAGAGCCCTTTATGACTCTTGACTACAAACACCCAGGAGGGGGGAAAGAGTGAAGTCAAGCTGTCGTTGGCTACCTGCAGGCTCGAGACACGTTACCGAGAAGAAAGTCTCAATGGTCAATAGATTGTAGTTCACTTTTCAGCTCGGAAACCTCTGCAGATGGGGTCATCAGTACAAATGAGAAGACAGAAGACCACAGCCAGCTCCATACAGGAGCCCACAGTGGTGAAATGGCAAATTCACCCAGGACCAGGCGAGGTGCCAGAGTATCAGCTATGGTAAGTTTTAGCCTGAGATGGCTTCTACTGGGGGTAAACTGCTGACATCAGAGACACTCAGATTTCAAAGGAATCTCCTTATAAGATTTTCTTTGTCACTACTTCATACAGCTACAATTGATAGCAAAACAGTGAGTGGGTTTATGTACACTCTGACAGAAGCCAATCAAATCTAATAATGAATAAAATGCAGTACTAAGGCTATCGTTATCGATGTCCACGTGAATATTAAAATCACCTACAATAATTATCATATCTGTTTTAAGAAATACACTTGATAAAAACTCTGAGAATTCAGATAAAAATTCAGAATAAGGACCAGGAGCACAGTACACTATAACAAATAGAACTGTGTTTTCCAGGTTGAAAGACTAAGAACAAGGCTTTCGAATGAGTTATAATTTAGTTTAGGTTTAGGGTTGATTAATAGGCTTGAGTTGTAGATGACTGCAACTCCACCTCCTCGGCCGGTGCCTTGAGAGAATGTGAGTATTAATATGGCTGGGCGTAATGGATTCATTTAGGCTAACATATTCTTCATGACCAAGCATGGTTTCAGTAAGACAAAATAAGTCAATATGATAATATGATATATTAAATCGTTCACTAGTACAGCTTCAGATGACAGAGATTTTATGTTTAAAAGTCCACATTTAATTATCCTATTTTGTTGTGCTATTTCAGCATTTTTGTTTAGGTTTTTATGCATAACTCCTCTTCTGTTAACTTTTGATTTTATTAATTTAAGTCGTTAGGGTGCAGACACCGTCAGTAAGGAGCTTTGGGTGGGTAACTGCTCTAATGCAAGCACAGAGAAGCGTGTAGGACTGCAACTCTGCATCTCCTAATTAGACCAGGTCTTCCCCAGAAAGTCAGCCAGTTATCTACAAAGCTCACATTGTTTTCTGGACACCACTTCGACAGCCAGCGGTGGAATGAAAACATGCGGCTAAACATGTCATCACTGGTCAGGTTTGGCAGGGGCCCAGAGAAAACTACAGAGTCCGACATTGTCTTTGCATACCTATACACCGACTCAACATTAACTTTAGTGACCTCCAATTAGCGTAATCGGGAGTCGTTACTGCCGACTTAAATAACAATCTTACTGTATTTACTGTTTATTTAAGTGTGTTTATCCTTAGCCAGCAGTTTTAAATAGGATTCATTGTCGCCCGCTCTGGCCCCAGGAATACATTTGACAATGGTCGTTGGTGTTGCTAACTTCACATTTCTCAAAATAGAGCTGCCAATAATTAGAGTTGGTTTCTCAGCGGGTGTGTCGCTGAGTGGAGAAAACTTGTTGGTTTGAAACGTGAACATGTTGGTGGTGAACTGTGGGCTTCTGCTTAGGGCTATGCTTCCGTCGGACGGTCACCTAGCCTCCCTGGTTTCCCGGCTGTTTGGGAGCTACCAGGGGACGACTAGCAGGAGCTACCTCTGGTCAGTCTGTGCCAGCTACTGGGGGCTGGCTAACTACAGCAGCTAATGGTTGAGTTCCCATGGTGAGGAACCGTGTTTCCAATTCACTAAGTCTTGCGTCCAATGCTACAAATAAAATACATTTATTACATGTACCATTATCACTAAAGCAGCCAGGAGACACCGAGCAGGATAGAGAGAGAGAAAGAGAGAGAAGCCATTGCTAGCTGCTATGCTAAAGAATGGTAGCTAGCAAAACTGAATAGCGTGTAAAGTGTGGGATTAGCGAGAAAGTCGTTTAAAGAAGGAGAGAGCTATGAGTGCTTAAGCAGAGCTAGTGTACGTTTAAATGAGACAATACGCTTACCACAACATGTTAGCACATCAAGACTACTGAGTCCAGTCGTATCTTTGAGGCCTAATAAATTTGTTGAATTAATTTCTTTCCTCATAAAACATTTGCAGAGCTAATGTTTGGAAGAATTTGAAACCTACATTGTTCATGTTTACAAGCTAGGAGTCTTCTTCTGACTTGCCTTGCCTTTGTTGGCACATTTCTTAACATACTACTGCCACTAACTGTACGAGATCCAAACAAAATGGGGGCCCACTCTTAAAGGGACATTTCACCCCAAAATCAAAAATACATATTGTTCCTCTTAATTGTAGTGCTATTTTATCCATCTAGATTGTTGTGGAGTGAGATGCAGAGTTTTGGAGATATCAGCCGTAGAGATGTCTGCTTTTTTGGAATATAATGGAACTAAATGGCACTCGGCTTGTGGTGCTCAAAGCGCCAAAAAAATACATTGAAAAACTCAGCAGCAATGTCTCTTTCCAGAAATCATGACGCAGTTACTCAAGATAATCCACAGACCTTATTGTGAGCAGTTTCATGTAGGAACTGTTTTCTTTCTACCGATAGTTCCTACATGAAACTGCTCACAACGAGGTCTGTCCCTTTAAAACATGACTCCATAGTGCTACTTGTAATCAAAAATGGCACAGGGTACTTTGATTTCAGGTCAGATGCACTACACCCCCATCCAGCCTCCACATCCTTGCCTTCCACTTCATTACATAAAGAGCACACTACTTCCTGCATTGGCATAGAACACTGGCATAGGATGTAGGTTGTGTAAAGGTAATTCCTATAATACTGGGCCATGCGTACAGTGGGAGAGAAGGAAAATCACACAAATCGTGCAGCTATTTTAGCATTTTGTTTTTGTGATTCTTAGGCAAGTGAGCATTATTTTGGACATTTAGTTGTAACATTAGATCTTATTTTTGTACTCTGTATGTCTGATTAAGCCACTTCTTGAACCACATGCATAGTTTCTATTTACAGATTGCGCGTTTTGCTTTGCTCTCACTCAGCGGGAGTGTAAGCTGCCATTTTAGCATTAAAAGTATTTGGAAGAAAATGCTGCAGCAGAAAAGTTAAGCTAGTTATATTACCATAATAACTGCACTTCAAGGTCTTTTGTATTTAGCTACAGTTGTGTTAATGAGATTTTGAGAAGTCTTAGTGTTTAAGTACATACCATAGTCTTCAGTAGACACATGCACACACACCTAGTTCCTTCAGGTATTTTTCCAGAGATAAGGGAGCAGATTTTGTCGAGAATTCCTGTATAATACTAAAATCTCAATTCTCAATATTCAATTATATGACATGGTAAAAAAACCAAAACATAAATGAATTGTAATCAAAAGCAAATAGGATGGAAAATTAAAAGGCAAGAAACGGCTATGTTTATGACAAATATTCATGATTTATTTTGTGTAGATTTGTGAGTTTTCCTCTTCTGTTATTGACAAAAATCACATACACTAACAAAGCAACCAACTTTGAAGATTCTATTTATATCTCTCTCTTTATTCTCTTACTCTGTCATGCCTTCACCTTTTTCTTTCATGTCTTGCCTATAAATCAGAGAGGAGATGGACCGCCTCTTAGCCAATCGGGCCAAACCATGATTGATGTCACCATTAATTAAGCAGGATTTTCTTTTATTTCCAAAAGGCCTATCTCCCTGCACAGCCAGTCTAATTCTTCCAATTTGTTCATTAATAGATGGCTTTCCTCCTCCACTCTGATGGTTTGGATATGGAGGGGATGAAAAGAAAAACTACTTGGCTACAAAATGAAAGGTTAAAAAAAACAGCAGAGGTGACAGCGGGAATGTTCTACAGAGGAAATGTTTGAGAAATGACATTCACACTGACCAGACAGTTGGGAACTACAACAGCCTGTAATGTTACCATAAATTTTTACTAGTTCATACAATAATATTAAATATTTTTATATCTATCATATATGAAAATTATCACATCATGCAAGCCAATGAGTGATGGTGGGCTTAGAGGCAGAATATTTTGGTTGGTTGATTAGAAAACATTCTAATACATGAATAGAATGTATAGGACTTTGTCAGAGATAAAAACACAGAGTAATAAATCTTAACAGTTTATTATAAGGTTCTATCTGACTTTTTTATCAAGAATTGTTCACATGACATTATTCTTCTTAAGTTATTAACATTTTGTTTTGCTTTCTTTTTAGTTTTATGCATTTATGCTCTAAAATTTGAAAAAGGTTCTATCCCCAAAGCCATTCTCTAAGTTGGTTTTATAAGATACTTCTGCTTTTAAAGGAAATAGCGAAATAAAAACCACAGAACAAATTGTTCCCAAGGACACGTTTGTCACTCCAGTGGACTCCACGTCCATCAAAGCTTCTGCTTCACTGAAGAGACAAAAAATAGCGGCAGCTGAAAACAGCTGATCTGTGTGGAGTGATGAGGAGACTATAACGTTCCTCAAATTAATACATGAAACAAACACAAATGTCATATTTCCATCATGTTTTAGTTTGAGCTTTGACTGGAGCTGACAACATATCCTTTTGTTGTCTTCTTCTGCGATAGTTTAATGGCACTGACCGGAGAATTAGTACCACCAACTCGCTATCGCTAAATACCACTGAATATTAGGTGGCTATTAAAACCATCTATCTGAAATTATGTGGTTTGAATTCCCGTGTTTGAAGTTTGTAAAATAAATGTGCAATTTCAAAAACTTTTTTCTTTCAGGTTCACATGTCCAGACTCCATTACTTAAAAAAAACAAAAAAACAACATTTTCATGCTAGGCATGGGACAATATAAGATATTGTCGCAGATTGGAATAAAAACATTCAAGATAAGTTGATTGTGGTGAATTTACATTATTGTGAATATCCTCACATGAGTGACTCGAAAAAGCTGTCTAGCTCACTAACATACAGTCGTATATTGATTTATTTTGAACTGCCAAAGTTTAGCACAACTCTCTCTAGGCCACAAGGCTAGCACTACTGTTTGATTATAGAAAAGGGCCAAAGTGTTTAGGTTTTTTTATTAAAATGGGTCCAAAGTAGTACAATTTGACTCAGCCCCAATGCCAGTTGGACTTTATTTTGGTTAAAGGATAATTCCTGTATATCTTCACTCAGGGGTTATATATATATATATATATATATATATATATATATATATATATATATATATATATATATATATATATATATATACTGATGCAATTGATGAAATTGTTGTCTGTACCATCTGACATCATGGTAGAGAAGAGAAAAATCATAAAATAAATATTTTAAAAAAGCATCGGGGCTACCAGGTAAAATATTTCAATGCTATAAATTCAATGTTATTTAAATTTCAACACATATTTAGTGTTTACATTTAAAAATTAGGTTTTCAGTTGCTTATAAGATTCTAATTATTATGGCCTTTCCTTGCTTCCATACAGTTGGCACTGGCCCTTGATTGCTCACTTTCATATGAGCATGTTTAATAGCCAGTATTCCTCTCATACCCATCGTTCTCAGTGTGAGGAGGGTCATTGGTCTTGTGTGATCTCTGTGTGTAATTGGAAAGACAACAGAGTTGTCACAGAGCTGTTGGAGAGGAAGAGGAGATGGTAGACACAGTCAAGCTGCTTTTACTCTTTCATGTTGGTTGTTAATCCATCCTGCAGAAGCACAGTGAAGATCAGTATTCCAACATTGTACTGTGGGATTATGGGATCCTCTGGACCACATGACACATTTAGTTTGACATTATCATGTATTTCATTATTGTATGATGTATGTATTGTATGTATGTAATGTATTTCATAGTTTATTTTCTTCTATTTCAGTTTTTTATGTACAATATTTTTTCATCTCCACTAACACAGTTAACATTATAATGAAATAATTTTAAACCTGTAATAATTAGAATTGTTATAATATTATATTTTAACAACACTATAATAATATAATGACATTAAGAAAATAAAAGGTACATTTAAAATGAAATATGGATACAATAATTAAAGAGACAAAAAGCAGCAAAATATGAACATGCTATAATAAAGAATTGAAATAGACCAAATTTACTGTATTATTGTTATTATTATTACTATATTATTATTATTATTATGTGCTTGTTCATGTTTTTAAGGAAATAACTACACTACCCATTACATAAGAAATGTATATACAGTATATATATAATGCATGTGTAAATAATGTAAAAAATGGCAGGAATCATTGAGTAAGGACTCATAAAGAAGAAAAAAAAACTGTGAACTGGAAAGAATGAAACAGAAGCTTGATGGGATTAAAGAGTGGAAGGACGACCCTCACGTTCCACGCTCTGCTCTCAGCTTCCTGTCTGACCACTTGGAGGCGCTCTGACATCACACATCCTCCCTCTCCTCCTCACCCATGGATACTCCTGCCATTAACCTACACCCCATTACATTCTTCCCATGCTCCTTACTCTATCTATCTATCTATCTATCTATCTATCTATCTATCTATCTATCTATCTATCTATCTATCTATCTATCTATCTATCTAGGGTTAGGGTGTATCAGTCAACCATTCAAGCATAGCTTCAGCTAACCCCCTGCAGTCACATCAACAGTATTTGGTTTCTTCCAACACCCACAACTACAGATACTCTACCCACATCTATGTGTGTGTGTGTGTGTGTGTTGCTGCAAAAATAATCCTTGCATGTACAGCAGTTGAATGTGAGCTAAAGTCAGAATGACAAACAACATTATGCAGGCTTCAGGTGACATACAGACACACACACACACACACACACACACACACACACACACACACACACACACATCCCAAACATAAGTGTACAACAAAAATGATGCACATTTACATATACGTATATATCTATATGTAAATATAATTAAAATAATACATATACTTATACATGGTAGACATCACTTGAAGAATATGTAAAACAACAGCACCAGCAGTAGTTGACCTTCTGACAAAAATAAAGATTTTTAAAAATACCAGACTATAAAATGTTTTCAGTGAGTGAGAATGCAAAAAGTTAGAGATCTCACTTGGGAGCTAAATCCTTCAGCACAATTCCTTCAGTAGCCTCTGTGCTCTGTGCCACATCCCCGTCCTGACCTTTGACCTTCCAGGTGACAGTGCAGAGCTCTGGTAACAGCTCAAAGCTCCTGCAAATCTAATACTTCAAACACTCACCAGAAACATTTGACTTTAAATTGACCCACAGCTCTCTACAATATATTATTATTATTATTATTATTATTATTATATATTATTATTGAAAGAAAACACGCTTGAAAAAAAACACGCAACTGATCATAAAGCAATAACACATATTCACTACATAGTGGGACTGTTTTAGCTAATGATATAACATATAGATGTGGTTATTATTATAAAAGTTCTCTTAACATGATTATTGAAATGTTTTTGGAGAAATCTGTTGTCTGTGCTTGCATCATTCAAAAACTAATGGTACATTCACAATTAACCCAGTTTGTCATTTGGGTAGGATGTATATATACATAATATGCCATTTAGCATCTGATTAACTGTTAATTACAGTTATCTAGAAGGAACAACACACTCTGGTGCATTAATATAATAGCTAGCAGTCTCAAGTGACATATAAGTCCTTGATCCAGAGTTATAAATGTTATACAATATGTTAGATATTCATTAATAGTATATCTGACAGAGTACAGATATAGTCGCACCCTGTCTTCTTTGACAGTTGTAGATGCATGTGGTGTAATGTCTCCCTAATGTCAAATAAACTAAACTAAACTAACAAGCTGATATGACCTCCAACAGCTATAAAAAATATGTTCAACTTCATGCTGCATGATAGCTCTTTTTGTGTGATATACTCATTAAGCACATTGTTTCAATGGCCAATGTTCACCTACATTAGTGTCATGGCAAAGGATGTTTGTTTGAGTGGGATTATTGCCAAAGTTATTTACTTTATTAATCCCCTTGTGGAAATTAAATTTTGCCACTTGTTCTCAGAGTGATGGGGCCATAGTACAGTGCCACGAGCACTAGGGGTTCAGTAAAAAGTACAAGTGCACCTCTGCAGTGTCCAGGAGGTGAATTGGCACCTCTCCAGCTACCAGTCTATACTGGTCCGTGCTGGACTTGAAAAGGGAGTGAATATTGGACTTACATTCATTAGGTTCATTAGGCTAGAAACACGACTCAAAATTAATGATAATGTTGTTCCATAACTGCTGGATATTTATATAAGAAAATGTTTGCTAACAAGTTCACAATATCAACTTAAAAGGTGATGATATGTCAGTGTTGTGTTCACAACTTGTTCCTGCTGCCCTCCTGTGGCCAAAAACATAAGTTATTGTTGTTTCAAGTAAAAGTAGCAACACTGCGATATAGAAACCATTACAAGTAAAAGTAAGTATTATTAGCAAAATGTACTTAAAGTATCAAAAGTATATGTGTATGTATATTATTGGATTATTATGAGTGATGCATTAATGTGTAATTACCATTTACTCTTATATTTGGTTGAGGTGGAGATCATTTTAACTGCTTTATATACTATAAGGTAATTTAATCTATAACAGCGCAGCTCTCAAATAAATGTAATTGAGTAAAAAGTACGATATTTCAACATAGCATGAAATGGGCAAGTAAATTACCTCAAGTACCACAAATTTGTGCTTGAGTAGACTACTTGAGTAATTGTACTTACATTCCACCGCTGGTGTTGATCAGTGATCAGACCACTGTTACCTCAACAGGAACTGAGATTTCAAGCTCTGTGTCTGTATCCCAGTTACATGGACGAGCTCTCCAATGGGCAGAATCACTGTGGTCACAAAACGGACCAGTCACCCAATCACTATCCACCTTCATAACCCACTTCAAGGAGGTTTTCTGCATTCCAGCAGGAGATTCATTAGCCAGTAAGCAACTATACCATCTGAAACAAGGGTCAAAATCTATTAATAATTACGCTCTTAGATTCCGGACTCTTGCAATAGCCAGTGGGTGGAACGAACAATCCCTTATTACAACTTATCGCCAGGGGTTGGATCCCAGGGTGCGGTTGCATCTCGCTGCATACGACGATACCATCAGTCTAGAACGATTCATCCAGCTCTGCATCCGCGTGGCCAATCGTATGCAGTCATGTCTAGAAGAACACCAGGGTCAGTCACCAGTTTCGCCATCCCTCTGCCAGGCAGAGCCTATCAGCCCTCCAGAACCAGCATCTGAACATATGCAACTAGAATAACTAGAATAACTGCTAATAATAAAATAAAATAAAATAACACAGGCTGAGCAGCAGAGGAGGCTGTCCCGGGCTGTCTCTATTTCTATTGTGGGGCTCCGGGGCATGTAATCACGACATGCCCCATTCGTCCATATCGTCCCACGGTGAGTACCATCCTACCCTCCAAATGTAAAATGAAACCACTCTCCACCATCGTAAGACTTACTGCACCCAATTTCTCCATTCCAGCCCATGTTCTCCTCCTCTCCCGGGTCAGCTGGCAACTTCATCTCGGGTGCCCTCTGCCACCAGCTCAATCTCCAGACCACAACCACACTGGCCATCTACCAGATCCACTCCGTAACTGGTCAACCCCTCAGCAGGAACCAGGTGCAGTGGAATGCTGGTCCAGTCACCCTCCAGGTAGGGCTCTTACATGTGGAACAGATACATCTGCTGTTTCTGGAGGATTCCACCGCTGATGTGATTTTAGGGCGCCCATGGTTGGAGCAGCACAATCCCATCATTTCCTGGACCACCGGCTAGATCCTGAAATGGGGCGACACCTGCTTCCCAGACTGTTTCCCTCACCAACCTCAACCTCCCGCTTCTCGCTCCAAGATGCTCCCTGTGTGTTCTACCTCCATCGAGAGTCCGGTGGAGAAACAGTCAGTGGATATCCCATCGTGTTACGCCCCCTTCGGGGACGTCTTTTGCCCCGAGAAAGCCTCAAAGCTGCCTCTACACCGGCCATGGGACTGCGCTATTGATCTACTTCCGGGTGATCCTGTGCCCCGCGGGAAAATATACCCATTATCCATCCCGGAACAGAAGGCCATGGAAGAGTATATCAGCGAAGCATTACACCAAGGCTATATTTGTCCATCCACTTCCCCTGCTGCTTCCAGCTTCTTCGTAGCCAAAAAGATGGTGGTTGCGGCCTTGTGTCAACTACCGGGGTCTCAACAAGATCACTGTGAAATTCACTGTGGCCTTCAACACCTTAAAGGAAGCCTTCACCAGCGCACCGCTCCTCGTTCACCCTGACCCAGAGAAACCCTTCGTCGTGGAGGTGGATGCCTCCACCACAGGAGTAGGATCGGTGCAGCAGCAGAGGAAGCCAGCTTGGCTCCATCCATGTGCCTTCTTCTCCCGCAAGCTCAGCCCGGCAGAGAAGAACTATGACATCTGCAACAGGGAACTTTTTGCCATCAAACTTGCCCTGGAGGAGTGGAGGCACTGGCTGGAGGGTGCTAAGCACTCACTGATGGTACTCATGGTACTCACTGACCACAAGAATCTGGAGTACTTAAGAGATGCCAAAAGACTAACTCCACGTCAACCCCGCTGGGCGCTGTTCTTTACACGGTTCAACTTCAACATTTTCAAAAATGTAAAAACAGATGCTTTATCCCACCTATACACCTCCAAGTAGACCAATGAAGAACCTGAGCCCATCATCCCTAGGAACGTTATCGTCAGCCCCATCCAATGGTCAGAAAACTTGGTGCCCTCCTCCAATGCCTCTGCTGCTCCTCTCGCTGCTAAAGGAGCGCTTCTGGTGGCCAAACATGGCTAGGGATGTGAGAAGGTACATAAAGGGATGTCAGGAATGCGCCATCTCAAAGAGCCCTCGCCACCTTACCTCTGGCAAGCTACCTCTTCTGCCCGTTCCCAACAGAATGTGGTCACACCTTGGAGTGGACTTCATAACCGACTTGTCTGCCTCTGACCACAATAACTGCATCCTGGTGGTGGTTGACCGATTTTCCAAATCCTGCAGACTGATACCCCTCAAGGGACTACCCACAGCCATGGGGACGGCAGAACTCCTGTTCAACCAACCTATTTTGGATCCCACAAGACATAGTGTCGAACCGTAAACCCCAGTTCATTTCGCGAGTTTAGAGAGCCTTCTTCTCCTGCCTAGGTGTGATTGTAAGCCTCTCATCTGGATACCATCCGCAGTCGAACGGGCAGATGGAGAGAAAGGTCTAAGAGATCGGCCGATTTCTATGTACCTTCTGCCATGGCCACCAGAACTCTTGGAACCAAATCCTAGGTTGGGCCGAGTACGTCCAGAACTCCCTCCACCAGCCAACTACTGGACTCACTCCTGCGTACTCGATTACCAACCCTCTCTCTTCCCGTGGTCCGGAGAATCATCAGAGGTGTCTGCAGTGGACTACTGGTTCCGAGAGAGTGAGAGGGTCTGGGACGCAGCCCACCATCAGCTGCAACGAGCTCTGCGCAGACGCAGAATGACTGCCGACCTTTGACGATCTGCTACCTGTCTACCAACCTGGTCAGAAGGTCTGGCTATCTACTAGGGACATCAGGATGCATCTGCCCTGCAGGAAGCTCAGTCCCAGATTCATTGGTCCCTTCACCATCACCAAACAGATCAACCAAGTCACTTATCAACTTCAATTACCACCTCAGTATAGAATTCACCCAACCTTCCATGTATCTCTCCTTAAACCTCACCACCCTTCTGTCCCTATTTCCACAGAACCTGGTGCAGCAGCAGAACCCCCCCTTCCTCTCATCCTGGAAGATGGAGCAGCATATCGAGTACACAAGATCTTGGACTCCTGGCGCCGTGGTGGACAACTGGAATACCTGGTGGACTGTGAGGACTATGGTACAGAGGAGCGCTCCTGGGTACCCAGACATGACATTCTCGACCCCACTCTGCTCAACCACTTCCACACCACTCACCCTGATTATCCTGCTCCCAGCGGAAGAGGGAGACCACTACAGCGCCGGGGTCCTCGGCCCTCGGGAGCTGGCCGTGGAGGAGGGGGTACTGTTACAGACTCACCAAATTTCCCCGTCAACCAGCCTCAGCGCGCCCCATCACCAGAATACTGATTACACACACCTGCTCCCCATCAGCACTCAATCACACCAGGCTAAAAGCACACCACTCTCTCCAGTCAGTTGTCCGGTCTCGTTCAAGACTGAAAGGACTCCTCTCGACGGCAAAAGTTACTATCTACTTCTTTGTGTTTTCACTTCAACCTGTGGCTTCTTCCATTCCACTCCGTGTATCCTCTCCAGTGGGTGCTTCACTCCTGTGTGGTGTCACCACTAACCAACCCATCATCATATACGGATCCGTAAGCAAAAGGACAGTATCAGTATACATCCTTATAACCATCCATTATCAGCAACCTGTGTTTACTCTGCTGTTTCAAATAAATCACCATCTATCTCCATATCGGTGTCTCCCAACTATCCGTCCGTAACACTCTGTTACAGTAACAAGCAAGCCCGTCTGTCCTCTGTGTTTTCATGTGTGAAAAAATTCTACAATTGAAAATGTACACACTGTGGGTATCTTATAGGCCAAATGTGGTATTTTAAGACTCATTGTATTGTAATGTAACTAGTTTGGGGTCAACTAAATAAATTCAGTATTTCTCCACCAGAATTATATTCATGGTAGTGGGGTGAAGGATATGAAACAGCAGTTAGACCTTCATGTTCATAAATCAACCTCACAAAAAATACAATTTAACAGTTAACTGAATAAAAACATTTAGAAAAATCCATGTAATTAAAAAACAAATAAACTGAGGGATGCATTAGGGGGACATGAACTTATGACCTCTGTATTTCTACAATTCTGGCTTCTCCCTGCCTCAAGTAACATCACTTGAAGGTTTTGCATAAAGGTATTAAATTTAAAGAATTTCCAAATTTCCAAGCACTGAAAGGAGGAAGGTAAGAGGTCATAATAGTTTTGGTTCAGCTTTAACACTGTTTGCATATGTGTATACGTCTGTATGTGCATGTGTGTGTGTGTGTGTAGATTTATCTCTCTTGTAGCAGCCTCTGAGAGCGGCAGCATCTCCAAAACAATTTACAGCCGACACATTTATAGTCCTCTGTCGTAAAAACACCAGATTGATCTCTCTCTCTCTCTCTCTCGCTCTCTGTCATATTCAGTGCCGTATGCTCCATTAAAAAACTCTGCTTCAATATTTTATTGTGTTTTAAGCGAGCATATTTCTGGATGTCCCTGGCAGCCTGGACCCCGGGGGCCTTTAGGGCTCCCAAAATATTTGAAGAGGCATAAAATGGCACACGTCCATAATGTAAACCAATACAGAATATGGCTAATACCATTAGGGTGAATCACACACCCGCCATTATAGAACATGGTCAAATAAATAACAACTCGAATTTTACCTTTTTCAAGATGGAAAAAAGCTAAGCCTTTGTTTTTTAACAGCCACAAGTTAAAGCCACATGTTGATAACAGTCAACAAGCATATAGGAGGAAGAGGAAAGGAGCATGGATGTATTGTATGAACTGGATACTAGACTCAAAGATCAGTCACTTGAATGAAAATTGCTCACGCAGTACATAAGCCAAAAGAGATCTCCGGCTTCCAGGTTCACTTCTGTGTTGTGTGGCTGAGTGTACATGCGCAGTAGTGTTTCTCGCACCAGCTCCACTTGATCAGTTCTGCTCAACCCATAGACTTTACACTAGGAATTAAACAATTCATGTCCAAGCAGGACTCTTGAAAAACTTGTTCATACATTTATTTTTAGTAGACTTCACTACTGTGCCAGTATCTTTACAGGTCTCTCTAAAAAAGCTATTAGACAACTACAGCTAATCCAGAATGCTGTTGCCAGGGTTCAAGCCTGGAATAAACTTCCAGAAAATCTGTGGTCTGCGTCCAAATTACAATCCTTTAAATCAGGGCTTAAAACATTTCTGTTTGTCAGGGCTTTTTAAGAAATCCAGGGCAACACTCATCTGCACTGTAATATTTATCTATTTGTATTAATTTATTTTCTTGTGTTTGTAATGTACTTTTTAATTCACTCTGCAATGTCTTTCTATCCTTTTATCTTGTGGATCTCACATCTGTACGTTTTAATTATAAATTGTTTTACCTTTACTGTATTTTTTGTTCTGTGAAGCACCTTGAATTGCCTCAGTGTATGACATGTGCTTTACAAGTAAAGCTGCCTTGGCTTGACTTGCCTTGGTATGATGTGACGCAAATAAAAAAATCCCTTTTCTAAGCTCTGGGAGCCTCTTACAAATATAAAAACGTCATGATTTGGAGCTCCAGAGGTAGAAATACCTGCTGAAAGTGACAGGAGGAGAGAGGAGAGAGACAAGAAAGCACAAAACTACGGGAGAGAGAAGATGTTGAGTTAGTAACATGTAGTAATGGGATAAAAATGCATACAGATGGAGAGGAGAGAGGAAAGAGGTGCATCATGGGAAGTCAGTCTAGGCCTATAGTGGAATAACTAAGGAATGGTTCAGGACTCACCCAAACCAGCCATTCATAACTGAAGGCTCTGGCTCCCATTCTACTTTTGGAGACTCTAGGAAGGACAAGTAATCCTGCATTCTGGGATCGCTGTGTTCTATTGGGGTAATAAGGTATTATGAGCTCTTTAAGATACGATGGTGCCTGACCATTAAGAGCTTTGTAAGTGAGGAGAAGGATTTTAAATTCTATTCTGGATTTTACAGGGAGCCAATGCAGATAAGCTAATATTGAAGAAATATGATCTCTTTTCCTAGTTCATGTGCCGCAGCTTTCTGGATCAACTGGAGAGTCTTAAGGGACATATTCGGGCAGCCTGATAATAAGGAATTTCAATAATCCAGCCTAGTGTGTGCATGTGCCAATGTGCATGCTGCCTGTTGCCGTAGCTCTGTCTCTTCGTCTTACTTTTTCCAACTTTTAGCTTTCCTTTTTCTTCTTCAAAACTTGAGTAACTTGTGTGAAAGTATGCTTTAAACTACGCTCTTTACGAAAATGAGAGTAGATAGTGTTTTGATACTTTTTTTTGCCATGAAACTTCTTCTCCTACTACTTGGTCAGGGCACCGCTGCAGATGTTTGGCCGCATTGTTTACACCAGGGAACAGCTGATCGCGCTGAAGCCGAGCGGCATGGTGCCCAGGACAACCGATGTCCCCACTGAGATCTGGAGGAGGACACACCGAGGATGCAGAGGTGCAACAAAGCGGTGAGGGAAGAGAGAGGGTTCCAGACAAAAGAGACTTAAGAACAAGAGATTTAAGCCGTGTCTGCCTTCTCTCGTAATAGGCAACGTGAGATCACTGGTGAATAAAATGGACGAGCTAACGGCATTAGCCCTGAGTCAAATGGAGTTCCGTGAGTGTAGTTTAATGTGCTTCTCAGAGACATGGCTACATAAGGATATCCCGGATCATAACGTTTCCATCGACGGCTTTCAGACTGTTCGGGCCGACAGGGATCACACCAGGAGCAGTAAGCGGAAAGGCAGTGGGCTTGCTGTTCTGGTCAACAACAGATGGTTTAACCCTGGTCACGTTACTATCAAGCAGAGTATCTGTAGCCCAGACATTGAACTGTTAGCTGTGGGACTCCGGCCATATTATCTGCTACGTGAATTCTCACATGCCATTGTTGTGACTGTTGACATCCCCCCTCTGCTAACCCGGCATCGGCACACCGCCATAGCACATCTCCAGACTCAACACCAGAGTGCACTCATATTAATCTCAGGTGACTTCAACCATGTCAGTGTTTCAACAACACTGACTAATTTCACCCAGTATGTGAATTTTCCTACCAGAGAGGAGAGGACAATGGACCTGCTTTATGCTAACGTTAAGGATGCATGCAATATCCACCGTCTCATAATAATCTAAATAAGCTACACTTAACTTGACAGTTCATGCACTATTACTTACTACTTGTATTATTACATTGTATTATTATACCGTACATACTTATCATCAACTGGTAAATCCACTTTGTATTTTACACTTATTTTAATTTTATACTTGTATCCACTTTGTAATTAATTTATATTACCTGTATTATAGTGTATTATATTCTGATTTGCTTAGAACTTCTATTCCTGTGTGCACTGACTTGATAGAGAGCTGCTGCAACAAAAGAGTTTCCCCTCGGGGATCAATAAAGTATTTCTGATTCTGATTCTAGAAGTAACAAATGCATGGACTTGAAGTTGTTTCATGTAGTAGTTAAAGGATAAATCCTGATCAAAGATAACTTCAAGGTTCCTTACGGTGGTGCTGGAGGCCAGGGCAATGCCATCCAGAGTAAATAAATGCTTAGACAATGTGTCTCAGAGGTGTTTGGGGCCAAGTACAATAACTTCAGCTTTGTCAGAGTTTAACATCAGAAAATTGCAGGTCATCCAGGTTTTTGTGTTCTTAAGGCATGCTTGAAGTTTAGTTAACTGGTTAGCTTCATCTGGCTTGATCGATAGATATAATTCGGTATCATCCGCATAATATATATATATAAAGCATATATAAGGTGAATAGAATCAGTCCAAGAACAGAACCTTGTGGAACTCCGTGACTAACTTTGGCATGCACGGAGGACTCACCGTTAACATGTACAAACTGAGATTGATCTGATAGGATTTAAACCATCTTAGTGTGGTTCCTTTAATGCCAATTGAATGTTCCAGTCTCTGTAATAGGATGTGATGGTCAATGGTGTCATATGCAGCACTAAGATATAACAAGACAAATACAGAGACAAGTCCATTGTCTGATGCAATTAATAGGTCATTTGTAATTTTCACCAGTGCTGTCATTGTGCTATGATGCACTCTAAATCCTGACTGAAAATCCTCAAATAAACTATTGTTATTTATAAAGTCACACAACTAATTGGTGACTGTTTTCTCAAGGATCTTAGAGAGAAAGGGAACGTTAGATACAGGTCTATAGTTGGCTGAAACCCCTGGATCAAGAGTGGGTTTTTTAAGAAGAGGTTTAATTACATTTAGTTTAAAGGACTGAGGTACATAGCCTTTTAATAAAGACAGATTGATCATATCAAATAAAGAAGTGCTAACTAAGGGTAACACATCTTGATCATATCCAATAAAGAAGTGCTAACTAAGGGTAAAACGTCTAGCAGCCTATTTGGAGTGGGGTCTTAGAGACGAGGTTGATGGTTTAGATGAATTAATCGTTGAAGTTAGTTGAAGAAGGTCGATAGGAGCAAAGCAGTCAAAATATACAGGTTTTACAGTTGTTTCTAAGGTTCCTGTGTTTGAAGATAATTCGGTACAGGTTGAGGGCAGGACGTTATGAATTTTTTCTCTTATAGCTAATTTTATCATTAAAGAAGCTCATGATGTTACTACTGAGGTTATAAGAATAAATGGCTCAATAGAGCTGTGATTCTCTGTCAGCCTGGCTACAGTACTGAAAAGAAACCTGTTTTTTTTTTCCTCTATTAATGATGAGTAGTAGGCTGCTCTGGCATTACGGAGGGCTTTCCTATCTTGCCAGACTAAAAGAGATTCATCCAGGTTGTTGGAACGCCATTTTCTTTCAAGTTTTCATGTTTGCTTCAGTTTGTGAGTTTGGGGGTTATAGACAGATAAACATCTAGATTAGGAGTTTTTGCCTAATGGTGTGTAGTCAGTAATAAGAATTCAAAAGTTATTAAATAATGGTCCGATAATGAAGGATTCTGTGGAAAGACTTAAATGTTCACTTTCAAAGCCATTTATCAGAACAAGGTTGAGGGTATGGTCATAATTCAATTCAATTCAATTCAGTTTTATTTATATAAGGCCAATTCATAACAGAAGTTATCTCATTGCACTTAATGAATAATAATGAGATAAACACAGTACTAAGGCTATCATTTTCAATGTCCACATGAATATTGAAATCACCTACAATAATTACTTAACTGTTTTAAGGAGTAACTTGATAAAAATTCAGAATAAGGACCAGGAGCTTTAACAAATAGAATTGGTGTGTTTTCCAGGTTGGGTTTGAAAAAGGTGTGACTACGAACAAGGCTTTCAAATGAGTTACAATTTAGTTTAGGTTTGGGGTTGATTAATAGGCTTGAGTCGAAGATGACTGCAACTCCACCTCCTTGATCGGTGCCTTGAGGAATGTGAGTATTAATATGGCTGGGCGGAGTGGATTCATTTAGGCTTGTTAACATACAGTATTCTTCATGACCAAGCCAGGTTTCAGTAAGACAAAATAAGTCAATATGATAATATGATATATTAAATCATTCACTAGTACAGCTTCAGATGACAGAGAAATTATGTTTAAGAGTCCACATTTAATTCTCCTATTTTGTTGTGTTATTTCAGCATTTTTGTTTAGGTTTTTATGTATAACTCCTCTTCTGTTAACTTTTGATTTTATTAATTTAAGTGGTCGGGGGGCAGACACCGTCACTAAGGAGTTGTGGGTAACTGCTCTGGAAGCACAGAGAAGCATGTAGGACTGCAACTCTACCTCCTGGTCTCAACTCTGAATTGTCATGGTTTTGGTCCAATAATAAACTCGTCTGGATTTCTAGTTATGAGAGCTGCTCAATCAAAAGTGGGATGAATGGCGTCTCTCCTAATCAGACCAGGTCTTCCCCAGAAAGTCCGCAAATTGTCTACAAAGCCCACATCGTTTGCTGGGCACCACCTTGACAGCCAGCAGCAGAATGAAGACATGCAGCTAAACATGTCATCACCGGTCAGGTTTGGCAGAGGCCCAGAGAAAACTATGAAATCCGATATTGTGTTTGCATACGTACACAGTGACTCAACATTAACTTTAATGACCTCCGACTGGCGTAATCTGGAGTCATTACCCTTGACGTGAATAACAATCTTATTGTATTTACGCTTATCAGATTTAAATACGATTCAACGTCGCCTGCATACATTTAACTATGATCGCTGGTGTTGCTAACTTCACATTTCTCAAAATGGAGCTGCCAATAATCAGAGTTGGTTTCTCAGTGGGTGTGTCGCTGAGTGGGGAGAACTTGGGGAGAACTTGGGAGAACTTGTTGGAAACGTGAACAGGTTAGTGGTGAACCGTGGGCTTCTGCTCAGGGCTATGCCTCCTTCAGTCACCCAGCCTCCCTTGTGTCGCTGGTGTTGCTAACTTCACATTTCTCAAAATGGAGCTGCCAATAATCAGAGTTGGTTTCTCAGTGGGTGTGTCGCTGAGTGGGGAGAACTTGTTGGAAACGTGAACAGGTTAGTGGTGAACCGTGGGCTTCTGCTCAGGGCTATGCCTCCTTCAGTCACCCAGCCTCCCTTGTCCCTGTCCCGGGGGACAGCTAACAGGAGCTACCTCTGGTCGGTTTGCACCGGCTAAACACGGCGGAATCGCGTTTCCAATTCACTAAGCCTCACCTCCAATGCTACAAATAAGCTACATTTATTACATGTACCATTATCACTAAAGGAGGCAGAGGAATAGCTAAGCATTTGACACACTTAGCAGGAGAGTGAGAGGAAGAGAGAGAAACCATTGCTAGCTGCTAAGCTAAAGAACGGTAGCTAGCAAAACTGAATAGCAGCAGTTTTATAGACGTCACTTTAATAACGGTCATCCATGGGGAAAATGCTTTTTGCTTCTTTTTTTGAGTAGCAGCACCGAATCTAGCTCTGTTACAGTAATACAGTAAAAGAAAGGAGACTGTAAAGGAGGGGAGAGAATAAGAAACAAGAAAGAGAGGAGAGGAAACATGGAGGACAGGAGAGGACAGGAGACATGGAAAGGAGAGAAGAAAGGAGAAACATAAACAAAAAAGAAATAAACTTGGTAACACTATATAGTGGAGTCTGCATTTCAGAGGGTAACGTCCTGTCATTTACAATGTAATTTCCCATACATATAAAATACTTACTGGTTCCTACTGGTACTTGTATAATGTAGATACAGTGGATGAAAGCAAGACAACAAAGAACAAGGGAGTAACAATTGGGAATTTTAGCCATCCGCTGTGTTAGGTTTTGATGCTACTCATAACGGGTAGGCTGGAGTAGAAAACAAACCATTCTCAAGTGTGCATCTATGGACGGCTTGCATTGTCATCCGAGGACTAAAAACTAACATAATACAGTATATAATTCAGCATGACCAAAGCACACACATGCTCACAGGATTGATATCTGTGTAGACAATGCTACAGAAGTAAACAAATCTGGTTAGAAATTTGGTTACACAATTCAGAAAAAGCATGTTAAGCTGAAATGTTTTTACTAAAGAATTAACTTATTATTATTGGACATATTAGCAATAATATAGCAATAAATACTGTTAGTGGCAAAGAAAGTTAATACTGTTCCTCTGATCGATACAGAAGTGAGCCAATCAGGTGACTTGTTGTAGAACAGAAAGAGAAACCAATCAACAGTCTTTGCTAGCTAACCGAGGGCATCTCACTATCTCACTATTCACTCTCTTGTTGACCTCACTAGCATTAGCTTCTCTGATTCAACAGTGTTAGGCTGAAAAAATTCAACTGTGCTGTCCAGAGATGCAGTGACTTAAATCAGCAGTAAGTAAGGAAGTGTAAATTATGCATGTAATTTTGTTATGCTACGAGTAGAGGAAAGAATTATTTATGCAATGTAAAATGCCACAGGCTTAAGCTAATAATGGTGACTTGCAAAAAACTATTGTTTTGTCTATGAACCTTGGCAGTTATTATTGAGCTGAATTGTATACTTTTGTTCAAAGTTCTTGTTGTTAATCCATGTTTTGTGTGTATGTTAGTGGAGTCATTTAAAGTAAACTTTACTGCACTTACCAGATTACAATTATTTACTATATATACATCAATATAAATTTACACAACTAAATTTAATATTTATATATTTAATGTCTCATTTAATTTGTAATCTATGTATTTATGGTGACAAGCATTAAATTACAAAATTATTTATTTATTCATTAATTTAAGCATTGTATTATATAATTATACATTTATTAGGCATTCAGCTATATAATTATTTATTAGTTCATTTATTTAAGCATTTAATTATATAATTATGTATTTATATATTTAGTTTTGGCCTGTAAAACCTTCCATACTGTGTTGTATATATACAGTTGATAAATAATAACACTATAATCATATACTGTATACAGATGGGACACATGAACAAAACCTCACAGTGTTTTTATAAACCATTTTTTAACATACACATGTACAAATTATTTACAAGCAGATTTAAAACTTTGTATAAATGTGTTCAGAATGCATAAAGATATGGTGAGCTTAAAGGTTAATTCTTGGCCTTGGACGCTACTAGATTTACTAGATTTCTTCCAGAGCTGGTATTGACATCTGGTGGCCTTCAGAAGCTGCAGTTTGCTCAGTTGTCATGAAAAGTGTATTTACAAATAAATTAATATTATATTAATCGATATAATGAATATAATCATAAGTAGTACTTCATCAGTAAATATAATAAATAAGTATAATACATTCATAGTATTTCATATTCATATCAAATATGTAATTTATATGTTTAGATATGTACACAGTTTTGTGTAAAACTTATATTGTATAAAATATCTTTATATCAGTTTACAACTACATTATAGTGTATTGTAAACCATTTATTAACAGTGTTGGAGATTTTCAAGCATGTTACTTGAAAACTGTAATCAATGAGTCATCACACATTAGTCACTGAAAATGTAAATACATTACTAATTACTCAACAGCAACAGTGATGCGTTTCATTAGTTATTATTTACTTACGTTTTTCAGCACAGCTCCCTCAAAGATGCCTTTAAACAACTCCACATTCTCCACACCCACACATTTCATCTTTTGTATTTAACACTTGTAGGAACAGAAAACAAGACACTGTGGTTTAACAATCAGGCAGCCCAGCAATTTGAAGGGATTTGCTATCCATCCAGCAACTAGCTTAGCCTCAGTGACTGAACACAGCTCTCCAGAAGTCCCGACCTCAGCAGTTGCAGTTCACACCCCCAACTGTAAATAAAGCACCTGAATCTAGGTGTACATGGGGAGATGTTAAAAAGCCAGCTAAGAACACACAACATGTGAATATGACAACTTTGGAGTTACAGGGGGTCACATATCTCCTCTGTTGGTAGAGGCTAATGGTTTACAGTCAGTGTTAGAGTTCATCCCAAAGGTATTGGATGAGGTTGAGGTCAGGGCTCTGTGCAGGCCGTCAAGTTATTCCACAGTAAACGGAAAAGGGAAAAAACATTCCTTTATGGAGCTGGCTTGTGCATGGGGGCAATGTCATGTTGAAACAGGAAAGGCACAAACACAAACTGTTGACAGAAAGTTAGAAGAACACTATTGTCTAATTTTATGTTGTAGCATTAAGATGTCTCTTCAATTGAACTAAGAGGCCACGAAAAACAGACCAAAAGTATGTTGACAGTGGTGTTTCAATCACATTAAATGTACCCACGTGTACACATACACATACACAGCAGGCAGATACAGAGACAAAAGAAGCTATAAGAAGAGAGAGAGTAGGCTGGTAGACAGACTGGTAGCCATGAGGTTACTTAGTCTTTGAGTTCAATACTGACCCAATACACTGCTACCAGCTTGGCGTCACCAGCACTCTTCGTGTGTGTTTCTGTGTGTGTGTCTGTGTGTGTGTGAATGTCTGGCGTCACTCAGACAAGCCACTTGTCCAAAACAGAATGCCTGAGTGTGTGTGTGTGTGTGTGTGTGTGATTGATTTAGGTGGAGCCATGGAGGTAGAGACACAGAGTTGTTGCATTTTCAGCCAAACTGCAAAATCAATGCAAAGTGGATTTGAATGAACGGAGTACACGCTACTTTCATCCAATATATGTGTGTGTGTGTGTGTGTCTGTGTCTGTGAGACCCAGCTGGTAACCCACGGCGACAGAGCGCTGTCAGCCATTACAGCTCCAGCGTCTCCGCAGCGACCATTAACGATAATGTTGTTGCCGTGGCTACAAATACACTCGTTCCACTCCATTTGTATTTGGAGAGAGAAAGAGAGTGAGTGAGGGAAGAATAACAGAAGTAAAAGATGAGAAAGGGGAGAAGAAAGAAAGACAGGAAGAAGGGAATACATTTAGATTTTTCTCTCATCTGCATTTTCTGTCCCTCTCCATCTGTTTCTTTTCTTTAATTCCTGTGCAATTTAGTGTACATTTACACAATCCAGTAGAAAGAAAGTTATGGCATCCAGTCAAGTCATCACTCTTAGGGCTGAAAATCATTGAGTCAATTTGACACTCATCATATTGATGCACTGATGCACGATATTTCCATGGGTGAACAGTACCAACTTTCATTACCATGATAGGCGCATCTACATGCAGAGGAAAGATGAATAAGCTGTAGCAGAAGACGAGTGCTGGCATTTGTCACTAGCTGCGGTCAAATGCACACTTTTTTATCATTCTGATTGAAATCATTCTGATTGAAGATTTCAGGTAAACTGTTTACATGGATGTGATCTAATACGGTCTGGTGTTTACATGCGCCAACAAATTTAATTGGAACAGCTGCGCAATGACATGCGCAGAAGTGATGATGAAGTGATGCATCCGTCTTCCTCAAAGGCTGCCTGGCATTTGTTTGATCAGCTCCCTGAAGATGGATATCAATCTTCTGATCAGCGCAGAATTTGCTGTTATCGTGTGTTGCTCTTAATCAAGCAACAGCATGATAACAACACATGCTTTTGGAAGTGGAGAAGCCTACGTCTACACGGATTTACGTCGGGCGGAGGGCATGCGCAGAAAGAACACAGAAAGACCGTAATCAGGTTAATCGTTTAAATGGTACAATTTTCTTTTATAACCCACAATTACATTTAATGACTTTAAAAAGAAAAATTCTCACATTCTACAATATCACATGGCAGCAATGGGAATGACACTATGTAACTCTGTGTCTCCAAAAGCCCATTTCCACCACAGGAACTTTTTAAGGAACTCAGTACTGGAGTCTAGATTTGAGAGACTGTGCCCCCCAAAAAACTTCAGTCATTCCAGCAAGTGCCCTAAACAGACATACGTTACATTCATATGAAATGAAATACAAAGCCCTCTAGCAGCAACAGGAATTATGATGGGAGCAAAGGCAGAAGTCAGTTGAGATTGTTAGAGAGTGACACAGATGCAGTTCAAGCATTGTTAAATTGCAACATTGTTAACTAGCCTAAGTACATTTAACCTGTGTGTGTGTGTGTTTTTGAAAAAGGGATTGATGCTCTACTAACCACTTCAGCAACACACCATTAGCACCATACACCACAGCCTACATCTCCTCCAGCATTGATGCGCTACAGATTGCTATGTGCGCGTGCACCTGCTGTTGCGAATCAATTTCATCCTGTGACTTTTGGAAGGAACCAATAGGGAAAGGGCGTTTGTGACTTTTTGAGGTATGGTCTATGACATAATTAGAAGAATACATTTGACTAACAATATAAACTGATTATAACTTCATATTATAAATAAAATAAAATAAAATGTAAAAAGAAATCCAGACATCAAAAAATGTGTTTGAATGGGCATGTCGCCACTGCTGGTGGTGGTGGTAGTGTAAAGCCTGCAAGAGGTTGATGGAAATTTTCGGTTGACTTTATTTGGACATCCTGGAGGTGGTGGTGATGGGGATGTGGTGGGTTATGCAGTAGTAAGTCTGAAAGAGAGAATGACAGAATTTCAGTAATATTTAAAGTAAACCTGCACAGAAATGTCACCTGAATCTTCAGCTCCCCTTGGCTTTATGGAGCTTTATAATGAGTTTCAGATAATTTTTTTTTACAACTTTACTGTTTCACTCTCACCACTCTTACAGCATTGTTTTTGTTTAAAAATTTAAAAAACCCACTGTGCACCACCTGCTCAGCACCAAACACCAGACACATTTAGGGACTAGCTGGTGAGCATACTGGATCATTTAGAAGCTAAAGAGCCAGATGTTTTTCTCAGGAGTTGGTAGAGACCAAAAATAGAGCCAAAAGAGAGGGCATTGGACTTACTTATTTATCATTTATAAATAAATGATAATACTGATTTGTAACTGCTGGATGTGTAAATAAGCAACTCTTTGCTAACACGTTTGCCATATCAACTTCACTTATTGCATTCAGAGATTGATTGGCTCAAGGAATGTGGGCAGAAAAGATCAGTGGTCATACATGATGATGTCAGAATTGTGTAGGGACTTTGACAGTGTGATAAAGCAGAGGTGACGGAAAGGATTAGATTTGGAAGTAATTCACCCATAGAGGAATAAAGGCAGAATTTCGGAGACGAAACATCTTCCTCATTTAACTTTTGCATTTAACTTTAATTTTAATCTTCACTTGACTACCTGTTTTAACAATCACTCTGTCAGTCTGTTCCCTGGTCATATGTGTCTGTAAGTGTGTAGGCGAGTCAATGCAGAACAGCAATAGATTGATGGAGGAAGTGAGATTGTTGCTCAGGAAGACAGGCGGTGATTAGGAAGGTGACTGAATAATTAGACAGCAGGCAGGAACCTCCTGCTCTTGCATCAACACACACATCATCTCTGAGTTACACACAACTTTGCTCTCAAATTCATACACACAAACACACACAGTGTTAAGCAGTGCTATGGCTCCAAAGAGAGCGCACAGTGGGGCGATAACACTTGGTGTAATGCCCCTTTAAAAGGCAATAACAACCACAATAATCACCTTAATCCATCTCTATCCATCTCCATCTTGTTAAAAATCTCCTCTCTCTGCTTGTTTTCACACTTTAAGTTGTCGTTTTGAATTTCTTTTTAAGCTGTAAAAGGTTAGCGAGCGCTTGCAGCTTCTGCTACACTTAAAAAGCAGTAATGCTAGCAGTAATTACCTTCCTGCCTCTCTGTCTGCCTCCAGTCACACGCCTCTCTAATCGCCTCCTTCACCTCTTATGCTTGATGTGTTGATTCGATTTAGATGTTATAAAAGGGCATATGTGTAGTTTTTAACGGCTTTTTAAATGCAGTAAAATCAACAATGATTACTGTTCTGCATCTCTGTCTCTATAAAGTCACAAAGGACTCAGTTTAGAAGATATTTCCGAGCTGTAAAAAGGAATTATCTGGACTTTCTTTGTCCACTGTGTCTTTCTGGTTAAATGTTTTTTATTGCCTCTTACATGCTTTAACCGAGCTCTGCTGAAAATGTTGAGAATTATGAAGAGTCAGATAACTGATAATAATAACAACTATATACGATTTTATTATGGTCTTTTCTTTGAGGTGTAAGTTCAGGCAGACCACTAACATCACACATACATCAGCTGTTTGGCCACCAGCTACTGACTAGTATCATATTCATACAGGTGTCAAGGGTGACACAGGACATGTAGCTTTAGCCTCAATCTTTTAGCATTATGTAGCCATCAAGTTCACATTTAAGAGCCTTTTACAATATTCTTTTTTTAAAATGAGTCAGCTGGAAAAATTAAAAAGTCAGCTAGAGCAAAGCAGTAAACACAGCACTGAAATATTATCACCTTATCACAACTGAGAAACTAGGTTTAGGTATATATTATATAATAATGTATAATATTTGGCAATGATTAAGTAGTTGTAGTGGTAGTAGTAGTGATCGATTCAGCTAGTCAATATAGTTAGTTACTATAAAACACTATACTACTATAAGTCCTTAATTTTATTTTTTTTATTTTATTAGATTTTTTCGAAGGCAGGTTTTAAATACAAATCATACTTTATTAATTAATTAATTGTAGGAGGTACATGTTTAAAATATGTTATTTTGTTGGCAGCTAAACATATAGATATATGTATGAGGAGAATAAATGGCAGTAGAAAACAATTCAATGCAGAAAAGCCATGCCCACTTCCAGTAGAGAGTCCTTCTACAGCTGAACTGGTTGAAAGCATGCACGTTTGAGGCTTCCTCTGGCCAAGACATCAGACTTCCGGTTGGCTCCCAGCACACGTGAATGGGATAAAATTATTTAATGATACAGCTCTTTTAGACTTTCCAAATTTTATTAGACTGAACAGTTCAAATTTTTACAAAGAGTCATTTCAGGCTGTTTTTGACACACAGAAAAAAATGATTCATTGTTTTACAGACACTCCTTTTTCCAATGATTGTGTATGGGAAAAATGTTTTTTTGACCGGTGTGCTTCATGTAAAAAAAGTGGCCACTATGCCAAAATCGCCTCACAGCCCAGAGCTGTTCTTCAGGGCTTGGTGAAAACCCTTGAAATATTGGTTGTTTCAGTCCAATACAGTTTGAGAGATTCTTTGTTTTCTAGAATACATTGTGCACTGTGGCTGAAGAAGACAAATGCCAGAAAAGACATGTTCAAAAATGTTTTCACAAATTGTCAGTAAAGACATACAATACACTCTCAAACAGGCCCAGGTCAGAGCTTTGGAGATAGTGAGAACTGTCTGTCAAGACTTGAGACTTACTTCGGAGTAACAAGCTCTTGTTTTAGTGACACGTCTGTCTCAGGTCACCAGTCTGATACTATTACACAGCACAGAGCAGCAGACACACTGCAGAACAAACCAATCACTCAACAAATTAAATCAAGATTTTAGGACCATCGGAACATCCAATCCAAAAGCCACAGAGTCAGATAGCTTGCTGCATCTGCGTCTGCTGAGTCACACAGCAGGAAAGACACTACAAGACAGTTTGCTTTTAGTGCTTTGGTGAAATGACTGACCATCACTCATGCCAATACAGCTTTTTTGAATGGACCTGAACTGATGGATGAAAAGACAGAGTTCTGTTAAAGATATAAATTTGTTAGCAAATTGCATACAGCTGGGACAATAGAAACAAGCAGGTATAAAGGTGCCTGGCAATCTTAGTGTGTAGACAAGACTCCAGGAAGTGACTACTAATAGTCTGGAACTTTTACACTTCGGTTTTTGTATGGATTAAACAAACGAAATATAATGTGTTAATTAGTGAGCTTTAGAGGTGTAGTAGTCGGATTTTGTTACATTTGGACAGAGTCAGGCTAGCTGTTTCCCCCTGTTCCAGTCTTTATCTTAAGCTAAGCTAACCAGCTGCAGAAAAAGTTAGCTAGCTAGTTACAGCGTATTCTTTTTCACGCTTTATGGCGGGTGGCAACCAGCATTAAGGTGCATTACTGCCACCTATGACAAAGTGAGAATGGAAAGAAATGGAAATTATTTAAGAGGCGCTGGATTATTTACACGATATTATCATATGTGTATTATCAACATGATATCAATACTGTATTTTTAAATATCACGATTATGGTCATGTTGCGACACCCCTAGTTCAGACACGACTGGTATCAATCATCTCGCTCGACAAGAGAGTGAATAAATACATTTCCAAAAATGTCAAACTATACGTTTAAAGCTCATTTGAATTTGACTGAGAAAGAAAGAGAGGGCTCTTGTCAGACAGTTCCAGTTAACTCCACCCTGTAAATCCCTCCTGGACTTTCTGCGTGTTCGTTGTAAATTTCTCTGCGGTGAATTTACAGCCATCCTTTCACACATTTAACTCTACTACTGTAGAGTGCATGGCCACCCGCCTCACAGCTGTCTTTGTGTGTATATGTGTGTATGCATGTGTGTGTTTGCGTGTGTTTGTTCTGAAGGTGAAACTCAGTATGACGCTCAGTATAGCAATTAAATCACTGGGTTTCTATGGAAACGACCTGAGAGAGAGAGAGAGAGAGAGAGAGAGAGAGAAAGAGAGAGAGAGAGTTAAGAAGAGTTAAAAGTTCTGTTTAGTATAGACTCTCTCTCTCACTCGCTCACTGTCTCTCTCCAATAACAAAGGAAACAATAGCTCAGCAATATCTTTGAGTGTGTATGTTTATGCGCAGTGTGTCTGAGTGTGTTGCAAGCGTGAAGCTGCAAGTGTCAGTGTGTCTGTGTGTGGTGACAGCAGATGTTGGACCTCTCAGATAGAATATTCCACAGAGAGTGAGACCGATTCAAATGAAGAGAGAACAAAGAGTGACACAGAAGGTCCACATTAGTTTAGACTGTCTCTCAGATTCATATTTGTTTTATTAACCATAATTAAATACAGTATTGCCAAAGCAGATTGTATAAGGGTTACAAATTACTACATGGTATACTATAATGAAAGATAAAGTAAATAGTTGCAAAAAAATCTTTAAAAAGATAGAATAATATGATCAGAGGAGTTATGTAATGTAATGGATAAGGAAGAAAAAGAGTAGCGTAAACATTTGAGAGAAGAAAACAAATCACACGGCAAACTGAGCTGCTACCAAACCCTCATCAGAAAAATACAACTGCTACAACATCTAAAAATATAAACTTCGGCACAAAAGCAATATCTTAGCAAAATACAGAGTGAACTCCCATGAGTATGGTCAAAAGAAGTTCCTAGATGAAATCATGAAAACCAACAGAAAAACACATCTATCTTTAGAGATAACTATCAAAGTTTGGAAAAAGTTCTTCCAGGCTCCACTCTTACTGAAGAGATACACTACAGGATGAGCAGCTCAGTTTGTTGATGTCACAAGGCAACAGACAGATGAACAGTAACATATACATATAACGTGTGTATTGTATACAATTAACACATATGGAGCTTCTGAGATTATTTGTACATCAGACTCGATGTACACCTTATGTTCAAAACATGTTTTCTTAGATAGAAGATATGTGGTGATTTTCTTTATTTGTAACTGAAACTGTAATGGTAAAGTGAGAACCAGAATAAAAGGGATCAAATAAAACTAACTCCAAAAGAGTCAGATTTGTTTCGGTGTGACCATGTGTTGTGCTCCTGGTTTTTAAAGGGGCACTCCACCAATTTTATACATAAAAGTCACTTTACTCGTCATGGTGAGTACTACTCAGTCTGTGAAACCTGCTGCATAATATCTTTTGTGGCTTTAGAAGAGCTTTCTAAAGTTTGCTTGCAAACCACAAATTTATAACAGCCTGCGTTGCAAATTGGAGGTTTAAAAGATGGGGGCATTTACCATGCAGGGATGACATAGTAAAAGATGCTATTAAGTTGAATTATGGGAAATGTAGGATCCACTCCCTAACTAGGGAGTAAGTGTTATGTTATCTTATCCTCTGCTGCACATATTTTGATCATTCTTTTTTGATTTATTTTTTAATCCGTCTCTCACAAGTCCCTTAACTTTATGGGGTGCATTACAAAATCAACAGAAGTGTACCATTTTGCATTCGCAGAATTGACACCTGCAGCATCTGAAACCACTGCCTATTTTCTACCCCAGTCCACTATATTTACACATTCAAAGTAAAAAATATATGCAGTATATGATGCCCTCAAAACCAAAAATAGAACAAAAAAAGTGAATTGTCAGAACTTTACACTTATTGTGTTTTTGGACTAAAAATGTTAATGAGAATAAAATCTGAAGCACCAACACAAACACTGATAAAAACATGTACTGTTAAAAATAAAATACAACAAATAAATCACCATCTTCAGCCTCTGTTCGTCCTCCAATCACAGTGACCTCTGACTGCGGTCACAACCTCAAATTCACCCCCACTGAGATGGAGTTGGGGTGGCAGGGGGTAGACTTCCATGTTGCTGAGGTTACAGAGAGGTCACACTCTACCTGTCGTCATGGCGACGGCTGCTGAAGGAGACAGGAAGTAAACAACGGAGTCTAATCAGTCTGTTCACTCTTCTCTATACACAATGTGACCTCACCTTACTGACTTTAAAAAAGAAAGCAGGAGAATAAGCAAGAAAGAGAGAAAAAAACAAACAAAGGAAGATGGGGAGGAAAGACAGAAAGTGACAATAATTCTAACAATTTGAGTCAAAACCAATATGTGTTTTATGACTTTGTAAAAATAAATGTACTAATTATCCTGTTCCTGGACTCTCTCATCCCACTTTCTCCCCCCTTGCTGGTTTCTCTCACTCTTTCACCTCTTGACCTCTTCCCATTGCCCTCACTTCCAGGGTCAGGCAGAGGTCATGCTGCATGAGATGTGTTGCTGTGTGTGTAGAAGTGTGTATGTATGTGCACTACCTGCCTTATAAGTGAAGGATGTTGCTGTGTATTCAGTAACTATCTGTACTGTGGTCTAAAAGTTTCTTTACAAACGCAAAGAAAGATAGTTCATGTAATGACAGAAATCAGAAAAATGTTGGTTTCTTACCTTCTTTGTTTCTTCTTATACTTTCTTTTTTTCTTTGGTGGTGGGGATTGAGTCGCTAGTGTTTTTTCCAGTTTATTGTCAGAATCAGAATCAGAATCAGAAATACTTTATTGATCCCCGTAGGGAACTGATACTTGTTACAGTAGCTTGCCTTTACGTCAGTGCACACAGGAGAAAGTACTAGAAAACGATATGATACACTATAAACACTGTAAACAGGTCAGAAAATAAATAAGTATCATGTCGGTATAAGTATAAGATAAGACAAAAGTGTTTCCCTTGAAAGTTACTTTTTGTCAGGGTTTTTTTGTGTGGGTGTGGCTATGACCACTACGGCCTGAGGGTTGGAGGAAATAATGGCGTAAGGTGCCAGATGCGGATGCCACGGTGGAGGATGTGCTGCTAGCCGTCGGTGATCAGGTAGGCTATCAAAACTTGGGTTATGCTTCAAGGATGAATAAGACGGTGGTTGTGTTCTTGAAGCAAGAAAGTTTGGTGAACGGGCTTTTGGCCAGCTGTGTGGTGGTAAAAGGGAAATTGCTGGCTGTCTCTCCCCTAGCAGCACCTGCTATGCAGATAATTGTGTCAAATGTTCCTCTGTTTATTAAGGATTAGGTTTTAGTAAGGGTGCTATCTCGTTTTGGGAAGTTTGCAAGCTGATTTAAGTCTATCTCTCTGAGGTGTAGGAGCCCAGATCTGAAACACGTATTGTCTCAGAGGAGACAAGTGTTGATGTATCTGAAAACTCCAGAGTAGACACTTAATGTCTATGTCAAACATGGTGAAAGCTCTTATGTATGTGACATCAGAGAGCTTGCAGTGTTTTGAGTGCGGAGAGATCATAAGAGGATAGACTGCCCAAGGAGGGAGAAAGATGTTAGAGCGACCAAAGACAGTAATGCTGCAGGTCAGGTTACCAATGGAGAACAGGAGAGTCAGGGGCCTGCAATTGGAGAAGAGGTGATAATTGAGTATAATCTGTGTGGGGATGATCAGGGGGAGCAGGTAGAGACTCTGGAGAAGGATGGGTGAACTGGATGGAGGGGAGAAGGAGGAGGAAGAAAAGGAGCATAGGGGAGCCTGGGGTGCCTCACTTACAGGGGAGAAGGCAGACTGGGGATCATAGAGGTGCAGGCTGGTGGTCAACAGGTGGCCAGTAGGCTGGCTGAGGAGTTTGAAGGGAAGTGGGATGAGATGGCAATGTTTCAGGGGGATGTAGGCGAGGCAGAGGTGTCAGCCAGTCAGGCAGGTGAAGGTGAGGGGGAAGTTTACTCTTTTGAGGAAACCGGTACATTTTTTGATGAAAACCAAGAATATGAAAAACACTAATTTGGCTTTGAGTATTTTCCGGATTCTAAAAAGTTTCTTAGATCAGTGAGACGTGTGCTCAGTGAAAGAAAGGTGGCCTCTGTTACGGGGGAGACTCCAAGGAAAAGATTTAGGCTGAAGACATGGCATACAACTGTTAGAAATAAGTTTAGCTCAATGGAACTATGTAGTGTGCCTGGTATGTCACGGTGGCCTGTTGGGCTTGTGGTTTTCTCTTTATCTTTGTTTTTCTTCGCCTCTTGTCTTATGGAGGGTTTAAGAATTGGGTCACTTAATATAAATGGCGCCAGGGGAAAAGGGGAGTGTAACTGGATTTTGTAAAAAAGAAAAATGTTATTTATTTGCAAGAAACAGACAGTGATGCTGCGAATGACACTATTAATGAACACTAGTAAACAAATACAAGATGCAGACTTTGCTACAAAATCGACTGTAACTCACCAAATTCTGAACCTATTTTTATTACATCGGTTTGTTATGCGAGCAATTGAACACGATACTGGTTACTTGTTGGAATTAAATTCAGTTACTGGGGGGGGGGGGATCTAATCAACACTATTCCAAAACATTAACCTTCTGAATAGCCATAACTTTCACTGGGACATGCAGGCTCCAATCCATGAACAGGCAACATCAGCTTTTGTGAGTTTCTTCAAAAATGTAGATTTCTATATCTATTATATTGTTATAAAGCCACCTGGATGCTTGTTTATTTATTTATTAATAATTAAATCAATTCATTAATAAAACAAACAAGACAATTTTTGTTCCCCAGTTAAGTGAAGAACATCCAGTCAGTTCATCCTTCCCCCTAGACACATAAGATGATTCAACTTCTGCAGGCTGGACGGTTGCCATTACACAATTTCACAAATATTGTAAATCTCAAATATTTTTGTTTCATCTTCATTAATTAACTTTATACAGTGACACATAAAATACTATAGTACAATATATTTATACAATACTTCAATGTAATACTATAATATAATATAATAATACAATGCTACATTATAATACTATAATTTAATATAATAATACAATCCCTGCTGTTCAGGACAGTTACAAATACCTTGGGATCCCGAAGGCAAATGGAAACTATGAGGAGGCAGCAAGGAAATCAGCCATGGCCAAGATCTGAGCCATCAACACATACGCCCTGCCAGTCATCAGATCCCCCTCTGGTATAATAAACTGGCCAAAGGAGGAGATAGAGGTCACTGATATCAAGACAAGGAAGCTCCTCACAATGCATGGAGGGTTTCACCCTAAGTCCAGCACCCTGAGACTGTACACTAAGCGGAACGAGGGAGGACAAAGACTAGTGAGTGTCAGAACCACTGTCCAGGATGAAACAACAAAGATCCAGGAGTACATCAGGAAGATGGCCATCATCTGTTCAAAGATGCATCTGAGACAGTTCAGCACATAACAGCAGCTGCAACTGTAAGATGCTGGCAGGAACAGCGTACATGGAACATCATAACCAAGTGGCTGGCATAGTGTACAGGAACATCTGCCACATCTGCCATGGGCTAGAAGTCCCAAGGTCAAAATGGAAGATTAGTAAGGTAGTTGAGAATGGCCGAGCTAAGATCCTGTGGGACTACAAACAGCAGAAGGCAGTGGTGATAGATGTAACAATCCCAAGCGATAACAACATCAAGAAGGAACACAAGAAACTTACCAAGGGCTGAAAGAGGATCTAGAAAAGATGTGGAGTAAAAGCAACAGTGGTGCCAGTTGTAATCGGAGCACTGGGGGCTGTGACCTCCAAACTAGGAGGGTGGCTCCAGCAGATTCCAGGTACAACATCTGAAGTCTCTGAACAGAAGAGTGCAGTTCTACGAACAGCTAACCCTCAAACTCCCAGGAGTTAGCTGGACCCGAGCTTGAGGATGACACATAACACCCCAGAGAGTGTGAGAGTATACTTGTACAGTATGTACAGTATATATATATATATATACTGTACATACTGTACATACACTTCCGCTCAAAAGTTTGGAGTCGCCTGCCACAAAAGCTTGATTCGGTAGTCAGATGGCTGAGAGGAATACTCTATATTTTTGAAAGGTCTTTCATGGATTTGTTGGGTTTCTGTAAATAATATTATAAACAGTACGTTCTAGACCTGCTCTATAGGAAAAGTGCAATGAGACAATTTCTGTTATGAATTGGCACTATATAAATAAAACTGAATTGAATTGAATTTTAGGTTGTAGAAAGTCCTCTTTACAAATAGATGTTATTTTGTATAAAAGGTTTGCGAAAAAATGTTGTTGTACACGTAGAACAAAATGCTGTACAATGCTTCAACTAGACTGACAACTGAAAGGGCAGAAGGGAAAAAGATACCAAGTAATCCAAGTAAAAATATATTTAATCACAAAATATAATTTCTTTACCCACAGCAAACATATATTTTATTTGTGTAAACATAGTTTTATATATATTTAATATATATATATATATATATATATATATATATATATATATATATATATATATGGTCTGGGGCGACTGTGGCTTAGTGGTAGAGTGGGTTGTCCACCAATTGAAAGATCAGCGGGTCGATCCTGGCTTTCCCCAGCCCACATGTCAAAGTGTCCTTGGGCAAGACACTGAACGCCAAATTGCTCCCTTCGGTGTGTGAATGAGTTACTTCCTTGAAGTAACTTACTCTTACTTACTTGAACTGATGGCACCTGCCATCAGTGTGTGAATGTGACATGTAGTTGAGCGGTTTGAGTAGTCAGAAAAGAATAGAAAGGTGCTATCTAAGTACAGTCCATTTAGCATTTACTGGGATTAACTGTTTCCTGACAAAAATACTGCATAACAACACCAAACAAAACCAAGCCATATAATGACATACATAGTTTATTCCAGTCAACATATAATGCAAGTACTAAATTCCAGAAATTCCTAAACTCCCAGAAAACATACATTTCTTTTGCACCAAAGTAAATTCCTTGTATGTGTAAACCTACTTGGCAATAAACCTAATTCTGATTGGTAAACATGTTTAATCCAAGTATATTTTATCCCCATTTTATTACATAAGTATTTAATGCCACAAAACACACCAGTAAAATATATTAAATCCCCAAAACATTTAATTAATTCCAGTAAATGTATACTGTATTTTATCTCTATTAACATATAGTAACATGCCTTTAACTCCAAAAAATTCTATTCAATGCTATATATTAATATACAATAATCACATCAATAATCACATCTGTTGATCAGTAATCTTACTGCCTGGCCAGTAACTCTGCTGTGTTCCACTCTCTCTAAATGGGTTCTGTCTGTCTGACCTCTTTAGCTCTTGACCCCTGACCATGTGCCCTGGCTCTGCCCTGCAGCAGAGTTAACCTTGGCTGTGCAGCCTGCTGTCTCACTCTGACTCTCTGCTGTAAGTGAAAAACCTTCAGAGTTGCTTTTCTCCCCCAAATCCCTGCAGCATGTTTCAGCTGGCTCCAGATCTGCTGCTGCACTGCAAAACTCACGCACTGCACTGCTGAAGATGGTGTGATTGTAATGATGCTGCTAAATGTTCCTGCTCCATCAATCAAATATTGTTTCTGTCATCAGAACCTCAGTGAAGGACTGAACAAGGTCACTTGGAAAGATTAGAAACACAAACAAATACGTTTCATGTAGCCTTGAAGTGACGGCTGACCAGCTGTCTCCTAAAGGCTCCACATTATATTATGTACTGACATTTAATGGCTTCAGATTTCAGTATTATGTCCAAAAATGTCAAATTACTCCAGAATTATTTAGTCAAAAGCCTAAAAGCGAGATGGGACACTAAAACACTCCAATGTCTTTCTTCCCTGATCATGCATGAACATCAGGGCCTGTGTTTATCAAAGTTACATTTCAGAATGCTATAAAGCAGTGGTTACCAACCTGAGAGTTGGGATCCACCAATATATCCACCAGAGGTATATCTGAGAGGTCACCAGATGATTAAAGTAATAAAGATTAAAGTTTTCCCCTGGATCAGGGAGCATTTCATGACAAAATGCCCATGTAAAAATGTATGTGGCACACTATGTCTGGCTAATTATGACTGTAAAATCATAATGTACAATAAGTACTTTCCACCAGACTTCAGGTTTAGCAGTGAATTGGATTCCTCTTGCAGTGGTGGCTAAGAATCATGGGTAATGTAGCCTAGCCTTTAGCTATCCAAAACTGACAACAAAAAACTTTATCTCTCAGAATCGAAGGAAAAATCATTAAAGCTGATGGTCGTAACATTAACCTGTATTTTCATTGAAAACATCTTAAAATTGTCAAATTTTAAATTGAAAAATCATACAGATGTAATAATTTCAACAAATACAATTGAATAATATTAGATTAATCAAACTGTAAGCAGTAAGCAGTAAGCAGAATATTTTGTATTCCATGGCAATATTCAGTTTGGGTAAAACACTGATAGCATTACTACTTTTACTGTACCATCAGTGGATATCTGAACTGGTCGCTAGACTTTTTGGGGGGTGTGCATATACATCATCCTATTTAGTAAGCCATCTGAGACTAAATTAAATACAAAAAACTTAATTACCTGTGACAGCTCTACCATAAAGAGGACACATGCCAAGAGAGATTTTTCAGGGACAGTCTGTGCTTCAGAGCATTTGCTCCACAGGATCACATGAGCAAAGATGTAAATAAAGCAAACATACAAGATCGCGCTCTCTTTCTTTGAGAGTGTGTGTGTCTGGTGTGTTCATTATCGCATGGTACGCCCAAACTTTTGATTTACCACTTTGGAAAAACACCAAACTGTAAGACAGAAGAAAGAGTTAGAGAGACACAGAGGGATAGAGAAAACTCTAATTAGTAAGTATAGAGAGAGAGAGACGAGGAGGAGGTTCCTCCCTAATGAGGTCTCATCCAGTGATGAATGTGTGAGAGCATCTCTAAAATATTGATGAGTGTGTAATGAAGCAGAGCAGACAGACTCCATCTGAACACTGAGGTAAGAAAGACACAGAGATAGACAGAGAGAGAGAAAATGAGTATGTACTGTATGACCTGTATGACTGTGGATGACCTTTGACCTTCACTTGCTGACGAAGTAAAGGACACTGCATGACCAAAAGTATGTGGACACCTGCACAATGAACATATGACTGCAACATCATGTTAATTAATGTTCTGCTGCTGTATATCAGCCTCCACTCTGCTTGTATCAGGTTTTCCTCCAGATGTTGACCTGTCTGCAGGGATTTGCTCCCATTCAGCCACAACAGCATTAGTGAGGTCCAACACTGATGTTGGGTGATCAGGCCTGGCTCACAGTCGGTGTTCCAGTTCATCTCAAAGGTGTAGGATGCGGTTGAGTCAGGGTCAGGGCTCTGTGCAGGCCAGTCAAGTTCTTTCACACCAAACTGGGAACACTATTTGTTTATGGGGCATTGTCATATTGAAACAGGAACGGGACAAACACAAATGTATGCTGTGGGGATTTAAAGGACCACAGTGTGTAGGATTCAGTGACGTATAGCGGTGAGGTTGCAGATAGCAGCCAACTGATAACCCTTCCCCTCACCCTCCCATTCCAAGCGTGCAAGAGAACTGTGGCCACTAAACTCACCAAAAACGCTTAAGGCCCTCTCTAGAACCAGTGTTTGGTTCTGTTCTGGGCTACTGTAGAAACATGGTGGTGCAACATGGTGGAAGAGGACCCGCTTCCTCTGTAGATATAAAGGGCTCATTCTAAGGTAACGAAAACACAACAATCCTTATTTTTAGGTGATTATACACTAATGAAAACATACTTATGAATATTATATTCCATTTCTGCCAATATTCCCCTAAATCTTACACATAGGTCCTTTAAATGAATACAAATACATTATTTGGATACGAACAGATAATAAGCTCTGAACAGATATGAACAGCATCTTATATTTTGTTTGTTTGTTTGTTTTGCAGTAATATTTGTTAGATTCACCAAAATGTAAACAAATAGGCCTAGGCTAAAAACACAGAGGTGTAGATAGCTTGGTAGATAGGTTTCATATTCATACATTTGGCAAAGTTCTTCCTCAATAACTCAGTTTTCACCAGATTTGTTGTGCAGAGCAGGGTAAAGATTGACAGATGTTGCACAGCTGTTATTTTAACTTTATGATCCAATATTGAAGCCTGGCACCTTGTGTAACTAGACAGTACACAGGAACTAATGAGCTGAAGTTGTGGACCGTCTCAAAAGTTCATGCAAAATGATCAAGAGACCTTTTCAGGCCCATTCAGCTATTATAGCCCATTTTTGGTCAATAGTGTTCTCATTTTTTTAAATCATAGAGACTTAAGACCAATTGTTTTAATTCATCTGGGCCTCCTCCTATTATATACACAACCTCTACATTTTAAATAAAATCATATAATATGGCCAAATTCATTTCTGACTTTGATTTCTGATTTTCCCACTGCTTTATTTCCGCCATTCATTTCCACCCGGACCTTTAACAGTTACACAACTTTTACTTAGACTCAGTTTAGAGGGTTTTTTTTTTTTTTTAAAGGTGGGGTTCATTTACAAATCATGTGTTATTATTTGATCAATTTAGATACATGGTTAAAATATTATCTTATTTTGTGTATTTTGTTGGCAGCTTAATTTATGCATATGAGGAGTATATGAAGCAATCTAAACAATCTCTAACAATTCTATGTATATATTTCCCTGTACTTCTCCAGTATAAATTTGAATGCAGATTTGTGACAGACCAAACGCCTTTGGACGCAATAGGATAGACCTACATCCAATCAGAGCAACAAAATGCGACATAGCGAAGTTGGTAAATTAAACTTACCACATCCTGTCAGAAGTATGGCAAACACTTTTATTAGCATTTCTCATTAGAGAACCACAGGACTCAATCAAAAGTGAGGATGTCCTGTTCATGTTTTTTGGTCTTGATATTTTTATAGTGAGCATGAGCATGCAGATGCAGAAGCCAAGTGTGATCTCAAATAGTACTATATTTTGTTATTAAATTTTTGTTAATTTTTTCCTACTTAATAAAGTTGCACAATGCATACTTAGTCTACAGTAAGCTTACAAAAAAATAATAAAAACAACTGAAATATGTTTGACAGAAGGTGATCTAGTACGTATGAGGGGCAGCCGTTTATGTGTCTGTGCCCAGGGGCCCATTGTATGATAATCCATCTATGTTTATAAGTCAACACCTTTTATGGACACCCAGTTCATTTAAAGCTACATTTTACAACTTTGGAATTCACAAGTGAGATAGTGATATTATTATTTACCTCACAAACAGGGCCAGAATCCAATTCTCCTGAACAGCTCCAGCTCAGGCAATTATGACCAGGCACAAAAAAGGCATCTAAATTCTTAGGGGGGATTTTTCATTTTCATTTTAACTAAGTTAATTGATTGATTTTAATTTAGTTAATAGTTTGACATTTTCTGTAAATATTATAATATTTAATACAAATTTTATTTCCTAACATGAATGTCTAAATGCTTTTTTGATCCTTTAAAAACTGATGATTCTGCTGCCTGAAACTAATGCTTGTGGGCAAATACTGAATCCTAATAATTATTAAATTGTTGGCCTGAAAGTAATCAAATTTAAATGGAAGTTTTTAATTGTAGGAAATAAATTCCCACCATGCATGTTGCTAACCCCCCAAATTTCCCAAGAAAAAGAAAACACATGGACAGGACCTCAGTGTATTACGTGCAGATATTAAGTGAATATTATGTTTGTTTTTTTTTTATTAAATGTATTGCGTATTGTTTTTGCTTTACTTTATTATAATATTATAATTATTATTGTGTATTTCTGATGTATTTTATTTACATGTTTAAATTTATTGTGGCATTTGTCTCTATTTTGAATTCAATATTATAAAGCACTTCGTAATGTCAATTTGAAAAGTTATTATTATTAATAATAATAATCATCATCATCATCATGTTTGAGTTTTTTTATTTGCTCAAGTTTAAATCAAACAATCAAAAAATATAAAGTATATAGGTTATGATGTGAAAAAAATGCCACAAACAGAGGTTAAAGTTATTTATTTGTGGGTGTCTGAGAAAGATGCAATTTTAACCAAATCAGAAATAGAGCTCCATCATTTAGGACACATAGTTGATTGAAAATGGACCTTTGCTAGTGCTGGTTAGACTAGATCTCATCTAAATGTAACCCTTCAATACTGCAGTTAGTTTACCTCTGAAACATCTTCTTTAGGTGAAAAGGTGTGTATTTCCTCTGCTTGATGACAAAAATCAGTGACAATGGGACTAACTCCTCTCTGATCAACTCACCTCTGACATTTGACCTCTCATACTTGTGGCTGTTTACTGTTGAAGTGTCTCTAGGTCAGGAGTCAGCTGACTGACTGTGAACACATGAAGAAAGACACTTACTGTTCTCAACCAGCAGGTGGCACACAGCAAAAAAGCCTAGAAACAGCTTGGAGGTTGCACATTGCAGAGTCAAGTGTGTGTATGTGTGTGGGGGGGATCTTCAGACTAAAATAATCAAAACATTTGTTTTTTCTCCTTAAATCAACACAAAGTGAAATTGTTTGCCTGATATGACAGCAATCCAATGTGTAGACTGGACAATCAGGACATAGGACTGATTCAGGTGTCACTATATTTGCATTTGAGTTGATCACTAACACTCATTTTACAACCCACCAGAAAAATATCAGCATCGTCATTCTGTTCTTCCTGGATTAAAATTGTTAATCAACCCAGCCAAATAACTTGTTTGAAAATATAACCCAATTATGTAATATGTTATTATTATGTAATAACTTTCCTAATGATTAATAATATCTCTTGACTGATAAAGTAATACAGTTTTTTCCTGTAAATCTAATTCGGTGTTAGAAATGTATGAAATGTTTCATAATTTTTCATGCATTAGAAAAAATACTGTAATGTTCTAAATTATTATTTTATTTGTAATACCCCTACTTATTGATAATTGATTTCAATTCTGACCTGAAAAGCTACTAAATCACAAAACTGTAGCTATCTTTGATTTATTTTTAAAGGTTTAAACCAAATGAAATTATATTAGAGTAATTGCACTAAAAATAAAATTGCACAAAATGAATTCAAATAAAATAAAGGGTAATAGTTTGCTCAGAATGTTGGAGCCTTATTTTTTTGAGGATTTAGCAAGGCTGTGGAATCCATCGTGTAATCGTTTTTAGGGTTTCTGCTATAAACTGGAAGGTTCGCGGTAATGCCATATTAATATAAAAATTAAGATTATGGATTGTCATATATTAATTAAACTTAAAATAATAAAAAATAAGACCAGATTTATTGTCAAAGTCAATTGTGTTTCACATTTTCTAAGACCTTTTGATAGACAAACAGAAAACATGGATGACACATTACAAAGGTTCTTGGTCCGAATAAAACGAAAAAATCACAGACAAAGAATAGTCCCTAAACAGAATAATCACTGTTGCTTACTTCAACAGTTACAGCTGTATAATAAATAAAAATATAAATAAATAAATCAAATCTTACTATCTATATTCTCTACAGTTTAAGAGCTATCTCAGAGGGGAAGCTCTGAGACTATGAATATCTCAAATATGTAATAAATGATCAGGGTTTAAATTTAAGTCAACTTTGGAACAATATAGGTCTACAGAGGAATGAACAAATATTTCTAGAAATGTCTGGGATTGATTTTATAGGTAAATCCTGATGTATTCTAGGTTTATAATTATTCCTTTGAGGAATTCTGTTGAGTGTTCAAAATAAATATCACAATTGCAATATCCTTTGACATCATAACAAAACTGAACCAAATAGAATATTGTTTTTTTGGCAGAAATCTGTATACAAATATACAGTATTTCCATGAATACACACATGCATTTATACATACCAACCATACATACTCTTTGAAGGATAAGAGTATAAAATATTCCCACTGACATACTTGGTTGGTCACAATAAATGAATATGAAAAAAAGAACAAACACATATACAAATAAGGGGTAAGGGGGGGGGGGGGGGGTGGAAAAGGAGGAGAGAGGAATTCTGTTTGCTGGACTGTAGTGAAATAAAAACAGAGTGAAAGATTCAAGGGGAGGACGGATGGAATGAGAGAAGGAGGGAGTATACTGTAGAGGGAGGCGGGAGGGAGAAGAAGGGGGGAGGAAGCAGGGAGGGAAGGACGGGGTCAAAGGTCTCTCTCATTTTTTATCCATTACTGCTCAGGGTCACATTCTGGGTCATGGCTGTGTGTGTGTGTGTGTGTGTGTGTGTGTGTGTGTGTGTGTGTGTGTGTGTGTGTGTGTGTGTGTGTGTGTAAAAAACACAACTCAACCAGATAACCAGATTAGATCCATTCAAGCAAGTATGTCTCTCTGTTTCTTCTATTCTTTCCTAAACTAAAAATAGCTTGAAGACCCTGTGTGTGTGTGTGTGTGTGTATGTGTATGTGTATGTGTGTGTGTGTGTGTGTGTGTGTGTGTGTGTGTGTGTAGGGAAGGAGATTCAAGAACAAGAAAGACAGGAGGAAGTGGGACAGAGAGACAGGCAGAGGATGAAAAAAGAAGTAGGAAGAGGAGCAGTAAAACAAAATGGATGAAAGGAACAGGAGGTGAACTAGAAAGAAAGCAAAGGAGAGGAACAGGAGGAGGAAATGGAGTGAAGGGGAAGAGGAGAGGAGAAAGAGGCAAAGAAGAAGTGGGGAGAGGAGGAGTAGACGGTGGGAGGAGGCGTTTGTATTTGACCGTGGGTTGACCTCCTCCCTGTCACCCTCTCACCTCTCCTTCACCTCCCTCCCTCCATCCTTCATCCTGGACAGAGGAGGCCCCGCGCGTGCGCACACACACACACACACACACACACACAAACAGCGTGACTTGTCCTGGCAGTGACCTCTGCTCTGCTCAGCAGGAATGTTGAAGGAGAGGATGAGTGAACGACTTGGCTACACACACAAACACAAAGGAGAAATACCATACGCAGACAGACAAAGACACACATGCACACACACATTTGGTGGAATCAGTTGTGAGACACAGAATTTTAAAATAGATTAAGAGTAGAAGAAGAGAAGCTCAGATGTTCCCATCATCACCCTCTGTGTGTGTGTGTGTGTGTGTGTGTGAGGTTATAGATTAGGAGTATGGAAAGCCAAGTGTCACTTGTTAAAGGAAGAGAAAAATACACACACACACACACACACACACTCACACAAAGGATGATATATGGCCAGTAAGCCACAGTGAGACCTGTGTATACACACACACACACAATCAAAGGCATGAGACAGACACACACACATGTCAGGGTGTTTATGTGGTGCAGATGTTAGACAGGAAATGAGCTGTGTTCAGGAACACAAACAGATCTGACACATGAAACACGGTCGGCTCAGCCGAGTTCAGCAGGGCCTTATTTAACCATGCTACAGTAGAAATCAATAGACACCTATACGTAGACACACCAAGCTGTGCAGATAAGAGTCATGAGGGAGTCAGGGGTCAGAAATCAACCTCAGGTCAATCTGCTAGTCTGCAATGATACACAGGGCAAATGTCAGCAAGAGGTCACATGCTGACAAAGAGCTAAGTAGCTGAGGCATGTCAAATAATTATACATCTTTGTGATAATGATATTGCCTAAATACTTCCTTGTCAATCGTACGAAAGTAAACAATATATGGCTTTATTTCAAACAGTTGTGCTCGACCTTTCAGAAAATTGGATCATAGTGCTAATTCATGCTAATCTCAATCTAACAAAATAACCTAAAATGTAAAAATAATAGGCAGCAATTTTAGTGATATTTGAAATTAAAATGTATGGGTTTTGTAAAATACAGTATGTACGAATCGTTCCTGTGTGCATTCATTCTCTTGTCCAGGGTCCTTGCCATTTGACCGATGTAGTGTTCCACACATGCAAATCCATTAATCTAAAGCACTTAATTTTGTGTCTCATTCACCCATTCACACATACATTCACACACTGATGGCAGCAAGCTACCATACAAAGTGCTGGCCTGACTATCGGGAGCAATTTGGGGTTGTCTTGCCCAAGACAAACATGTGGACAGGAGGAGCTGGGGATCAAAACACCAACCCTGTGATCAGTGGATGACTCGCTGTACCTCCTGAGCCACATGTATTGCATGTGATGTCATACACCACTCCAGTCTTTCTCTCCACTGGGGTCCTGTTTTTAGGATGCTTGTTGGATTGTCTTATAAAGTCTGAAACCCCTTCCCCTCACATTTTTACAATGTCAGAAAAGGGGGGCTTGTGTCCGACAATTTTTGTAATTTTTTTCTGAAACAGGCAATCCAACAATCACTGTCACTTTACGCTGTGATTGGTCAGGTGTGCAGAGGTGTGAAAGTACACAGGATTTAAACTTCTCTCACAAGCTCCCTTTATTCCTTATACAACTACTCCTGTTACTTTGCGTGTGAACTGAGTGCAATACCACGAATGCCTTTGTTGAGAAACTGTCTAAAAGTCTGCAACGTTATACCGAATTACTTCTATACCATTGAGTATCAAAAAATGACTTGTCATTCGGTACCAAATTTCAATACCTAAGGAGTCAATCTTATCAGCGTCAGTGCTCCAAAAATCATGCAGAATGCTTGTACCAAGATCTAATAATGCTGGTGATTGGCTGTCTAACGTTACACGTTGTAGAGGCATGCAGGAAAAACACTATGTTATGCCCAGAGACTGGGCTCAGTGTTTTTGTTTTTACTGCCAGCTGCTTATCTGCAGAGATTACTAAGTGAAATTTGTGCAAGCTACTTGTTAGCTAGCCAGTGTATCTAAAACTGCATCTGCTCATCGATGAGTCCGTTCACTAGATTGTCCACCGGGATGAAAGCCCCTGCACAACCTTTCCTCGCCACTGCAGGTATGGATTACCTGGAGCCAAGACAGAGAGCGATTCTGACAGCAAACATTGTGTTTCTTACAGATCGACAGATAAGAGAGAAATATTTAAGCTTTATATTTTTTATGTATTTTTTTAATAAGAGAAATACTCCTGAAGCTGACATGGTGGATTGTTGTTGGGCTAGCTTCTCTTTAGCACAAAGTAAGAGGTCTCACTCTGTCACTATTCCCCAATACCACAAACATCACCCACACAGTCATTCCCTATTTATTCTTTTTTGGATTAGGCAGACTTGATGCTACAATGGCATTTTGTTGACATACTGTCATTTTTTAGTCCAGTTATCCAGGAAGAGTAAGGTGTGCAGTGTAAAAACACTTCAGCTGCTCACAGGTCTTTGAACAGCTTTCTCCTTTGAAGTGAGTAATTGTAACGTAATGTGTAATGTAATTTTCTTTTGTTAAAATAGATTTTATAAAGTTGGTACTGAAAAAAGTTTCTTTCAGGAACCAGTATCGAAGTCAACGTATCGGTACCGGAACAGATATTAAACTTTTTTGAATAACATATACAACATACACCCCATTTGTATGATTCATCATGTTAAGACTATATAGACACTAAACTCTTGGAGAGACATTGGGTAAGAAGTAAGATTCAGCCAGGAGGAGGCTTTGATGGCAGGACTTTCAAACACTTCAGACATGGTCAGAAAACACATTTTATGTCCTAGTTCATTTCAAGCACAATGAACCCTTAAAGGGAAACTCCACCGATTTTACAAATCAAAGTCTGTTTACAGGTCTTTGGAAGTACTAGTGCATATGGGGAAAAAAAGTTGCATTTAGCCCTTTGTGGCTCCAGAGGGAGTTGTGTGAAGTCTGATAAATTGATGAATGGCTCTATAGCAACGCCACAACAAGCTGCTTCTGCTGTTTCAGTAGGGATTTACACATTATTAACAGATAGTGTGCCGTTATGATGGCTGCTTGGAATGAAAATCAAACCACATATAATTGTTTTCATGCTGATATTGTCCTGTGTATTCATCATTTTTATCTTCTTTTTCTCCTCTTCTTCCTCTTCTCCCAATCGTTTTACTCAAAATGATATGTCATTCTATTTTTTCATCTCCTCTCATCTCATCCTCCTCTTCTAATGGTCTCCTGCCTGTTTCCTTTTCAGTCTCACCTGAAGTCAATTCATCATCATGTTTTCACACTCCTCCTCTCTTTTATCCCCAATGCATCTCTCATCCTCTTTTTCCTCTTCCACTTCATTTTTTTGATGTGAGGATTACCTCGCTATTTTTCAATTTTCCATCTGTTCTCTCCACCTCTTTTCTTCTACAGTCTCATTTCTAAACTTAGTTGATTTATTATTGATTCAGTGAATAGATGTCACTGAAAATCAAAAAATATGTGTTCATTAGTATTGGTTCCAGCACTGGTTATCTTAATCATACCAGCCTTTCCTGGTTTCAGCCGGTAACCAACTCACGTCACGTGGAGCATACACTTGTACTGTAAAGCTTTTCTCTCTAGTTAGAGCCTGATGTAAAGTCTGCTGAAACACACACCCTAAAGCCGTGCATCAGTACAATACTAGAGCTCTTAAGCTGTTTCATAATTTCAAGAGCACATTAACATTAATGTTTGAGCTGCACACTTCTAATCAGAAATCATAACAGCTTAATGTCAAGCAGAAACAAAAGGATGTTAAATGCAATATTATATTATTTTAAATTATAATATAGGGATAACTGCAGACATATCCATGCTGTGTGTAATTTTATATTCATTCATTTCATCAACATGAAAGTGTGAAAAAGTTCAGTTCAAGGGAAATCTTGTGTGAGTAAAGGTTTGTGTGTGTGAGAGTGTGTGAATGTGTGTGTCTGTGTGTGTCTTTATAGACAGCCTTTAACCGTTTTAAATGAATCATTACACTTGTTATGAAAAACATAATTCGTGTATCTGTGTGTATACATGAATGTGTATTTCTGTATGTGTGTGTGTGTTACCATGGCAACTTCAGCACCATATATTTCCCTACCCAAGCAGCAGGGAACCTCAGACTGCCATCCATCTCTCTCTGCAGTTACTCAGTGTATGTGTGTGTGTGTGTCTGACCTCCTCATGAACCAGCCTCCGATTGCTACACCATCATCCCTCTGCAGCATACACACACATACACACACTGACACATGTGGATGTGTACGTGCTATAAAACATACAGTATGTATGAACATGACGATGAGGTGATGTGTGTTTAATGGGATCCAGTTCTTTTTAATCTGCTGTCTGCTGCACAGATGGAAGAAACAGAGGATGTGTGTGCCACAACAAAATAAATAAACAAAGAAAGACAGACAGACTGGAGAGAAAGAAAGAAAGAAGTGAATTAAAGGAATTTCAGGGTAAGGCTAAATGAGGTCAGCTCCGCAAAAAAAAACGAAAACAGAGAGAAAGAGCAGACAAATATATGATTAAGAATATGTGTCAGTACCAGCCTTTTATTGCCCGCAGGGAGCGAGCTGAACTTTTCAACTCACTTTTTTCTTTTCTCACTTTCTCTATGCTTTGCCCTGTTCAAACGTTGAATGTATCTACAAGCCTTTGAAGCCTGGATTTTGGCTTTCCTGCCCACAACCATTGTTCCATCTTTATCAGTCACTTGAAGATTCAAACATGCAACCCAGTATCCCTGATGGACGATTCTGATTTTTGTATTTAATACCTATTTCCAATACAGATACTAGTGTACCCTATATTTAGAGAGGTGGAAAGTAAAGGTGGCAGTATACTCCGTCAGAACTGCTATTGTACCCATATTATATTGACATATGATATTGTGTCTCCCCACTCTCCATGACGGCAGCACTTTTGATTAATTGGATATTAGATGCTCAGAGCAACTGCTCCGGCCATCCATTCACCCCAATATTAACCTGACCACGGCGCTATAAGACGCTGTGAGCATCAGTCCCATTGGAGAACCTGGAAGTATTTTCCTCACTATTAATTCTCATGTTAAGGTTTTCTTTCGATGTTATCCTCGACATTTCTCAAAACAAAAACACGAAAGTGTCCTTGATAATTCATCATTTTTGTGAAAACCAAAATGGTGGACATTTATTTTATTCTCAGTGGGAAATGCAATATTTTAAGATAGTTTCTGCATGAAATGCATTTTGATAACATTTCTAGTGAGAAATGTGCATTTAATTTTCATAATCTTCGTTTAGTGAATGTATATGATCCTTAGTTTAGTTAGGTATTACAAAGATTCTCATAGGTGACAGATCATTGCTATGGTGGTTTCCAAGAATATGTGGCTGAGGATATTTAATTATGAAATCACATTTCTTAAGAAGGTGTTATCAAACTGGACATTACCTTCCACATCCATCAGTTAATCTCTGTACTTGTCACATTCATATACAGTATATCATCAAACTGGACTTTATATTGTGCACTGCATTCAACCTCCACTGTTACATAATTGAATTATTTATGCACATTTTACAACACAGGGTTGTATAACGAGATTCTGTTTTGTAGTTCCCTTTATGCTACTGAAAATAAATCATCTACAGTAGGTCAGTGAATAAATAATACGTCATAGAAATGAAAACTATTTTACATGGTAGAGTGCTGAGGATGAATTTAGCAGTCTCACAGCCTGAGGGAAGAAGCTGCTCTGTAGTCTAGTGGTACGACAGCAGATATTTCTATATCTCTTTCCAAATGGCAGCAGGGTGAGCAGGTTGTGGCTGGGGTGGGTACTGGCCTTTAGTATCCTTTGGGCTCTGCGCAGGCACCTCACATCACCGATATCACTGATGCTCAGTAGGTTGGTACCAATGATCTTCTAAGCGGTTTTAATCACCCACTGCAGAGTCCTCTGGTCGTGGGCCGTGCACATCCCATGCCAGTTTGTGATGTTTCCAGTCAGGATGCTTTCTATTGCTCCTCTGTAAAATTTTATAAGAACTCGACGAAAGGAAGGTTCCCTAAGACCTGTCAGGTCATATATTTTATACACTTAATTTCTTTGTTCATAGCACATTCCATATTTCCTTTGTAAAGTCAGTATTTCATTTCAAAACTATTACTATTCCATTCTGTAAATAGATTTTAAAATGTCAATTTAATTTTAATATTAGCCTACTTTGTATATTCAATTATTATTATTATTACCTTACTTTTGTCTATTATTATTCTTGTGTTGCCTTTTTTGGGAGCAAATGCTAAGACACATTCTTTGTATGGTTGCATTGACTAATAAAACAGATTCTGATTGAATGGGCTATGTCATGCTGACATAAAATCCCAAAACCAAGAATCATGAAGATACAAAAATTCTCCATAGTTGTGTAAATAGTAGCTTATGCAGGCCTCAGTACTTGTTATATACACTTGTTATTTATACAGATATATGTGATGGATAATTGTACAGAATACTTGCACAGATATTGTAATACTATTTATTTACTTACACTATTATGGAAGATGGATGAATTGCACAAAGATTTGATTGCACAGGATTCAGTATGAGGTAGTTGCAGTGTGTAGTGTTAATAAATTTAATTGCACAGAAAATAATTCCACAGCGTGAGTATAATTTAAATGATATATATGTATATATAAGGACATGTATAGAGACTCATATATATATATATATATATACTGTATATGTGAAGATATAATATACGATACACTGCCCCAGTGTTCCTGCTCGACAACTTCTACTCCAGTTGTTGTTATTGGCTTTGCTACTATTACTGTCATTATTATTCCTATAGCTGTCATTCCTATTATTATTATTATTATTAAATTATTAATATTACCACTACAATTACATTATTACTATTTTAAAAAATGGATGGACCATTGAGTCTGGTTCTGTCCAAGTTTCTGCCTGTTAAAAGGAAGTTTTTTCTTGCCACTGTCACCAAATGCTTGCTCATGGTGGGATTTGTTGGGTCTCTGTAAATAATATTATAAAGAGTACGGTCTAGACCTGCTTTATAGGAAAAGTGCAATGAGATAAATTCTGTTATGAATTGGCACTATATAAATAAAACTGAACTGAATTGAATTGAATTATATATATATAATATAAATTTGAAGGACTGTTGCACAATATATATTTAGATATAATTAATTGCACAGGATAATAAATAAATATGGTTAAAATGTATTTTCACCCATTTACACAAATATGTTTACCATCCCCTTAAACTGCCCAGTTTACTCTAAATTCAGTATTTACAACTTCCAATCGTTTGAAATACACTAATGTTTCCTAAAAACTACAATTCCCTAGAGATTCCTCTTGCAGCAGTGGCTAAGGATCATAGGTAATGTGGCCTAGCCTTACACTATCCAAAACTGACAGCAAAAAAACTTGACTTCTCAGAATCAAAGGAGAAATAAACTAAACTGATAGCCGTAACATTCATATTGTTGAATTATCAAGGACACTTTCGTGTTTTAGTTTTGAGAAATGTTGAAGATATCATTGAAAGACCTTAACATGGGAATGAACAGTGAGGAAAAAACTGTCTTGTCCTCGGTTCTCTTTACATTGGAGTTAATTAAAAGCCTGGTGCGTCTCATGCAGACGCTCAAGGGTACCTTGTGCATCTGTATGTGACTCCAAGGGGCGTGACAAAATGTCGGTATTTGGCAACCTGCGAATGAGAACGGGTTGGCTGGTCTTGGTGGTGAATGGGCATCTAACTGTCATGCAGGAGACCCAAGTTTGCATCCCTTCACAGACCTAAATTAATGTTTGCCTTTTTGTTAACTGTTACCACAATCTCTCCCTAACATTAAGATTTTTTGTTGGCTTATCTTAAATATACCTTAAAAGGAATAGTTCAGCATTTTAGGAAATACGCTTATTCACTTTTTTTGCAAAGAGTTACATGAGAAGGTCGATACCACTCTCATGTCTGTCATGTGTACCTGTAACTGTACCTTTTAACTTCACAAAAATATCAAGACTCAAGTACTTTTCAAAACTCTTCACACAGTCAGCATAGCAGAAGTCAATGTGACTAAACTGTGGATCACTTTTCATTGCTTTTACACAAAATGCATTCAGTGACCACAACTTTCAAATTTCCAGAACTGTTTTCTCACTCAAACTCAACCACCACCAAAACTCTGTTAAAACTATTTACACTCCATTTTGCACATGTTCACACACTATTATCAAAACTGTTAAATTTACTAACATAACTAAAGGAAATTAAAAAAAAGTCAAATGCATAAACTCCTAATTAGGATACTGAGTGCTTATTTTCTTTCTTTGATGACCTCTATGAAAGACTTGTGCCAGGTGATGAAAGGGGGCAAGTGAGGTGGAATCTGGAAAGTATTGTAATTGTATGGGACTATGTCATTTCACCACTCACTTTTCCATTCACAGAGTGGTTTAGAGCCCATCCCATGATGGTGTCACTTTTCCTTCCACCTTACTCTCCATTCCTCTACCCCATAGAAGAATTATTTTCTTCATGGAGGGGGAAAGTTTATCACCACCAACCACATGATCAGATGTCCCTCTTGGACACAATGAATGCTTGATGTCTGGACATATCTGCAGAAGATTGCCAGGGATGGATCAGGCATTGAAAAAGATCCTTTCCCAGGTGTATTGCAAGAGAGGACATAAGGCGTGATGTGGACGAGAACTTGTGGCCAAATGTAGAAGAAAGGATTGACTAGCACTGTTGTATTACTGTATCTGTAGGTATCACACCTCCATATGTGACTTGTTTCTTGGGTATAATTGAAGTTGGAAAGATTGTTTAAGCAAACTCCATGCCACCACTGTTATGTAGTGTCTTTTTCCTGGAACCAGTATTTTAAGACAACTGAGACTAATGAGAGTGTTTTTATTCACTGAAATAGAGAATGAAAGTACAATTTTTATTCATCAAAAGTGTTTTGGTTGCATCAGGGCATTTTGGATGTGAGATTAACTGTTGTGCTGACCTGCATGTCAGTAAAGGGAACTGTGTAAAGAGATTTGAAAAGTGAACTCCTATAGAGAACTATAACTAAAGCTGTGTGACTATTCAAAACAGTCAGAAATGCATTTCATAATATTACATGGTTTTATTTCAGACCAATAAAGTTGTTCTGAAAGGTCTATAATAAAAATGAGAAAGCTTTTTTACAAAAATGTGCAATAATATCTCATTGGGTCATACTGTATATTTTTCTTGTGTAAAATGGTGGTTAAGCATGTAATGGAAGGAGGTCCAGACAAAAATAAAATTGGTCTGAAGTTAAAAAAAAACAACAAGCAATTGCCAAAAATATGAGACACTCTTGGTCATTTTGCTAGTTTCCTGTCATCTGTTATGTTGTGCAAAGTGTTGGGCTTCAACATTGTACCATAAGATAAAAACAACACCTGTGGAACATCAGTCAAATTTTCCCCTTCACTGCACGACAAAACTTAAAAAACTGATGAAAGGTACTTTGAGTCTTGATGTCTGATTACTGAACTTAAAACTATCTACATCACGTTTTTAGCCTATAGCTTCTTTTTTTTGGCATATCTTCATCATATTAAATGGACATCCGGATTTTGTTTTTCGTCTTCTTATGTACCATAAGATGTCCACAACATTTTATTTATTTTATGTTTTTGCTGTCGTCTTGGTGTGAAAGCCTGCTTACCAGTAGAAAATACTCAAAGTATTGGCAAAGTTTAACTATGACAAATTCTGTTGTGACAAACTTTAAATTCAAAACTTTATGAAATCCAAATAAAGAAATTTGACATTTGAAATGTGAAATATATGAGTGACTCCATGGAAATTTGCAATCCACTAACAGGTGGTTAAATCTGTCAATCAGGGCAGAGAGGCGGGATATTCTGTGAATTATAATTCCAATAAAGAATCCATAAAATTAAATTGATCTTTGAATTAGCAGACAGAGCAAGGTAATGGTGATTAGTGTGTTCAGCATGGCAGAGCTAATTAGAGCAACAGCTGCTGCATGTGTGTGTATATGTGTGTGTGTGTGTGTGTGTGTGTGTGTGTGTGTGTGTGTGTGGATTGATGGTTTCTGGTCTTAGACTTCAATTTCCTTCTCATCCTGACATGTCAGAGGCTGTAAAATCACACACACACACACACACACACACACACACACACACACACACACACACACACACATGCACACACACATGCACAGACACACCATCTGTGCATAGGGCTTCATAATTTACAGCCTACTATGTGTGAGTGTGTTTGTGTGTTTTGGTTCATTCTCATTATTTTGCTATTGCACTTTACAGCATCATATATGGTAATATTATAGCTGTATAATATTATACAAGTTTCATGTAACTTCATCACTGAATATGTTTAATATCGTAACTGTCTTATATTTCATAGAGACTAATAAACACCCTCACTGTGTTTTCATGTTATTTTTATAACTGAGTTTGGTTTAGTGTTTTCTAATATTTTATAATATTTTCTGCTGTTTTTCTAGTCTGTGCAGTGCCAGTACACACACACACAAACATACAGATAGATATAATATAATATAATATAATATAATATAATATAATATAATATAATATAATATAATATAATAATATTTTACATATGCCATAAAAATAAAAGTGTGTTTTGCATCAAAATTATTGAAAAGTTCCTGAGAGAGAGTATAAATTTCAACTTTATTCCTTTCTCTCTCTGGTTCATTGTATTAATTTCTTTAATTTGCTCTTTGTACTTTATCTGCCATTCATGTGAGTGAACACACACACATGCTCATACAATTATTTAAAAGACATAGAGGAATATGTTAAATATTACGACTGTTGATATTCATGGTCTGCCTCTTTCTCATTTGATTACCTCTCTCTTTCGCACACACACACACACACACACACACACACACACACACACACACACACACACACACACAGAGTCAGTATGGTATAGTATATTGATGGAGTTAGTTTAAGAGTTTGTTCCTGCCAATATTTACACATCCCTATCCATTAGTGTGTGAATGTGTGTAGCTATATGTGTCTGTCAGTGCGCATTGGATAGTAATAACTTTGTGAGTGTGTGTGTGTGTGTTGAGTGTTGGCAGCAGCTGCCATGTAAAAGGACTAAATGATGTTTATGGTGGTAATAGTGTGTAATTGTTACAGCTCCCACAGTTGGTACCAAAGCAACAATGATATCCTGAAAGTTATAGGTGAAGTTCAGCAGCAATGAAGACACAGAGTGTGAGGTTTGTCTTCAGACTGCATCTGAGGTTTTATTACAAAATAAACTACTCAATACACAAATTACTCTGGCAGTGTTGTTTTCTATTTTAGTCCATTTTGATGGCTTAAGTACATACAGTATGTCCAGTTTTATACTGTCCCACAAAATGCATTCAAAGCTGTCAACATCATAGTTTTCCAACATAATTCTCAGTTTTCTACTTTAAGCATCCGTTGAAGCACTAATTGTGACTCACATATGAGTGATTCAAGTTTAAGTAATACACAAGTGTACACAAGAAAAACAATGATTTACCTTTTCTTTGTAATAGGTTTGGGCATCAGTTCTAGTGGTGATGATAACATTTTACTCACCAAGTTACTTGCTGACAACTGAGAACACAGTGACATTGCCAAAAATAGGTCCCATGAGGCAAGAAACATGAGCTGTCAGACAATCAGACAGGATCAAAACAAACCCCTTAGTGAAATTTATCTGGAAAAGTAAGCAAAGGCAAACTGTGAAATTACTACTCAAACTTTCCATTGTAAATAGCAATGGCAATATCCTCAAGCGAGTATTGGTGTTAACAGTTAATTATTGATTAATCATTAAAAGATTACTCAATACAAAGTACGCATTCTTCCAAAAAACAGTGATTATTGGAGCTATTTAGCAGAGTTTCAGAAGCAGGACCACACCTCAATCACACCACTCCCAGCATTCCCATAAATACCCACCTAACCCATCTCGTCCTCTTTCGCTCTCGTATTCTGTGCCAGAACCAAGATTATGCAACATCGCCTCGAGCACACTCAGAAAAGTGAACTAACGTTACTACTTCACCTCACGAGCAACTTCATCCATCCACTCACCTCATCTCGAATATGGACTTCGTCTCACTATCCCCATCAGACGGTGAATTTTTCGGACGAAATCAGGATGACCACGTTCAAAGTTTCTATCAGCCCTCACCAGCAGACCCAGAAGCCAAAACATTCTCCGCTGCCTCAGTGCCTGAGACCCTGCTTTCTCCAATCCAAAAGCCGCCCACGAAGCAAGTGAGTCCAGCAAGCCCCTACAGAGTCTCTTCCTTGCCCACTTCCATCAGCAGAAAAGAGAGGAAGAGGAAGACTCCATCGCCTCTGAGGATAACTCCAGTCCCTGCCATTGTCTCGACTCACAACATGTAGCCAGTCACTGTGCTCCAGCAAGGTCCCCCGATGACCAGCCTTCTAATCTGACCAGACAGTTGCCACTCTACAAAAAGGCTAAAACATAAAGTAATTATTTTTCACAGAACAGACAACAAAGCAATACAGGGAGTCATCAGTAACCATCTCTTATATCTTACACAATGACCTTCAGATGGAGCAACCAACACAGTAATTCCGGGACACTCCACCTCTCTTCAGGTTTTTCTACACCAACAACAGCAGTCTATATCATCCAGGGCAATTTACACCGGGACGTCAGCACCTCCTGTCATCCAGCTCCAGCAATCAGCCATCCTTAGCAGGGGAACCCAGCACTGAGATGCCGGCAGCCCCTGCTGCCAACTTTCAGCAAAAACAGCAGCTGCCTCTAGCTTGGGCTGCTGGCACTAGGATACCAGAATTATTTGGGAAGTTGTCATTGGAAACATCACCATCTGTCAGGGGCTAACTTCAACTAATCAGATCAACAAACCATAATGTAGACAAACTCTTACCGATGCCAGCCGGGAGAAGAGCAAAAACATCTTTTCCATCAAGAAAAGCTTCAGTGCTGTTGCTCTTCTTTCAGAGAAGAAATACTCTCCACCTCTGATATAACTGATGCTAGCAGCATATACGCTTACTTCTTTAGCATTGTTGTTTTCGACAGTCACACACGTCATCATGCACACCTAGCTTTAGGGCACACCCATAGGTCATGCCATAGCTGCCAGTACTTCATCATCGAGCGCCCTCTTACACCTAGATCCAGCAATCACAACAGCCAGCCTTAGCAGGGGAACCTGGCAATGGGATGCCAGCGCTTCCTGCCACCTACATGCAGCAACCACAGCAGCCAGCCTTAGCAGGGGAACCTGGCATCGGGATTCCAGCGCCCCTGATGCCATACGTCCAGCAACCACAGCTGCCAGCTGCAGCGGTGGAATCTGGCACCGGAATCGCTCCCTATCACCTACTTCAAGCAACCGCAGCAGCTTGCTTCAGCTAGGGCTCCTGGCACAGCCCTCAGTGGTCCACTTCCAGCAACCAAAGAAGCTGGCTTTAGTTGGGGCATTTGACGCTGGGGTGCCAGATCCCACTGCCGCCCATTTCCAGCAACTGCTGCAGCAGGGCTTCTGGCACCAGGATGCCAGGATATTCCATCTCCCAGTCCCTGCAGCTCTCATCAGCTGGAGCCTTCGACACCAGTATGCCGGCACCCAGATTTCCTCCACAGCCCTCGCCGCACCAAGTTTCTTCCATACTTAACTCTGGTCTTCCCTCTCAACCTATTCCAGCCCAGCAGGCAACCATCAACTTCATCCCATCTACAGTCTCCCATTCATCATCCTAACTCTTTTATCTTCTGTCCTTCTCCAGGTCCCACCAGGGATCATAGACAAACACAGATCTTGCTCTCCTCATCATGCCCTTCCCTTCGTAAACCACCTACCGACAGATTCCTCAAAGGACACAAAGATCACCTCTACCTGAAAGGGACAACGCCCACCCTTTCCAGAGAACACCCACAGAGTTCGCTTATGCTTTCTTTCTCTTCAGAGACATATCTTGTTCACAATTACCCACCAAACAGCAGGAAATTGACAATTACATGGCCATCATCCCTAATCTGGCCCTCTGTTTTGGAGGCAATGGCTTCTACCATATCACATCCACTCTGCCTCCGAAGCCGCAGCAGTCTTCAGCAGGCCAATGAAGACAAATGCCGGGGCAGACTTTACAATGAAATTTACTGCCACATCCTCACCACCCGGACAGCGCTACCATGCTCCACATGTGGTGCCCGTCTCACCCAGCCTCTTCCTGCTCTATTCCAGCCCACACAAAGCCAATTTCCTCTTTGCCCCATGCTGCACCAAATGCCAACTTCTCTCCCTCCTAGGTCACCTCAACTTCGCCTACGTATCATTCTCCAAGGGCGAGCCTTTATCTCTCACTTATTATCAATTGCTTTCCATCTTCAGTGAATAAACGAACTGTTCTATATAACTATGACAGATTCTCTATTTATCTGTAAGTCCAGAAAAGTGGCTACTCTATGCTGGTTCCACCAGGACTTTCGTCACGTACTCTCCTTGTCCGGCATTTCTCCCCCATCCAGTACTCTGGTCACTCCTTCAGAATTGTAGCTGCCACTTAATACAAATCACAGACCATTGGTATTCTCAAGCATATCACTGCTACATTCGTTCAGATCTCAAAGATCTCAGACCCGCTCAATTGTCTCAAGTCCCTGGTCTGTCGTGCCCGGGTGCTACGGCGGATTCCCCACCAACAGACCAAAGAAGTACACGAGTTCAAGCTTCGCTCATTATCTTTCATTTTCATTGATAAATCATTTAAACACATCTGTTGATGGTGTAGTCCTTGCTAGTGAATGAACTAGTGGTGTGGTAAGGAGAGGGGGGTGACTGCCGCTCTCGTGAACGTGCACGGCTACATGCTGCTGTTGTCTGAGTTAAAGATGCTCAACTTGCCATCGGGGCTCACTGTGTGACCATGGCAACCACAAAAACTACATCAATGGAAGCAATGCAGGAGCTGATTTTACTGTATCAGAGTTCCTTGATATACACCTCTTCACCAGCAGAGAGCAAACTTACCAATAAAGACAAATGGTCATGGAGCAGTGTAATTATCTGGTCTGGGTCAATGAACAATGCTTATTATACTTGTTAGAAAAACTTGCAATATGAATCGTGTTATCTTCCTAACCACTTCCTCATTTTTAAGCTGCAACCTGCTGGCTTTAGACTGCGGTGTATGGTATAGGCACACTATTGCCGTCGATTCAAAAAACAGATACTTGACGTTGGCGGCGGCAACCACTTACTGTCTGAGACCACCTTAGTACCTTTCTTTATTTAATCAATCATTAATGCATACATCTGCATAGTGGCAATTTATACACACAAACTGGTTCATTTACAAAACTGGATATTATCTCCAAGTTGAGTTGATAGGCTTGTTCTGCCATATATTTCCATATTCTTATCCTCTTTTGCCCCCCGTGAGGCTTGCTTGTATGTAAGAAGTGTTCAAAGTTGGATGCAGAAAACTGTCTTAACTTCAAAAACCTGTCAGATCTTCAAGTCCAGTTGTAAAAAATCATCATGCTAAAACATTAAAAATGTGTCAGTGGTCATATTAGGGGACAATTACAAAATATTAATAGTAGGCTACAGCTGCCAGAGAATGTCATCAGAACAGCACTGAATAAAGAGGGAATGATTTAGCATGACGTTTAATACTAAAAAATGTACCTAAGAGGAAATTCTAAGTATAAGACAATCGGTGAATGCAACTTTGTTTGACAACAAATGTTTTGCGATGGCTGATTCAAATAAACAGCAGCATCAACATGACATTTTACAACTCCACTATCTTTGCTGCTGATGCAGATGCAGATGCATTTCTTGTTATCAATGAGAAAACAGCTAGAGTAGGAGAGAGAGAAAGAGTGTGTGGTCTCTCTCTCTGCCAGCTCTCAGCCTGCAGTTTGTCCATCATTACCATGCTCAAAATAGACCACACACACACACACACACACACACACACACATTCACACACACACACACACAGTGTAACAAGCTGCAACATGTCTAACAGTCTCTGCAAAGACTAAAACAATAAAAAGGAAAGTGTGGATATCCAATTGTGTAACTTCTCTCTGACTACACCACCACCCCTGCAACCATCACCACAGCAACCAAAAGGGTCAGCCGGACAGAGGTCAACCAGAGGTCAGCAGACTGATCTCTCTCTCTTCCTCTCTTTTCTGTGGCTTTCTCTCACTCTGCATCCCTTTTACTTTGTCTGTGTCTCAACCTCTCTTAATAACCTTTCTCTCGCACACACATAGACACTGACCCAGTCAAGAGGTCAAAGTTCACCCTGACATCACTATGAGCTCGGTCTCACTCTTTCTCTCAAATGAACAAGCTTGTGTTGTTATCCAGTATGCAGGATAAAATAGAAAACAGTAGAATAGAATATAATGTTGGTGTTGTGTTGCTGTCTGTATTGTAGTGGTGGTGCGTTGATGCTGAGTTGTGTTTTGTTTGCACCATAGCACCAGTTTGTGCCTTACCATTACATTTGAATCACAGAGCTTAGCATCTCATTTTCCAAAAAATATATAGATCTTTGAAAAACCCAGAAGGTCTTTAACAACACTTACCACTGTTCTGACTGTATTTCCAGAATCCTCAAAGACGCTTCTAATGATCTGGATTAAATATTATTCAGTCCGCTGCAAGATTTTTAACCCATTTCTCAAGTTGCACCTCTTTCTCCCTAATCCAAACAAAGATGGTAGCCGGGGTGGTCAATTTGTACAACGTGAAGCAAAATGTTTAATTATATTAGTTATATTGGTATATATTGATGTATAATGTCATACAAATTATGAAACAAGAGCAAAGGGATTAATGGTAAATGGACTGTACTTGTATAGGGCCTTTCTAGTCTTCCGACTACTCAAAGCGTTTCATGATTAGGAAATACAGTCGCAACTTGGCAACTTCGGTTAAATATCTTACTTGTCTACCCCAAGTAGACCCCAAGAGCCATCACGGGAGGGGTGCGAAGACCTGTTTAGAGGACTTAATCATTGACATGCATACAACAGTACAAAGCAGATGGCCATTCTAGTTCTAGTTAAATTGTGCAGCACAATTTCATAGAAATGGCATTTGATTTAAGTGCAAGCGCAAGTAACTTTTAAACTTGTTAACAAGGTGTGCACAGTATGGCGCTACAACAGCATTTCATGCAGCTAAAACAGCAGTATTCTCACCTTTAACAGCAATAAGCACATCCAACAGCATTATGCACAAATTAAACTGCACTACGTTCAACCAGCAACATTATACACCACTTTTAAACAGTATTACACACCCAATAACATTATGCACAACTTTTGTAATCTCATTTTTATCACTTTCACAAGCCAAAGAAAATTATAACTCTTAAGTTTACTGACAATCATGTTGGCACATTTTGATATGGCAGCACTATGAGTCATGTTATGTAACTCAAATAAATGAGATGGGCTCACCATAGGCTAAATGGAATAAATTACGTGAAAGTCACTTTTCTTGCTTTCTTGGCAGCATACTCAGCAACAAGATCTGTGTAATTCATCTTGGATGCAACATTCTTTTAAATGAATAGAACAGGGAGTCCACACCGTCTTTCCTGAGACATTAATGCACGAAATAGTTCTTGATTTGTTTCAACTTTGAAAAGCCACAGTCACCGGGATAGTCAGAAGAATTCTGAGTGCAGTCTCATGGTTGGGAAATGTTTGTCCAGTGGTTTTTGAGGAAACAAAGGGTTTGAATTGCTGCCGTTACTCCCTTTCATAATAATAATAATAATAATAATAATAATAATAATAATGAACTTTATTTATTGTACATAGCACTTTTCAAAACAAAGTTACAAAGTGCTTTGAAAGGCAAAATAAAAATTTAGACAAAATGAAGGTGTGAGGCACCAATAGCAGTCCCTTGTGACAGCTATGCTTCTTATTTCATATAAAATCACCAATTGTTGAACTGTTGATGTTACATGTGATAAAGTGAAAATGAAGTGCATTGTAAACGTATACATTTAGAACATGCATTATAATGCACATTCTAGAAAACGGTAACTCATAAGTTACTCACTGGTCAATTTTTGGACTTGAACTTGAAGTTGTCCCTCAAACGTAGTCATGATTTTTTTTTCTAAAACATCTGCTCACAATTTTGATGGACATCAAGTTGAGTTTATGTTTCCAATTTTCTGTACTCTGTACATTGGGCTGCCCCGCTCTTGTAAACAAGCACAAAATGATGTTCCTCCATCTAAATTTAAACAGAATACTGGAATTTGGATGTGATGAATCCCAGACTGGACAGTCAGTAGATCTGTACAGTAGCCCACATGAAGCACAAATAAATGCATAGTGCAAATGCATATATATTTTACATAATGGATGTTATGATGTTATTATGAAACAGACATTGGATGTAGATCTACCCAAAACATTCACATCACTTGCTATTCGACACACGACTCCTGGATGAGAGTTCTAAAAATACTCTGGTTTAGCAGTTTGAATTACATGACTTGTGCCCTGACAACAACCATACATATTTTCAAAATCATTATGTGATGTTTCTCTCTATATTAATTTATTGGGTGCGTGTGTGCATATCCCCACCAACCGCTTCACAGTCTAGCAGCTCATAATGCAACAGTCACTGCTAGAATGAAATAAGTGGAGTGGATTTCCTTCATCTTTTACAGGTTGCTGTGAGGCACTTCGCTGGACATCACAGCCAAACCAGCAGCCTCTTCTTTGCTTTAGCTACTGATTTGACACCTTTCTTCTGCTCCATTCTCACACATGGCTGTATCATGTTTTTTTTTTGTTCTTACTATGCAACTGATATGACTTAAAATTAAGTACAATACTTAAAATTGTAATCACTGTTTTTTTTTGGCAGCAGAAACAAGTTGTGAAGACAACATTGACATATCATCACCTTTTAAGTTGATATGGCGAACTTTACATCTAGCAGTTATGAAGCATTTATAATGTGCCATTCACCTGGCAAAAACCTCTTCAGCTCTGTTTTTGGTCTCTACCAACTCCTGAGGGAAATATCTGGCTGCTAAATGCTCCACTATGACAGCTAGTCGCTAACTGTGTCTGTCTGCTGTTTAGTGCTGAGCAGGTGTACAGTTGTTTTTTAGAAAATGACGATACAGTAAAGTTGTGAGCCAGAGATACAGATTCAGGTGATAATTCATTGTAGGTTCATCACTAAAAGAGACTCCTTTCACACTGTCACATTGTTTTCACATTGTCATTTGATACATTGTTATTATAAAAATATCGATTATAGCTGATTTAAGTAAAAGTAAAATTACTGATTTTGAAATACAAGTGCACAAAACAATGACTTTTCTACAGTAACAAGAGTAAATGTAATTCCTTTCTTCTCCCTCTTAACAGAGAGATAACCAGCCCTGTAGGCTTAGTGAAGCCGGTTAAGTCAAAGATAGCCTGACAGTGTCGTCACTTTGTGTGATTCTGCTGCTGCTTTAATTTTGCATTGTTGTTGCATTGGCAAAGCATTTCATTTGACTTAAATTTTCGATAATAGCAAAGTTTTGCTCCAACTGGAAAGTCAATGCCATAAGCAGCAGCAGAGTCACTGAGAGTAGAGTATTAATATACAGAGTATTAATCCACAACTCTGTTGATTACTCTGTAGTACATATACAGCAGGAACCTTACATATTCATCCTGTAGCAATATTACGTGACTGAAACATATTTTAACAATACAGATGGTAATTGTGTGTTTGTGCATGTACTGTAAATTAAAATCTTCCAGGTCTTTGTGGCTAAACTGTTTTGCACCATTAAACTTACTTGCCACTTCAACACACTGATTTGATTTTAGCAATCACTCACCATGCTAACACACTGTTGGTATTCAAAACCTCTGTTTTGCATGTCAGGGTCCATCAGTCCACCCGTAAATACAGCCCTGCTCAAAGCAAGAGACAAATGTATCAACAGTCTCTGGGCAGCAGACCGCCAACTTCATATAAACTGTATATGCAAACTACTGTTATTGTTGAGGTCCACAGGCGCACACAGAGGAAACAATAAGCTGAAACTTGAGATGTAAGACAGGCAATTTTAACAACAGCAGACTGCATGGAAAAACCATGTGTTAGTTTTAATATCTTATTTATTCTACAGCTCAGCATCATCTTGTCTGTTGTTGGTCTACCAGCTGCAGCAGAGTCTGCCACACTCTTAGTAAATAATGGTTCTCTATCACACTTCCTAGTTATGCGATGACACGATTACACATGAAGTCTCAATTGCTATAGGCAAAGTTGAAGTCACCACCTTGGTTCAGAGTGAAATATCTAACTATTGGATGGATTGTCATGAAATTTGGTACAGGTATTAATGTTCCCCAGATGATGAATTCAATTGATCTTAACAATCCCCTGGCTTTTCATTTAGTGCCACCAGGCCACTAGGTCAAACGTTTCACATATAAAATACAGTATCACCTTTCCTCAATGGATTGGCACAAACTTTGGTACAGCTATTCATATCTCTTAGACGGTGCTGACTTTGGTGATCCCCTGAATTGTCATCCAGCATGTAAGCATATTAACATGCTAATGTATGTTGTGTATGTAAGTACAGCCTCACAGAACTGCTAACGTGGCTGTAGATTCTTAAGGTGTCATTATACACCAACATTCTTCAGTTCCAACATTCGAACAGTGTCTGAAGTAAGCAGGGTCTGAACTTCTCTCTCTAGCACTCTTGTTTCATTCTGTTACTTTTTGTATGAATAGCCGAATGTAACACTATGAATGCCTTCCAGGAGAAACTGTCTGGAAATGTGTGCTGTTATCCCCATATTTCAAGAATTATCACGTCTCACCCCCTCGACCGGATTTTCTCCACACCTTTGAGGCTGTGCAGAAGAGCTATAAACACATTTGCCTTTCGATGAGGTCAGATTGCAAATACGAACTAGTTTTTTTCAAGCATCTTTGCACCTTTAGTCTGGTTTCATAGTTCATTGTTTTTTTGAACAGTTACCCTCTCCTTGTAACAGGAAATTGTTGTCTTAGTTTTACAGATGTTTCTTTTGCAATCGATGCGTATCGCTAAAAGTCATTTTGGGTTCATAGGCATCACACAACGTACAATTTTTGACTGTGGCCACTGCAGCAAAATCACTGTCTCTAGGGGGTTGGTGTTTCTACGGACAGTAGTCGTTGCCTGTCCATAGTCGTTTCCTACGGACAGTAGTCGTTGCCTGTCAAAGGCATCGTGATTATTTCAAATATTACTTAAAGGCATGCTATGGAGATTTTGGCCACTTATGGCATTGTGAAGCAATTTTCACAATTCACAATTCTAAGACATCAGAGAGCTGGGACAATAACAAAATCAGGGTGTGTACCAATAATATTTTCTTTCATCTAACAAAAATGGAATGCGATATACTGTATGAAAATTCAAATTTTTGCAACTTCTCAGCATTTTAGCTGATTATCACAACAACACATGGTCAGTCACGGGGCTTTTACCCTTTGCAGTTGCTGCAGTAGAGCTGCTCAGTGGCCACCAGAAGAGACCAGCTGTGTGGAAAATGTGTGGAATGTGTGGAAATGTATGAATGTGAATGAGCGTTCTGTTTAGTCAACCTCCTCTGTATAGACAGAGGTATTAAAAAAAGAAAGGCTTTGTTCCTTTTCTTCACCAGTAACACAGATCACACACATGTCAGCACCTCATGTTCCCACACTTTGTTATTCAGTACCTTGTTCAGACTGAGCCTGTTTTTGTGAGAGTGTAGCCAGCAGCTGCACAAGAAGGCAAAGATAACTTGTCTTCATTCAAATAAGTGTTCAGCAGTTCAAAGCTTGCTGGCTGTTTGGACTGAAGAGTCAAATCAGCAGGCAGTACGTTTGCATCTGCCACCTATTGTCCAGTTTGCATGGCATTAAGCAAAGAGTGTACTGCACCGAGTGAGACTGTGTGTGTGTGTGTGTGTGTGTGTGTGTGATCAGGGTCAGCTCTACTCCAGTCCAGAGGGTGGTGGTAACAATTTAGTTACAACAATAACAATTTAGCTAGCTGGCTAATAACTCTCCATAAACTAACAAAAACACATGGATAAATGACATTTATAAACTATGAGGTAGACTAAAGGTTTATCATCTCCATGGGGTCTCACTCACTGCTCCCTCAATCATACATGCAAATCAATGCTCTCTCACCTAGAAAGATTCTTCAGTGGTTGAACTGATCAGTCACCAGTACGTATGTATGTATCTGTGTATATGTTGAAATGGCTGATGTATTAATCCATCTGAAAAGCTTCTTGGATGCATTTACACATTTAAACTGCATCTAGAAGTTGCATTAAACAAAGAGAAAGAACAAAAGAAAATGTGAGCTGATGAAAACACAGAAGAGGAACTGCAGTTACTGTACATCTGTGACCCTTCCAAACTCTGACTGGATCCTCTCACCATGGAGACAGAGGGTAAACTTGACTTGCCACAGAGATCCTGGCTTTCTTTCTTTCTGTCATTCTTTCAGTTCGGCATGTTTCACCCTTTCTCTCCGCTGCTCTGTCATTTTAAATATCTAGCATCCTTTCTTTCTTTCTGTTCTTTTTCTTATCAAACTAAGGGATCAGAGGAGTGGTGAGACTTGACGGGATTTCTTGTCATTCAAACAATGTTTTCATGGTATGCAAGATGGAGGAAGAGAAGGATGAGAAACAGAAAGAAAGGAGAGTGGGAAGAGTAGGAGAAGGAGAAGATGAAGACAGAGGAGAGGGAGGAGGAGTGTAGTGGAGTACACGGTCAGGTCAAACGCTGCGTTTTCAGTTGAAACTAAGTTCACATTACCATACAGCTCAGTGTGTGTGTGTGTGTGTGTGTGTGTGTGTGTGTGTGGTGGTGGTGGGGGCCTCTCATCTCCACTGGGGTGGGTGACACCAAATTTGTAACCAAGCGACGTCAACAGATGGGGCTCCTATTGTCGCAGTGTACACACAACCACACACACACACACAAATGCATTTGTGGGACTCATTATGAGAATAAAGTACGCAAGCACCAAGACTGGCAACCTCCTGGCGTTAAAGTGTGTATACAGGCACACACAGACATACACACACACATCAAAAACTATCTCCGCCAAGGCCTCTGGCCAGGCACGCACACATACTTATGCATACTGTACACACACACAGACACCAGACACACACACACCCACACACACAGATTTGCCATCATTTAACTACCTGATAGCAGACTAGAGAGTTACCATGTTTGTGTGTGTCTGTGTGTGTGTGAACAGAAATTAAACCCTTGAACTGTGTTTAACCCTCTCTCTCTCTGTTGTTCTGTCTATCCTTCATCTGGCCTTTATCGTTGCTTTCCTCCTTCCTCTCTCTCTCTTCCTGTTTCTGACACCTTCATTTGTTTTCATCTGTCTCTTTTCCTTGCACTCTCCCTCTCTCTCTCTCTCTTTCTCTCTTAGTGGGACATAAAGTGGTTTCAGGTGAGATCAGAGTTACATTTAGTGGATACACTGCTACATGTGTGTGCAAGGTTATTGCAAAGTAGAGGTCAATACGTAACCACACACACTCACATGCACACACTTACTGATTTGTGATAGTTGCAAGTAATTTGGGAATAAACTGAGTATTACATTTTAATTTGAAATATTTATGGAAAGCTATTTGATGGTGGACTATTTTTAGTTATTGTTACATTCAAGTTATTAATTTGTATACATGTGAAACGTATGTAAAATCAAGGAAATAAAGCAAATCTCTTCACTTATCACTTTAATTAATAGCTATCATGCTCCTAGCTGTAACAAAACAAATATGTGTTGTGTGTTTATGCAATTCAAATAATTCAAATAAGAACTAAATCTAATACCTGCTCTGAAAGGCCATAAAAGAAAAATATAAACATAAGAAATAAGAAATAAAACTCACACACTAATTGTAACTTGTAGGTATTGTAAGATCATACCTGTAAAACATAAAATAAAAAAATCTGTTACTCTTGCAACATCACAGTAATAACAACAACAACAACAACAACAACAACAACAATAATAATACACAAGCAATATTTTAAATGACATGGTAATTACATTACAAACAGACGAAGAGAAATTAAAAAGTGACTGTAGACTGATGTAGTTTTACAGTATCCAATAAAAAAATCTCACTAACAGACCTAAATGAAACACATTTAATTGTTATCATCATTTCATTATCACCAATTTATTGATCATTTTCATTCAGGTTTTATTACAACTGCAGACTCTAACAACTACAGGGAAAACAAAATATCAACAATCAACAATATTAACAAATACATAATGAAGAAATGCACAAAAAAATAATAATAATGATCTTAATTGTGGTTCTTTTCAGAATCAATCTTTAACACTGTATAAAGATTTATGTTGATAAAAGATGTATCCTATAAGCATGAAATATAAGTGTATTGTATATAAATAGTCCTTTATTTTGTACAATCATCAACAAGTATTTAAGTCATTTGAATCAATATCAAAATTAAATGATAATTAAGAGTTTCATATTCTGTATATATAAATATATATGTATAAATAATTTCTTATTTACATGATTCATCTTTTTATAATTTAATTTGATGTTTAAAGTTGCTGCCATTTTGACAATTATATTTAGCAATTCATATTTATTGTTATTATTTGTATTATTAAATTGCTGTTATTGTGATTAACTTCTATTTAAAACATTATTATGCTATTAGTTGTACAATACTGTGTTGAAATCATAGCACTACAATTATTTGTAATCATTTTATTTATGGCCTATAATTCACAATAGTTTTAGGATGAATATCATTAGTATTGTTATATTATTATTGTTATTAGTATTATTATCAATGCTACAATTTCCCTCTAAATATGATTTTTTTAATCAGACAAGAATATCATATTTTACATGTTTTCAATTTCATTAATTCTATACACTCTAGGCCTACGTAAAAATTATATGAAAAAGGTAATCTGTTTTCAATTATTAGATTATTAGGTATTAATAGGTTCATCATTCATTTAAAGAGCAATTTCTGTTTCAGCCTTTGGTGTAAACCATGTGTTTACTGTATTTCTCACAACATCTCTTTTTCTGTTGCTTTGTGGCCTCAGTCTGAAGTGCACACCATCTTGAAATCAAGAAAATGCTCACCATCTTGTCCTCGACTCAGAATATTTTGTGGAACACTTGTCTCTCAAAATCATTGAAATCATCTTTTTTTTTTTTTTTACTTTGCTGATGAAACCGCCTGCCACAGTGCAGCTGCATCATTCCAACATTGTACTGTTACACTGCATCACTTATCATTCTACATCTCGTCAGTGTGTGTGTGCATGGCCCTTTGGGAAGTCAGCAGCAGAGGGTTGTTTCTTCCTTTTTGTGGTAATAAACACACACACACACACACGCACACACAGTGAACATGCTGTGAACCCCTGAACTGAACTTGAACTGGCAACTGGGTCATCAAGAGGGCTACAGGGGTCTGTGTGCCCGTGCTTTTGTGGGTAAGACACACACACACACACACACACACACTCCAGATCATGTGATTGTGTATTCTTATGTGTGTCTGTTCATGTAACACTGTGTCACCATCATTACTAAAAGACACCTGTCAGTTTGAGTGTGAAAATTCTATCGCACATTATTTTTGAGTACACCGAAGTTACATCCTTGGTATTGTTTCTGAGAATTTGAGGGTTGAGGGAAACCTGGGAAGGACTTTCCATTCTACATTGCAGATGGTCTTTTAAGGCAGAATGTGGTATTATTCAGAACTTGTTTTTTTTTAATTAGCATTTTTTTTTCCAGTGTGGAGGTATATTTGAAACAGCGTATGGATCATTATAATGTACAGAATAACTAGTGTAAATGAACAGTTAAACAAATACATGCAATGTGAAAAAGATAAAATAATCCTTCTGTGTTCCTTCATGAGTTGAGACAATTCTCCTATTTCTTAAGCTAAACAAACCATTTACAAAGCCATTGGATCATCAGAAAAATGCATCGTCACAAACAGAACCGAAAATATGGCTGTTTTTCTTAGCTTGTGAAAAGTTGACATTTTGGAGTTACATGGTTTTCATAAGACAGCAATGTGTGTTGCTGTTATTTTGTCCGCTCCCTTTTAAGATGTCATGCTTGATTTTATTCTACATTTACTCTCTTAATGTTGCTTTGATACAACATCAAACTAATAGATTTAATAAACTGTATGCTTATTATAACTTGGAATGTGTTTCCATGTCATTTTTTTAACAGTTTCCCTTGTAGAAGCTGTTCTTTCTTCATTCAGTCATTTTATCCTATTCAGATATTAATACATTCATCCCTTAAAAAATACATCTTTGTGTTTTCCAATTTTTTTTAACTGTATTGTTTTGGCAAAAGTTGTGTTTATTGTGTAATAATGAATATAATAATAATCTATAACCTTAATTTTATTCTATTCTATTCCATTCTATTCTGCTTCATTTCCCAGATTTCCTCTTTTTCTGCTTTTCTATTATTCGACCTCCTCTCTTACTCACACACACACCTGCCTGCTCATTCAAACACAACCATACAAACACTCACGCACACACATACCACGCCGCTCATTTGTCTCTTTGGTCTAAATAGGAAATGATCAGTCATTGGCTGAGGGAAAGAGACGGTGAACTCCCTCCGAACTCTGACCTCACCGTGACCTTTGAGAGGAGAGGAGAGGAAAAGGCACAAGGAGGTGGAGGGATGGTAGACAAAGAGAGTGGAGGAGTAATAGTAAAGAAATGAGAATAACGAGATAGGAAAAGAGAGGAGAAAAGATAAAGGACAAGCAGATGATGAGAAGATGAAAGTATAGAATGGGAGAAAGAAAAGGAGGAGGAGGAGGAGGAGGAGGAGAATGAGGAGAGAAAGGTGGTCTGGAGGAGGACAACAGCAAAGGAAACAGGTAATGACAAACTCCAATCATTCACTCACAGACCTTATTTACTTAGAGGGTGAGCAACACAGCAGAGAAAAAAAAAGGAGAACAAAGGCGAAGAGGAGGAGGAGAATAGAGGAAGTGTCAGTCATGCAGACCAGACACCAGGGGGCAGTGTTGGGACAAGCTAGAGGGCACCGAAGGAGAAGACAGGGTGGGTGGTGAGTGGGCGGAGCCTTGAACTCCCCCTCCAAAGAATGACGTAAATCTGAGATTGCAAAATAAACACCATGGGGTCCCATTGGCCATCTCGTTTGGCGTTCACGTGGCGACAGGTTGGTGTGGGAAGGGACATTGCGTTGATGTCATTGTGATGCACACACATCCATACATGATGCCTTGGAGACGTCTAATCCTGTCTAACAGACACCACCCTATTGGCTAATACACACACAAACGCATACACACTCATGCCACATTTGCCATACAAATACACTCAACCGTAGCAACACACACACAAGCACACAGAGAAACACAGTCATTGTGTGTGTGTGTGTGTGTGTGTGTGTGTGTGTGTGTGTGAGAGAGAGAGAGAGAGAGAGAGAGAGAGAGAGAGAGAGAGAGAGAGAGAATGGAGGGTTTTTTCTTTCATATGCTTCTAACACTGAAGAAAAGTGATGGGTTGAGCCTATTCATGAGTGAGTTATTTGCGTGTGTGTGACGAGTAGTAGACAATGTGTACTGGTCTGCTCCCAGTTCCCAGTAGATCAAAAGAAACATGAAATACATGTAAAGGAGAAACTTTTTTTTCTCATTGCTGCATCATCGCCATGGCAATGACCTGAGCCAAACTGATCACAGTGTAAAAGGTCAAAGTGTCAGCAAAAAGGTTGCAACTCCCATTTTCTCACTGATCCACCTGATAAACACACATACACACACACACACTGTATGTGTGTCGGCCTACGGGACACCTGGCTGGCTCAATTCCAGCCCTCACGGCGAATGTGTGGTCATGTGACTCATCAGAATGTGATCAAAGGGCTGAGGAAGCTGTGAGCTCACAGGCCAGGTGTGGAGGAGGTGTTCATTTTATAACTATGACGCAAAAATGTTCGTCAGCAACCTTTTTTTAATGACTAAGATGAGACACTGACAACGTAAAAATAGATCTTTGATAATGATAACTATGACGAAATGTATGTTTTGTTTTCGTTGACGAGACTTAATGGGACTATGTCGTTATTGGTGGGCTATTGGACATTCAAATTCTAGTCCGTCTGTCAAAATCCAAACAATTCATCCCTGTCATTGATTGACTTATACAGATTGATGTGACATGTACAGATGCTGTCCCAAACTGACTGCGAGTTAATGACAACAACATGATGGCTTCAATGCAAAAAGGGTTTGGATGGAATAAAAGAATAGATCTATGGACACACTTTATTTATAATTCGGCAGAAAGGAAAACACAATGCACTGTAGTAACAGGAGACAGAGAGAGGCCCTGTGGCTACAAATTAGGTGGGAAGAATACAACACATGTTGGCTTAGCCTGGCTGTAGGCCAGTTTTTCTCGCAAAAAAAGTTGTCAGTTTGGGGTAGTAAATGAATGAATGAGCCTGGCTTCCAGGCTAATGTTGGCTCGGTTAATATGTTAGCTAACATCAGTTCGCTAGCTTCAAAGCTTGTGAGGGAAACATGATGGGCTTGACAATAAACGTTGTAACTTGTCCATGACAAGTAAACCTTTTGGTCGAACAACTGAACTGCTTTATCATATATTGTCCTATCATTCGAGTGAAACGTATGGGAATAACTGTGTTGGCTTTTCAGACCTGTTCCCCAGTGTGTCAACGCGCATCACATGTTGCTGCTGTAACGATTATAGCCTAGAAGTTTATTTATTTATATATTTGGACAAGCAACTTGTAATTATGCTTGATCGGTTTTCACTTACTTGTCCTTACCAGAAAAAGCTTAATGACAAGCCCTGAACATACATTGCAATTACTATCTAGTCAAACTGTTTCTAAGATTACACAACAATTTATTTGGAAGATATTTGTGTATGATTTCTTAGCTCTAAGGCCAGGTAGGCATATTAATAGACTAATTGTTTCAGCACTAGTGTGATTTTTAATAGTAATGTTTGTAAGTACAACCAACACAACAGCCTAATCAAACTGTTTAAAAGAAATTAGTTTAAAGAGAGAAAACATTTTGACTAAAGGTTGACTAAAATTTTATGACTTTTTGTCAACTAAAACGTTTTGAGTTGTCGTAGACTAACGCTAGACTAAAACTATGAATACACACACAAACGCATACACACACGCCACATTTGCTATACAAATAAACTAATCCGTAGCAACACACACACAAGCACACAGAGAAACACAGTCATGGAAATACACAGACTTTGCCTTTGTGCGTGTGTGTGAGAGAGAGAGAGAATGGAGGGTTTTGTTCTTTCGTGTGCTTCTAACATTGAAGAAAAGTGATGGGTTGAGCCTATTCATGAGTGTACAGGTACTATTTATTTGCATGTGTGTGACCAGTAGCAGACTGTTTGTACTGGTCTGCTCCCAGTTCCCAGCAGATCAAAAGAAACATGAAGTACATGTAAAGGAGAAACTTTTTTTCTCATTGCTGCATCATTGCCATGGCAAAGACCTGAGCCAAACTGATCACAGGGTAAAAGGTCAAAGTGTCAGGAAAAGGTTGCAACTCACATTTTTTCACTGATCCCCTGACAAACACAAACACACACACACACACACTGTATGTGTGTTGGTCTGCAGGACACCTGGCTGGTTCAATTCCAGCCCTCACGGCGAGGGTGTGGTCATGTGACTCATCAGAATGTGATCAAAGAGCTGAGGAAGCTGTGATCTCACAGGCCAGGTGTGGAGGAGGCAATGTTAACTTTGTTAACGAAAACTATGATGAAAAATGTTCATCAACAACCTTTTTCCATGACTGAGATGAGACATTGACTAGTTAAAAATAGATCTTTGATAATGATAACTATGACGAAATGTACGTTTTGTTTTTTTCGTTGAAAATACGAGACGGGACTAAGACGTTAGTGGTGGGCTATCGGACATTAAAAAAATGCAATGGTATTTTCTCCCAATGCATCCCTCTCATTGATTGACTTGTGTAGATTGATGTGACATGTGCAGATGCTGTCCCAAACTGACCGTGAGATAACGACAACAACGTGATGGCTTCAACACAAAAAGGTTTGTCGACGAAAAATGTTTTGAATTGTCATAGACTTAAACTAGACTGTGAAGGAAATAAATGACTAAAATGTGACTATAACTAATAAGCATTTTTGTCTAAGTCTATGACTAAATCAAAAATAGCTGCCAAAATTAACACTGGGAGGTCACGGGTTGAGGAAGGCCATTCCAACGATGACAAGGGAGGAAATGCAAAGAGGAAGTGGGCTCGGATCAAAAAGCGCTTGCTCACACTCTCACGGGCTGATCACACTGCTCATTGAAGACTCCACCCCCAGGATCCAGGATGAGAAACAAACCTCCTGATTGGACTGCAGGTCAGAGTGGGCGTGGCCTGACTGACAAGCAAAAGCTTTTGATGAAGGGTTTTAATCTCACTGTAATGTCATTTGGAGGTCACAGTGGGGTCACGACAGAGTCACAGTGATGTCACAGTGAAGTCACTGCAGGGTCACAGTGATGTCAGAGGGTCACAGTGAGGTCACAGTCACAGGCTCAGATCATTCCAGCAGTTAGTTTGGAATAAAGCCATCATTTACTTTCTTTGGTCAAATACAGTTAGTGGTTATTATAGTTCCCAGAATGCCTTTCAACCTACTGGAAACTTAGAAAGAAATGGAATCAAACTGAGGAGTGTGTCTTCTAGTTGAATATAAGCACATAACCAGTTCAGGCCTACAGCATGTATGTACCATGTAAACTAATTATGAGCAGATAATGCACTCTGAGCAGATTTGATTCCAGCAATATTCGTCACCCCAGTTCAATATTCAGACACTCAGCAAGGTTCATCCTCTATAACTTTTCATTAGCTTCATTAGCATCAGATTTGTTTTGCAGTGAAGAATAAAGGTTGACAATTGATCCATAGGTGTAACTTTTACTTGATAATCAGATATTGAAGCCTGGCACCCTATGCAGCTTGATAGTAGATGGTAACTGACCTCCATCCATTGCATGCACAACCTCCCTCAATAGACACTTCAGACAAACATTACAGTAATTCAGGCCTGCCCCAAAAAACAACCTCTATTAAAAAAATGTGGGGTTGGGGTGGGGATGCAATATTGCAATATGCCCAATGCAATGCACCTCTGACTTGTAATTTCCTCTTGTTAAAACCTCCTTTTCGATTTCCACTATTTTAATTAACCCAGGCATTTATAAGTTTTACGGTTTAAATTCAAAACATGCTTTATTAGGCTATTTAATTAATTTAGGTACATGATTAAAACATTATATGATAAATGTTATTTTGTATAATGTAGTGTGAGAAGTATAAATGGCAGTAGAAAACGATTGAACAGAAAAAGAAGCAGTCGACTTGTAACAACTTCTAGGATAAGCCCTGCTCACTTACGGTATGAATCCGAACACAGATGTTTTTGTGAAATAAACACACAGATAGTAGCTTTGTGTTACACCCCTAGCATGTACATATTATGTCAGTGGTTCATTCTGATCTCATTACAGAAAATTAGAGCTGGAATAAACCTGAGGAGGCTGAAACCACAGTGAACTCCAGTGTAACTCCAAATTTACACCAGACTGACAACAATGAACCAAATCATCTTCAATCTCCTCTGTTGTAGTACTGTCCTCAGAAACAGCTGTCCTGTCAACACCACAGCTCCTGAGGAGCTCTAGGGACAGCAGGCAGACAAACTGTCTTGACCAGGCTGACTGATATCAGAAATTCAAGGGATGCAAACAGTTTTACAGTAGACTCCATCAATCTACAAGAAGCATACAAGAAGAAAATGGAATTGTTTTGATTTATTGATTAATTTATTTTATTTTCCCCTCTCACCATAGCTCTATGTGCCGACATTAAACCTCATCGTGAAGATGGGAGCCAATATATCATTATGCATATGGTCAGTATGTCCAGAACATATACACAGTCGGAGATATGTGTGAGTTGAAAAGCTTAAAAGATTCTAAGGGGGAATGGGTTACGTCTTGAAGTCCATGTGGCGTGAAACATCTGTAAAAATGCAAGCTTATCTGTTCCATTAGACAGACAGGTGACACATGTCAAAAATACACCAGAGACGTTTCAAAATATGCTGGCAGTAGGGATTCCTCTTCTGAAGGTCTCTCAGTTTTTAACAATGCTGGTGTCAGCAGTCATGTCATGGCTACAATAAATGTGTTGATGTTGTGTACTTTTTGAGTGTATAAAACATGCTTAGATAAATAACCAAATGTGCATGAAAAGCATTAAAATCACCAGAAATATTGACAACATTTATCTATTACTAACATATTGTAAACATTGTCTATATTGCCCATCCCTAGTTGGTGTGAAGAGGGCGCTATGGTAAACAGGACTGACCCCTGCTGATGCCGTGGTCATGCATTTTATTGTGGTTTAATGGGGATTCTCATAAGTGTAATTGCCACGGAGGACATGTCCCGTTCCCCCCCCCCCCATGTATGAAAGAGGGAAATTTGACCCTCCCAAAAATTGTCATCCATTGCAACAGGTTCAAGCTCATACTTTTCTGTGTTTAATTACACTCAGACAGGTGGAGGCATCATTCATCGTAGGCTACTGGGTGTAGCATTTCTTTCTATCGAACTGGAGTTGCTGAGAATACCTAGAGCACACACCAAACAGTGTTATTCTATATTTTTTTGTTGTCAACAAATCCCATGAAAAAAACAACAATGTGTTTGTTAGTCTAATACATTTTACTTACTCTACTTCCCTATCCTGTCTATGGCTATCAGACCCTAGCCCATCCTTACTGAGAATGTTTAGCTTTAAAAATGACTTACAGATATATAGTTTCATTTTTTTTTTAAATGCTCAGTAACCACTGTGGAAATAGTGCATTTGTTGGGGACTATTTTCAGCAGCAGATTAATCCACATTTGGTGTTCTAGTGAATATTTGGGGCAGCAAGATGGTGTATGTAGGATTGAGTCAAAATAAACAGTGTGTGTTTATGATAATGAAGTAACATGTTACTCAGTGCAACAGTGTGGCTCACTGATGTGTTTTCAATAGTTTTGGACAACAATGGAGCTCTATGACACAGATGAAGAAGATATATCAGGCTTTGGACACACATAGTATTTGTTAGTAGGATAGATTCATTGTTGGTTTGGGTCTTTTCATGGGATCTGCTGACAAAAAAATTTGCCAACACAATATAAGCCTGTCAGTGTACACATTAACACAATGTGTGTGTCTGTGTGTGTATTTGAATCTACATTAACACTACTCAGTGGTGTCAACAGTAAATACCATCGTTGTTCACGGCAACAGGCTGAAAGACTGTGGTTATGATGAGCGTTCATACCAATCAGGTGGTTTAGTACTGCACACACCCAGAGGTATAACCTATTGAGGCAATAGCCAATAGAGAGACAGAGAGAAGGATGATGGAGAAAGCAAAAAAGTGAGGTAATTAAAGAGTGATCAAGAGGCAGTGAGGGATGAAGGAGGAGAAAATAGGAACAGAACAAGAAAAGGAAGAAGAAGAGGAATAAATGTAGAGTAGGAGAGAGAGAGGAATGGAAGGAGGGATGATGAAGGCTCCAAAATAAAAAGGTAGTGGTATGGAGGAAAGACTAGAAAGAGAGCTGCCAAGTTTCTATGAATGGAGTCTTCTGTACAGGACTTAAGTATGCTCTGTTTTTATAGGCAGAACAAGAGAGAGAAAAAATAGAGAGAAAAAAAGGATAGAAAGAGAGGAGAGGAGAGAAAAGTAGCTAAACAGAAAAAAAGAAAGAGAGAAAGACAGCTTAGTTGAGCTTGACGTTCTAGGAACTCTAGAAACTAGAAACTTTCCTTTATGTAGCAAGGGGAAAGGTAAGGGTGTGGAGGTCAGGGTGCTGGATGGGTGTGTAGCGTGCTTCATGCAAGAGACCAGAAATTCAGATTCTGTCACAGAACTGCAGTTAACGTTCACCTTTTTCTTAACCGTGGCCATGGTTTTTCTATACTTGAGGCCCCTTTACCGAAAGTTGAGTGAAATGTTGTAAAATCTTTGGTCAGAATACACTGGCCTGCATGAAATTTTTGAATAAAGTTTTAGGGAACAAGAACACATACCAACAAACCAAAGCAAAGGAGGCAAAAAGTCAACAATATTGTTTAACATTTATATATGAATATAAGAGATATGAGAGCACAAATGAAGTAATTCAAGTTTTATTTTTTTCTCCATTACACCTGCTGGACTCTAATAAAAACACACATAAAACCACATTTTTCTTGCTCAAATATTAGAAATTTACTCAAACATTGCAGAATAATTTAATAGAAACAGAAAAAAATATGTAAACAAAAGAGATAGATAGAAAGAAAGAGACAGAGAGAGGAGGGGGAGGGGAGCGGATGACAGGTCAGGTATAAGGAGTGGGGAAATGAAGGAAAGGAGGAGTAGGTAAACTCATGGTCCCATTCACCTGTCAATCACACACAAACACATTCATACACACAGACACACACTCTCCTTCATGGTTAAGTTCCCAGCACCCCACCCTATTCCAAAGCTGTGAGTCATGAACACAAAACCATTGCCCATCTTGGGATAACCAAGAAGCATGACATGGAAAAAAGTGGATAACTCTGATAAACAATTCCAGTCCAAAAATACACCTGCAGCAAAAGGCAAGTGACTGTAAAGCACAGTATATGTATTTATTTGTGTAACAACGCACTGTACACACAGAAACCCCAGCTGTCCATCCCAGCTTGATCTTCTGACTCCTGATTGGCTGACTCTAAGAAAAGTGACCAATAGGGTGGTAGCTGATGAGAACAGGCTGTAATGTAAAGTGTGGCATAAAAGTTCCTCTGGTTGAACTGAGGGGGGCAGTGCAGTGTGACACAAAGTGGTGTGCGTGTGTGTGTGTGTGTGTGTGTGTGTGTGTGTGTGTCACTGGTGGGATTTTTGGAGGAATCGATCTATCTAATTGTCTCAAGAGACAACAGATCAAGACACAATTTATGGGACTCAAAACACACACACACACACACACACACACACACACACACACACACACAGCCACTAGGGGCAGTGTGGTACAGTGTTATCAGTGATCTCAGTTAGGATGAGGACTCCTCTGGCAGCCTGTAGGTCTGAACTTCTAATCAAATGTACCAACTTTTGAGAAATCCTCTGAGATTTCTGACTTTGTGGTCCTCACAACATTGATTAAATATATTTAATACATTTAACAGTATTTTGCCTTTTCCAGAAAGTGTCCTATTACTATGGACAATCACTGCATTTTATTGGAACTACTTTCAAAGAAATAATCACTATGAAACCAATTGTTTTTAAATATGATTTACTTATTTGTTGATCTATTTTACTAAATTTTGTTGTTTAAAACTTCATCAGTATAGTATTGTAGTTCCATAAATTTACAGGACTTGCAAGAGACAAATTAAAAAGGTCACAATTGGTGGAGTAGAGTTCAAGATATCCTGACTGTTAATCCCTATAGGTTAAGATTAAAAAATGTTGGGTCATTTCCATGTGGTGAGAGAGTTACACTACAGTTCTATATTGAATATTTCTAAACTGTTGAGATTACTATAACATCATTGTGTAAACGTATTTAAATGCTGAAGAGTTATTCCATGAAACAGCTAAATGCTATACTAAATATATTAAGGAATAATATGAATAAGATGTTGCTATGTGTTTCCTTGCTCATATAGTTGCTAGGAACAGTTAGCCATAATACGATAATATGGTTAGTGTGAATTGTACACACAATGCAAATACCACATATATATATTTATTTATTTTTTAAATAGTAGAATAGTAATTGTAGTGTTAATATTAATAAATTAGTAATAATAGGAATGACAGCTATAGGGAAAATAATGTCAATATTAGTAACAGAGCCAATAACAACAACTGTAGTAGCAGTTGTCGAGCAGGAACACAGGGGCAGCAGGTGGCCCACAACCACAGATCCAGTCTCTGCAGTTCCGGAGGCAGAAATACCTGCTGAAAGTGACAGAAGGAGAGAGGAGAGAAACAAGAAAGCACAGAACTATGGGAGGAGAGAGACGATGTTGAGTTAGTAACATGCAGTAATGGGATAAAAATGCATACAGATGGAGAGAGACAGAAGGAGAGAGGAAAGAGGTGCATCATGGGAAGTCTCCCGGCAGTCTAGGCCTATAGCAGCATAACTAAGGGATGATTCAGGAATCACCCAAGCCAGCCCTAACTATAAGCTTTATCAAAGAGGAAAGTCAACCGTCAATGCTACATACTCTACTTTGTGGAAAATGCACTTGTGAATGAAATCTAAAATTCTACTACTCACAACTAATATTACCTGCTTCTTATGTGCATGGTTTACCTGGTGCCCCTCTGATGACAGATAACAGTGAGAACTGATATTTTGACTAATTTGTGTGTGACCAGCTAAACTCCAAAACATATAACATTTTAAAAAATGAAACAATTAAACACAGTGATTACATTAAACTACCAGCACTGAATTTTGACAGATTACACAGCAGTGGACAAACCCAGTTGACTTCCTTTGTTCATAATGCAAAAGGGCATCAGTCAGCAGGTCAACACTGTGAGATGGACTCATCTCCTTTGTGACTCTGGCAAATCTTCAGAGGAAAGACCAAAACTCTCCCAATACACATTACATAAGGTTCATATTTGGTGATTGAAAATGTATGGCTTTTGTTAGGGTCATGCTATTCTAAGCATTTTATGAATAATAACGGATATAATAATAATGGATAACTGGGCCAAATGTCATAGATAGTACTACTGTGTCATAGACTTGCCATTCTCTTTGGCTCATGTTGATAAACATCAGTGGCATGTCATAACAACAAGAGGCTCCAAACATTCCTGCAACATCAAGCTTCTTTTCTTGCTTTTGTGACCTCAGCAAGATGCCAGCCTTGAAGCTTCTACAGTCCTAAATATTTAAGAAAATGTAGATAATTATGGGAAGAATAATAGTCTGGCGTTAAATTATTTTAATTAAACATTTCATGGACTCAGTTTTCTCAGTCCTAATAAAGTATTTTGTAACCATGACTAACCTGGTGAGGGTTGGAGCAGTAGGCATGTGATAGCAGGGGTCCCATGTAACACCTCAACCACACTTGTCCCTGCTTCCTCACAAGGCCAAAGTTGGCATCCAGTGTCACTATCATATCTCCATCTACCTGGGAAACAAACATTTAAAGTAGTCCTGGTTTTGTATTTGGTGCTACAAAAAATGGTTTAGGTCAGCAACAACCAGGGAATAAATAATGTACTTACAAATTCGTAAAACCAATATTGAAAAATACACAAGGTTCCACGTTCATACTGATACAGCTTTCATAAATGCAGAGCAACAGGTTGATACACTTTTACTATTACTATTTTATTATAATAGTTTATACAATAATGGACTGATTTTGCAGATATCAATTTAGTTCCATCATTTCATGGAAACTGCAATTATGAGTAATCAAACAAGAACCAGGCTGGAACTAGAACCAACATGCCCGACATGTGGTCCTATCATCTAACTGTGGGCATCTACCAAACTTCTTTGTCGGAAGTGGTGATGCCTAAACTGGGATATGGATTCTCCCACCAGGACTCTGTAGAATGTGTACTACGATATAAGCAGCAGTCACTGAAAACATTACTGTTTCTTATACTTAGATCTCCCACATACAGGGCTTTCCACAAGGATATATAGTAGCCAGCCAGTGGGAAAACGTAGCCAGCAATATTTCCAGCCACGTCTATTCCTGACTGATCAGTAATTTTGTAATTAGACTTTATTTAATATTTCTTATTTATTCATTGGCACCTTCACTGTAAGGATTATCAAGACATGCCAACTGATGGTTAATGTATTGTTTTACATGTGAGGCTGAGGCATAGTCTACATTTTCCTCATATTACATAGGCCTGTTATGTTTTAGAGATGGCTCTGCTGTAAAAAGCACAATGTAAATAAAGACAATTTATTCATTAGTTCATTTATTAAGCCCATAAACGTCTGTGTGGCGTATGTGGAAAATGCAGCACTCTCAGGGGACTTTTAATGCTTACTTGCACAACCGTCAAGCCGTTGCCACTGGTGTTTTCCAAAGTAACAGGTCTAATGAGGATGTCCCCTGTCTGTCCAATCAATGCAGTTCTTAATGTGTTTTGCCATCAATTATTTTGCTAATATTTGTCAAACACTGAAGACTACTCTCTGCTCTCTATGCCCTGACACAACCTCTTAGCTGAGTGTGCACACACACACACATATTCAGATAGAGCACTTGGGGTCGGGACTGATACAGATAGATAGGCATGTTTCTCTATCATCATGCTAGCATTGTTTTGAAGCAGAGGCTAGTGGTCGTAAAATGTAAACACATAGCAAATCGCAACTTGTTAATCAAAACAATTTTATTAGAATCACAAATGAATATTAAAGTAACCAGCCTTTGGTGTATCATCTGCATGCAATTTGAAAGTGTAAACCTGTGTTATTTGTACGCAGATTGATGAGACTGGATTGCTGTGAGAGACATGCAGAAGAGGGGGGGAGAACCAACCCCCTAGCAGGCACACATGAGGTGTGACAATCGATATTCCCATTTACATCTCCTTTCTGGATTAGTTCAGTTCCTGTAACAAAATCAACATGCTGAAATAATACTTCACAATCTTACCATAACATTAATTAAACATGGTATATCAATTAATTTACATTTGACTCTGAATTGCAAAGTTGGTTTCTTTTGTTCCTTGTTCCCGTTATTAATGAAGTCCAGATATCATCCTGAGTGGGGATTAGTGACGGTCATAAATTGGCTTACTGTCACAACTTTTATTGGCGTCCTCTCTGAGTCCTGGCAGGGGTTGTTTTATGACCCCAAAGGAGCTTCCAGCTCCATGGAAAGCACCTGGCTGAAACACAAGAATAGCACTGGCCTAGTAATTAATATTAAAATCTAGCACCACACTGGATGCCCACAATATTCTATTCTATATTCTAAACAAAGTTCATCTTACCTTAGATGTTCTTTTTGTCTTTATAATTTTGTTTGAGCAACTCACATGTAGTACTGTGTTACTTCACGTCACGACTTTTGAAAACTAGAGCCAATCAAAATGCGGGACATCGACTCAATATGTGGGACACGGGACAAGGGATAAAAATACTGTGCAGTCCCACATAAAGCGGGACATCTGGTCACCCTACTACTAGCCCATATATTTGGGACAGATGTGTGATGATAATGCCTATTCAATAGCCTGATAACAGTCAAATCAGGTGATCCAGCAAACACAGCAACATTAAGATATATTTGGAGAGAGTGTCTCTTGTGACATGACAAATGTAATTCCAATATTCACTTGTCTTTTAGCTCTGTTTTGGTCTCCACCAACTCCTGAGAAAAAATATCTTGCTCTACTATGTTCACCAGCTAGTCGCTAACTTTGTCTGTTTGCTGCTGGGTACTGAGACTGAACAAAAACAGTAAAGTTGTGGGCCCAATAAACCAAAAACTATGAGCTGAAAGAGGCTAAAATGCAGAAAAACTGAAGAATCAGGTGATCATTCTCTGTGGGTTTGTCATGAGTGACCACTATCACATTCACATAATCATTGGATCATTTCTTAATGATATAAAAATGATTAGTTCAGCTTTAATGAACCTGGGTGTTATAAACCTGAAAGTGGATCAGAACCCAACACCAAGTGAAACTCCAAGTTGACCACCAAAGGAGCTTGACAACATTTAAAAGCTCTCTACAAAGCTGGCAATGTGTGACAAGTGGATGACATGTCTTCACATGGATGTCAGTGTATGTGAGCATGTGATATTGGCTATAGTACAGTCACTGGCAATTCTTCTCTCTGATTGGCCGTTCTCAGTGTTGCAATGTTCCTGGTTACAGCGTTGCTGATGAAGCAACATTTTACACCTGGTCGCCAACATTCTGACATTGTACGTTGCCAGTGAAAACTCACACACATGCACACCCACTCTCACACACACACACACTCACACAGATCTGTAAGTCTTAGTCAAACACACAAAGGGTTTGAGGCAAATATTACTTCATCCTAAGTATTTTCAAATCAGGTGATGACAGAAAGAGAGAAAGAGAAAGACACACACAGCCATTGTGGTTTTGGGTTGAGCTGTGGTGTGTGTGTAAGGTTAACAAGCTCTTGCAACCTCTTTATCACACTGATGATAGACAGAGAGAGAGAGAATAAAAAGTTAGACAGAAAATGGGTGTGATCATTTTCTTTCTTTTCAAGAGGCAGTTAAATAAACCATCCTATTTTGTTTGTGTGTGTGTGTGTGTGTGTGTGTGTGTGTGTGTGTGTGTGTGTGTGTGAGAGAAAACATTTGTCTTCTGTCTTCACCTCCACACCCACTGTCTCTCTTTCTAGCTATTGTATTACTACCGTGTGTGTGTGCGTACACACACATGTATATGGAAAGGTATATTGTCTGCATTATTTGCTGGTTTCAGGGTTTGGTCAGTTTGTTAATGGGGCCCTGAAAGCCCCAGGCTTATTAAGTACCAATTGGTTTGTGCTTATTTAATCAAACATTTGTTTGGGAATACGCACCACTAAACCACAATATCAGCTGATATGATGGAGGGCCTTATGTTGGGCTGTACTATTACCTAATCTTGATGCCCCGTCTTGAAGAGGGGCCCTTTGTCAAAATCTAAGTTTTAAGTTGCTGAATTTGTTTAGTTTGGTGCTTATATGTTGTACACATTGCAGGATGTAGGAAGCTGATTCAGCTTCTTGACTTGTTGCACTAATGAGCAGCACCTCACATATCAGTAACATCATGTCTCTGCCAGTACTGTTAGCTCACGTTATGGGTTCCTGGGACAAAAAAGTAAATCCACAATTCCACTAAAAATGAGAAGAGAAGCAGCAAAAAGAGGCAGACATTTAGTGTATAAAAAGTAAGCTAATGTTACCATATCATTTTCAAGAACCATAGCATATCAGAATCAGAAATAATCACAATCAGAAATACTTTATTGATCCCCGAGGGGAAACTCTTTTGGTTACTATATGGTGGAAAATAACTAAGTACATTAACTCAAGTACTGTAATTAAGTACAATTTTGAGGTACTTTTACTTTACAATTCAGAGGCAAATTTTGTACTTTTTATTGCACTACAATTACTTGATAACTTTAGTTACTAGTTATGTTGCAGATTCAGATTAACATGAGGCTTTATTGATTCCTTGGTGAAATTCACAAGCAACCTGGCAGTATGTATAAGTAAAAAAGAAGGCTTTACCAGCTGCAACATTAAAGCTATGTACATATTAATGCATCAATAATTAGAATTCAATTATATTATAAATATTACTCTGAAATTGGCTATTCTGCATAATGAGTACTCTTACTTTTTGTATTTTAAGTACATTTTGATGCTAATACTTTTGTACTTTTACTTACCGTAAGTAAAATTTTGAATGCAGGACTTTTACTTGTAACAAAGTATTTCTACACTGTGGTATTGCTACTTTTACTTAAATACTTAAGTAAGAGTACTTCTTCCACCACTGAGTATATGGGTGTAACGTCAACGTTACTTTCAGTTGGCAATTTTTGTGCTATAGGATATCTGTATATCAGTAGGAATGAGTGCAAGATTAAAAGCCTTTAATGCATGACGTCTACTACAGTGGACAGATATTTGGAACAATTTTTCAACTAAATAAGATGTTAGAAATACTTTTAAAGGTTATATTCTGCCTATGTAGATTCTAACTTATTTTGTATATTTTATTTAAAATTATGATATAATTTGCACTTGAATAGCGTTATGTGTATTCATACCACTTGCTCTTAGTAAATGTTTAAAAAACATGTTTTTTGGACCTATATTGAGTTCCACTCAATCATTTTTTATGTAGGTTAGGGTTGGGGTTACGTTGATGCATGGTGTCCACTGCAGTGGACAAATTTCAAAATAGAATATATTGAAAAAAGTTATAGGCATAATTTTTTACTTGTATAAAAGTAAAAACAAACAAATAAAAAATATGACTTTGTGATTTAATTATTTATGCATGTCAGCCAACTATCTAAATCTTCTCAATGTTTGCTTAAGCAATTGCATTACTGTAACATTTTAGCTGCTCATCTCAAGTTACTTAAACCCACACAGTGAACAGTTGTTATTGCAAACAGGTGAATGAATGCAGCCTCTGAATGATCAAGCTGTTCTGCATTGGAGAGCACAGATAGCTGCAATAATGTCAAATGAGCAAGTCTTGTATTACTGCAGAGCAGAGTGACATGGACATTGTGTGTGTGAGCTATTTCAGTCATGTATAAACAGGCCAACAACAACTGTAAACATGGTAACTATGGTATAACTGATGCATTACACATCAGTGCAGTTCAGAAGGACTTTTCATACAGAGGGGAAGTAATAGAGTGGCTGCTATTACCACAATCAGCCAGTGGGGGGCAGTGCAGCGTGTAAGGATTTTAGACCTGGTGTGTGTGTGGTATTTTGCAATCTCAGATGTGTGTTTACGTCATAGTGTGTAAATTGTTTCCAAACAACATTGCTGCTGACACAGACACGCACCGTACTACATCTTGTACAAATACAACCACCGCTACACCTACTTCTACTGATCCAACTACAGCTAACATTAACAAAACTAGTTATATTTATTCCTCCTACCACTGCAATAACACAGCAGCAATATGCGATATGTAGTGTAATATACTGATGTGATGTACTTTATGGAGGGAAATGGAGGTTAGCTCAGTTTGACTAACCTTCTAATTGAAAACTGATGGCAGGGCCTAACAGTTACTGGTGCACCACACACACACATACACACACACACACACACACACACACACACACACACAGAGCTGGGATCATGAGCAGTGTGTGTTTGGCAAGACTCCAAAGAGGTACTGACAGATCTGCTCAGCAAAACCTCCCCTGTTCACAGCCCTGCACACACACACACACACACACACACACACACACACAAACAGTCCTCCTCCCTCTCTTCACACTCTGGGTGACCCTGACATCAGCCCTGCACGCTCTCCATCACTGCGTTGCCAAGGCAACAAGCCCTAGGATATGGCTGTGCAGTAAAGTTGTGTGAAGCGTTGGAGAATGTGGTCGATAATTATCCTGCTTAACTAACATGCTACTGGGATTCTGATCTGTTTGATAAAAGTATGTGAAAAAAACTTATCTTATATATAGTATATGTTATTGTGGTTTTTACACCAATTCAATTCAATTCAAAGGGCATATCATCAAAATATAATTTGTCCAAATATTTGGACAACACACAATAACAGTAACAGTAATGGACCACTAGTGCATTAACAAAATTAATTATCATGTTTAATAAGATATAAGATATAAAATCAGATTTTCAAGCTCATGAAACTCCTTACGATGATGTGAGACAAACATAAAACATACTCAAAAATATTTTTTACATAATTTTACACCATCAAGAACCAAATCAGTTTTGCCCACTGATAGCTGCATGAGCTAAGGGTCAGGGAGTGTGAGGGAGTGTGTATGTGTGACTGTGTGACAGGGAAAAGGAGATAGCCTCTTGACTTTTCTGAGTGCTGTCATGAGTAGGAGGCTTAACACCTCTCTCACACACACCACTCCAGTCCTGGTCCCAGCCCCCTCCTGCAGTACACTATCAACAACTCTAGGGGGCAATCTGTACTGTGTCTGAATCGGAGGCTGGACCTGGATGTGTGTAATGTTATTGACATTAATACTTTTTTAATTAATAATTTAATAGTTTTATAATTAGATGAAATTAAGTTTGTTCTGTTCATAGACAAGTTGACAGTCTCTGTATCAGTCCCTGTTGCAGAATTTGAAAGACTTTTATGGTACAAGTGAGTTATCTATAAACTACTCTAAACTCTAAAAAACAGGGAAAATGCACACCTGGCTAGCAGTCAGTAAGAAAGCAGCACACTCATAATTCTGATGCATTTATTTTAACTTAAAAAGATTGACATTTTGGAAAAAAAAGTCACCAAACTGGCATTTACATTAACTAGGACAGGTTTTACAAATCAATAATATTTACTTGAGGCCCATGCAAGTAAAGCCTAGCACCAAAAACATGTCCATCAGCAAAAAATAAATAAATAAATTCTCTCTCATATATATATATACAGTGGTGTGAAAAGGTGTGTGCCCCCTTCCTGATTTCTTATTTTTTTTGCATGTTTGTCACACTTAAATGTTTCAGATCATCAAACAAATTTAAATATTAGTCAAAGATAACACAAGTAAACACAAAATGCAGTTTTTAAATGAAGGTTGTTATTATTTAGGGAAAACAAAATCCAAACCTACATGGCCCTGTGTGAAATAGTGATTGCCCCCTAAACCTAACAACTGGTTGGGCCACCCTTAGCAGCAACAACTGCAATCAAGCATTTGCGATAACTTGCAATGAGTCTTTTACAGCGCTGTGGAGGAATTTTGGCCCACTCATCTTTTCAGAATTGTTGTAATTCAGCCACATTGGAGGGTTTTCGAGCATGAACTGCCTTTTTAAGGTCATGCCACAGCATCTCAATAGGATTCAGGTCAGGACTTTGACTAAGCCACTCCAAAGTCTTCATTTTGTTCTTCTTCAGCCATTCAGAGGTGGACTTGCTGATGTGTTGTGGATCATTGTCCTGCTGCAGAACCCAAGTTCGCTTCAGCTTGAGGTTACGAACAGATGGCCGGACATTCTCCTTCAGGAGTTTTTGGTAGACAGCAGAATTCATGGTTCCATTTATCACAGCAAGTCTTCCAGGTCCTGAAAACAGCCCCAGAACATCGCACTACCACCACCATATTTTACTGTTAGTATGATGTTCTTTTTTTGAAATGCGGTGTTACTTTTACGCCAGATGGAATGGGACACACACCTTCCAAAAAGTTCAACTTTTGTCTCGTCAGTCCACAGAGTATTTTCCCAAAAGTCTTGGGTATCATCAAGATGTTTTCTGGCAAAAATGAGACGAGCTTTAATATTCTTTTTGCTCAGCAGTGGTTTTCATCTTGGAACTCTGCCATGCAGGCCATTTTTGCCCAGTCTCTTGCTTATGGTGGAGTCATGAACACTGACTTTAACTGAGGCAAGTGAGGCCCGCAGTCTTTGGATGTTGTTGTGAGGTCTTTTGTGACCTCTTGGATGAGTCGTTGCTGCACTCTTGGGGTAAGTTTGGTCAGCAGGCCACTCCTGGGAAGGTTCACCACTGTTCCATGTTTTCGCCATTTGTGGATAATGGCTCTCACTGTGGTTCGCTGGAGTCCCAAAGCTTTGGAAATGGCTTTATAACCTTTTCCAGACTGATAGATCTCAATTACTTTCTTTCTCATTTGTTCTTGAATTTCTTTGGATCTCGGCATGATGTCTAGCTTTTGAAGATCTTTTGGTCTACTTCACTTTGTCAGGCAGATCCTATTTAAGTGGTGTGGCAGTAATCAGGCCTGGGTGTGGCTAGAGAAATTGAACTCAGGTGTGATAAACGACAGTTAACTTGTGTTTTAACAGGTGGGGCAATCACTTTTTCACACAGGGCCATGTAGGTTTGGATTTTGTTTTCCCTTAATAATAACAACTTTGATTAAAAAACTGCATTTTGTGTTTATTTGTGTTATCTTTGACTAATATTAAAATTTGTTTGATGGTCTGAAATATTTAAGTGTGACAAATGTGCAAAGAATAAAAAATCAGGAAGGGGGCAAACACTTTTTCACACCACTGTATATACATGTAAAGAAAGAAAAAGAAAAAAAAGACAGGTTTGCAAAGGGGTGCAAAAAAGCATAACAAAAGTAAAAATGTAAAACATCTTACATTCAAATTAATGAAAGATTCCACAAAATACAAATCTACACAAATAATGCTCCAATTCAATATTAAAGGTAAATGAAGAAAGTTAAATTGAAGTCTTCCAAGTCACTGTGTGAAAAATAGATATATAATATCAAAATGAGACAAATGTTACAAAATAGAAAACATTTGTATAGAAACAACACATTTAGATATAAAAGGCAAAAATATCATCAAAAAATACAATAATGCGTCCCAGTCAATATCACCTACATGAATCTCCATATGCATAGCATGTTAAAAAACTTGTATCACAAATAAATGTTTGTTACCATATCCCCCTACACAGAAAGCCATCAATTGGGTCTAGACCAACAAAGGAGCAAAAACATTAAAGGAATGGTCTGAGGTCAAATTCTACCTTGAGGCCGAGAGGAGATATGCTCTTTAACCTGTAAATCCAGGCTGCCTCTGGCCTCACCAATAAAGCATCCAAGTGCCCATCACATCTAGGCAGGTTAATCTTCTCAGTCCTTATATATCAAAGAGAGGCGATGTGATAATTAGCTTCAATGAAATGTGCAGCAACTAGGTAGATGAAATTTGTACACCTTATAGTGCCGCAATGTTCAGCTATTCTAAGCTTTATCTCTCTTTGAATCTTACCAATGTAGACTTTTCCACAAGGACAAGTGATTAAGTAGATGACTAAATGTGAACTACAAGAGATGATTCCAGGGACTGGATTATTTTTCCAGAGACGAGATGCCTAATATAAATGCATTTGTATGAGTTTAGTAATTTATCTTGAAAATGAAATATAACTAAATACATGTAAGGATCAGAAAAAAGTCACCAAGTGTACCCACTTGGTGACTTTTTTCTGATCCTGACAAGTCATTTATCCACCAAACCATTTCAAGATGTTGGGCATAAATATATTAAGTGGTTGAAAACTGTACTCAGGTGAGATTTACTAAACTTTAACTAGGCTGTGCTGCAGCAGAGAAATGTAGCTGGTTTGCAATATTACATTCTGATGCCAAGGACTTTCTCAGTCAGTAAAAGAAGTCTTCAAAATGTTTTCCTGGGTTAAAACGCTCCTCTCTGAAGTTGTATCCGTCCAAATGCCTAATATTAAATCCAGTTCATGTTGGATGATTCCAAAGGTCACAATTCAAGATTTAGGTCCAGTGACAATGTTCAGGACCAAAGCAGGAAGCAGTATGCCCTTCATGTAGAGAAACAAAAAGTAAGGGTGTGGAGGTGAGCCTGATTACAGCTCAAATCTTCACAATAAGATAAGGGGAAAAGAAATATATATATATATATATAATTAACACCAACAAAATAAAAAAGCACCAATTTAAGTGACATCTATGTAGAAAATGTAATTGAAAACCAAACCTAGTTTTGCAATACAAAATAGCTGAAATAGTGTGATTTGGTGAGAAAAATCTGCATATTTAGGAATGTTGTTGTTAGTTACTACTGCTGCCTATACCAAGTATTCTAGGAATTACATCCATATTAGACAATTCCGAACTACAGGATTTATGTCCAATGCAAACGTTCAGTGTCAATGCAGGAAGTGCACCCTTTATGTAGTGTTGTGGAAAGTAAAGACACCAGAGATGAGGCAAAGTCGTTGTTTTGTAAGTCTCAAGTCTATGTAGTCATGAGTAAAGTCCCATGTCAAGAACAAGATGGCGGCACGTGTACATCGCAAGGCTCAGTTTCATTCTTAAGGACTCCTCTCACCTCACCGAGAGACTGTTTTCTCCCCTGCCTTCCAGCAGGTGCCTCAGGACAAGGACCAGCAGACTGAGAAACAGCTTTTTTCCCAGAGCTGTCTTCCTACTGAACTCTGCCGCCCGCTGATTCCACTGTCCTCTCATATACCTTAACCTTAAATGCTGCTATATTGTTTCTGCTGCTGCTGATTTCTTTTGTGCCACATGTACCACATGTTCATTTGGACTACCACACTATTTATTTATACATATACTGCATCATTTGTACTCCAGTACTATATACCGAATACTGTAACAACTCATCTACTGCACTGTTAACTATTTCTGTCCATAATTTGCACTACTGAATATTCATTTCTCTACTTCCATCAGTATACTTCTGTTTATAGTAAAGCCATCTGTATATAATGTCGATAGTACCTCTTGTAAAATAATTTCATATTACTGCTCTATCCTGCATTTGTGCACATATTTTATATCCTGCACTTGCTTATTGCACTTCTGGTTAGACCTAAACTGCATTTCGTTGCCTTGTACATGTACATGTGTAATGACAATAAAGTTTAATCTAATCTAAAAAAAAAAGTCATGGACATCATAAATAGGCAGTATAAAAACCATCAGTTTATAATGACAAACTTTAAACTTAAATGTTTTCCCCTTTTTTTCACCTGGGTAGATATGTTTAGTACACCAGTGTTTGTGGCAGGAAAGAGGTTTTACTTTGTTTAGTTTTTTTGTTGTCTTTTTTTTATCCATTAATTATTAAATGTTGAGTCTATTTATTAGTCTATAATTTTCCTTCCTGCAAAGTGATGTGGACGAGCAACATGTCAGAGCTTTTCTATTGCACGTTAACACATTTAAGTTTTAGGAAAAAAAGCATCACATTGAATCAAATAAGTCAGGGCACTTCATCTTGACAGACCCCTAGACAGACCCATAGAGTTGAATCCAGCCAACTGTAGTTTGAGTAGGTAACTAATTACTACTGCGGTACAGTGACACTAATAAGCCATTTACCTATTAGGATTTGTTGTGATGTTTATAGCTCAAGATTGTAAAATAAATCTGGTAACTATAGTCATTGCTCTAAAATTTGGAGATTTTCAGAGTATTCATTTAGTAATGTCTGATGCCTAAAGAGATATAAATTGAAGTGTGCACACATGTGGGCAATGAGAGAGAGGAAGCTTGTGCATATGGACAGAAGTAGATATGAAAAGAAAACTTTGGATAATTCTCTGGTTTATCAGTCAAGTGTATGACCCCTGCAATGCAGACTGGAGTCTCCACTGCAGTGTTGCCAGATTGGGTCGATTTCCACCCAAGTGGGATACTTTTTATATGATTTGGCGGGTAACAATAATTTTGATTGGCTTACAGTATGATCTTTTGAGCTACTTAAGACCAAATGTGTGTCTTAAGACCCAAGACTTGATTTTTCATCTTGCAGTGGTATTTATAGCCACAGAACATAACAAGGAGGCTCTGAGCACCACAGGACAAACCCAAAAATGTCCATTACTGATAAATTTATCATGTTGTAAAATTACAAAATTATATACTGTTGTCTAGATGCAGGTATTTGCAATCGAGCTATGTGTGTGTTATTTTAAGGAAATATCATCACACAACTCACTTCAGGCTGATTGGGTAGATCTGCATCTATACATTCGTCTTCACTTGAACCTCTGTAAAAGAGCAAGAAAGTAAGAAAGAAAGGAAATGTAAGTAGAACAGCAGTGACATAACCAGGCTCACAATCACAAAAAGAACTAAAAAAGAGATAACATGACAGAATAGTAGAATAGAAGTGCAGGATAATAAAACAAAGCATGAAGAATGCAGAGAATCTGAGAGAACATGAAACAACTGAAAGGGCAGAAAATGATAAATGAAGATGAAAAGGAAGAGAAGATTGAAAGGTAAATGAAATACATACAAAATGAGGTGCAAGAGGAGAGGAGGTGATATGAAACAAATAGAGAAAAAAGTGGAGAGGAGAGAGTGCAGCGTAATAGAAGATCTATCTATCTATTATCTATTTGCCTCTCTCTGTTGCTGTATCTGCCTGGTTTCCATGGTAACAGTGTCCGCTGGGGTCGGACCTGACAGGATCCGACTGTAAATGAGGGGTGGGGGGCTTCGATGGGAATGGGTGATGGGTTCACGGTTGCTACGGTAACAGTGGATTTGGTGCCATCCCTCCTCGCTGTCTCTCTCTGTCTTCATTTAAATCTTCATCTCCTCTTTTCTTCTTCCACCCTTTTAGTCTTTAAAGAAGGAATGAATGAAGGAAAACATCACTGTTTAATAATTGTATTACTGCAGAGAGGGAGGTTGCTGGTTTGAATCCCATGTTGGGAAGAAGACTTCTGATGTGTTCAAATTGGACACAAATGATATGAACAGATATGTTCAGATTCAATACATCGGTTATATTACTAGACTTTACACTTAATAAATCTCAGTAGCTGACTGATGTTACCATATTAATAATCCAGACTGTAGCATTTTATGTGTATCCTCCCTCAACACACAAACACAGTGAGGAAACACTGGCTGATTGATGGACTGATTAATTGATTGATTAGGATGTAGATGATCAGGTGGGTCAGTGACAGCAGAGGAGGTCAGTACTGTTGCTGCCAAGAATAACTGACTTTGTGAGTGCTTGGACTTTTTAAAAGCACATTGCTTCTATTAGTTTTGTCTGTAGGATTTCACAAAACTTCTCAAGCTCTCTTCCACATCCTGGTGTTATGTTTAAAGGATTGAGGAATTAAAGGGGTACTCCAGTGATTTAATATTGCGCTTCCAAACAAAACAAAACAAAAATATCTTTACAAATAGACAGTCAAATGTTTTTCCAAAGATTAAATACTTATATCTTTGTTAGATCTTCCTTGAGGTGTTTCACCGGCATCCACAATTATTAACATTTTTGTAACTATAAGAAGCTTTTTTTATGTAGTAGAATAGTAATTGTAGTGTTAATATTAATAAATTAGTAATAATAGGAATGACAGCTATAGGAAAAATAATGTCAGTATTAGTAACAGAGCCAATAACAACAACTGTAGTAGCAGTTCTCGAGCAGGAACATGGGGGCAGCAGGTGGCCCACAACCACAGATCCAGACTCTGCAGCTCCGGAGACAGAAATACCTGCTGAAAGCGACAGAAGGAGAGAGGAGAGAAAAGAGAAAGCACAAAACTACGGGAGAGAGAAGATGTTGAGTTAGTAACATGCAGTAATGGGATAAAAATGCATACAGATGGAGAGGGAGAGAAGGAGAGAGGAAAGAGGTGCATCATGGGAAGTCTCCCGGCAGTCTAGGCCTATAGCAGCATAACTAAGGGATGGTTCAGAACTCAACCAAGCCAGCCCTAATTATAAGCTTTATCAAAGAGGAAAGTCTTTAGCCTACTCTTAAATGTGGAGATGGTGTCTGCCACAGGAGAGGAGCTTGATAACTGAAGGCTCTGGCTCCCATTCTACTTTTGGAGACTCTAGGAACCACAAGTAACCCTGCATTCTGGGAGCGCTGTGTTCTAGTCGGATAGTAAGGTATTATGAGATCTTTAAGATACAATGGTGTCAGACCATTTTAGGTGAGGAGAAGGATTTTAAATTTAATTCTGGACAGGGAGCCAGTGCAGAGAAGCAAATACTGGAGAAATATGATCTCTTTTCTTAGTTCTTGTCAGTACACATGCCGCAGCATTCTGGATCAACTGGAGAGTCTTAAGGGACTTATTCAGGCAGCCAGATAATAAAGAATTGCAGTAATCCAGCCTATGCATGCACATATTTTTTCGGCATCATTTTGAGACAGGATGTGCCTGATTTTTGCAATGTTACGTAGGTGAAAAAAGGCAGTCCTTGAAGTTTGTTTCATTTAGGAGTTAAAGGATAAATCCTGATCAAAGATAACTCCGAGGTTCCTTATGGTGCTGCTGGAGGCCAAGGCAATGCCATCTAGAGTAAATCAAACTTTATGAACATCAATTAGATTTTGATATTTGGTGTCATGATTTTGATTCCAAATTAATTCTCAATTCCATGAATAGAAAAGGGGGCAATATTTCTAGGCTCTTACTCCAGGGTGCTAAACCATTCACTCATGTACAGTAGTTAAGCAGTTCAGTTATTTGGTCTTGATGCATGTTGCTGTCTGACTGAACAAATATAGCAGAGAATAGTGTGGAAGTATCCCACTATTTTATTTGAAAATGTTAATGGCAATAATTTGGAAACATGTTACAGTCTTCTGCCTTTATGAGAATAATGAAAAGGAAATTCACAGAGCAACACCACTGGATAAATGTCTACATTCTTTGTTTTGTAGAAACAGAAGTTGGTGTTCTGGAGTCAGAGGGCTCAACAGTGCTATTATTGTAACCTTTGGTCCAAAGCAGAGGAGAGCACATTCTCTGCTGCAAAGCCAGTACCAGAAAAACCATCATTATCGACAACATTGTATGGGTGCAGTTGGTTCTATGTAGTGCAGTATCTATTTTACTAACATTAGTCTCTGGGTGATGGCATACAATATCTATTGACAAAACACTTCCTTAAAAATAAACTCTAACCCGAAGTTTACCATTCGAAAGCTGCACTGTGTCCTCGCCAACTCTGTCATGTAGAAATCACATTTACATATTACTAAATTTGCAACAGCAAATACATTTGGCAGGAAACATAATGCTGCTTCATCAACCTAATGAGGAGACATTGTTAATTAACGTGATGGTCTTGGTTTAATACTGGAAAAGTCAACAGTGACTTGAAGTGTGAGACACGCCGTGTTTACTTTAATAACATCTAACCGAAAGCACTATCTTTCCCTAACCTTAACCAAAGTGCTTTTGTTGCCTAAACCTAACCACACACAGGACTGTCAAAGTCCAGCACTTTGTGAGCCATCCATCTCCCTATGACTTAAGTGGGGTACAAGGTGCTTGTTGTACCAGGAAAAGCACAGGTGTCATTAAATAACATTACGGCTCTTTCCATTTATGTATCAGTAAACCATGACCGGGAGCTGCATGCATAATACCAGGGACCTGGAACTGACATACCTAAATTGAATGCAGCCATAATTAATGTAATTAATTACACCTGTGCTTTTGCCATTATGACAAGTCAAAAGGTCCATTGTGAAGAAGGCCTACTGCTGAAGTCTGAGAAAGGTTGTGAGATATGGAGTGTCTCTGCTGCTGTTGGAGTAAGTAGGTTGTAGGTTTGAAACCAACATTGTGGTTGAATGACTAGTCAACTTCACAAGGGATGTTTTGTAAAAACCTTCCTTTTTTCAAACCTGTCAACTCTGTCTGTGTGTGTGTGTGTGTGTGTGTGTGTATGTGAGTGACATCACTTTGAGGCAGTGTCAGCTCATCTCACCAATGATCCAGACTAAAATAATCATCCACAGCACTATAACACACACACACACACACACACACACATTAGCATGTAAATTAAGCTCCATTCAAGCGCGATCCACCAGCCTTCCTCTTTCATTTGACCACACATCAATCCGCATGTCCACACACACACACAGAAAAAAACGTGATGGCCTCTCAGGCTCAGTGTTAATTGTGTGTGTGAATGTATTAACATTAGATCATCTCTCCTCATTTAATCTCTCTCCCCTTCCTTCCTCCTCCCGCTACTATAAGAGAGAGAGACCAAGAGAGATACATTGTATGTATTTTAAAAACAAAGCACATATCAATGTAATCCTCTATTACAGAGCCGAAGATCCCAATATCCCAATACTAATTGGAAACTATCCAGGTCCTCAGTCACTCTGTAATAAATCAATCTGGCCTTCAACATTTTCTTGAACAACTCTAACAAAAGCATTTAAGGACACAGTCTTCCTCCTAGCTCTTCTTTTTCTCCTGTATGAAGAGATCAAAGTCGCTGAACCTCACTACCTTGGGTATTGTTAAATCAGTTTCAGCTTTGAGCTTGTTTGTCCATGACATTCAATACGCAACCAATGTGTCGTCCATGACATAGCCTGAAAGTGACCCATGATAGGTGAAAAGGACGAGAAAGGTTTTCATACACATACAATCCTTCTTGATTTTACCTGTCTTCTTCTCTGAAGGATTATAATAGCCACCGCCTTCTTTTTTGTTAAACTGAAACACATAATTCATGAATGAACTTTACTAGACTTGCTGTTTTGACGTTCAAATTTCCCAGTGTATACCTTTCTCATGTAAAGCCATGTTACTCTTTGCCTCTGCACTGTGCTCTGTAGCCCACATTGCAGTGAGAACAGCTTACACCACTGATCATATGTAGAAAGCAGTGGTGGCTGGCCAATAGAGGGCGCTACAGCGCCGCCCTCCTTGGGCCACAAAAAAAACCCTTTACTACTAATAATAATAATAATAAATTAAACAAATTGTCAATATTTGTGTGTTTTAAATATGGAATGCACCCAGTAATATGCGTAAAATATGATAGAAAATCATCTGCGCAACATAAATGCTTTTTTTGCACGTCCCTTCTGCCTGTCTGCATGTCTCAGCAGCTCTGGGGTGATGGAGAAATCACCTACAGGAGACGGGTATGCGCTGCAGTTTAGCCAATGATATGAATGTATGACATAAAATTTTGCCAGTCAGCAGCCTCAAATCTAATCTGAAAAGGACGATTATTTTCTAGCCCCAAGCAAGCCACTGCTAGTAGGTCAGGACCAGGGCTCTGGCTCCCATTCTACTTTTGGACACTCTAGGAACCACAAGTAATGTTGCATTTAAAATTCTATTCTGGATTTTACAGGGTGCCAGTGCAGAGAAGCTAATAATGGAGAAATATGATCTCTTTTCTTAGTTCTTGTCAGTAGACATGCCGCAGCATTCTGGATCAACTGGAGAGTCTTAAGGTACTTATTCGGGCAGCCAGATAATAAGGAATTGCAGTAGTCCAGCCTAGAAGTAACAAATGCATGCACATATTTTTTTGGCATCATTTTGAAACAGGATGTGCCCGATTTTTGCAATGTTATGTAGGTGAAAGTCCTATATATATATATATATATATATATATATATAAAGAATCTCACTGCACTCCACGAGCGCCGGACATCGACTCACTGATCCACACCACCAGGATCTACAGCTCTGACATTGGGATGTCATTCGGGCTTGAGAAGTGAAGTCGAATGATGACAAAGAGAGGGAAGGTAGTCCATACAGAAGGAGTCTCACTCCCAGAAGGAACAATAGCATACATTGAGGATGGTTACAAGTACCTTGGAATACCACAGGCAAATGGCAACATCGAAGAGGTAACAAGGAAAACAGCAACTGCCAAATACCTCCAACGAGTAAGGCAAGTCCTAAGAAGTCAGCTCAATGGCAAGAACAAGGCCCAGGCAATAAACAGCTACGGCCTGCCAGTGATCAGATACCCTGCGGGAATAATAAGGTGGCCAAAGGAAGAGATACAGACCACAGATGTTAAGACGCGAAAGCTCCTCACCATGCATGGAGGGTTCCATCCCAAATCCACCACCCTGAGACTGCACGCTAGCCGTAAGGAAGGCGACCGTGGACTAGTGAGTGTGAGAGCCACTATCCAGGATGAAACATCCAAGATCCACAAGTACATCCAAGATAAGGCCCCAACAGATGACGTGCTCAGTGAATGTCTCAGGCAATGGGGAACAAAGGAAGAGGTGCTGGAGGAGGGACCATCATGGGAGGACAAACCTCTACATGGGATGTACATAACTTACATAACTGAAGTGGCTGATATCAAGAAATCCTACCAATGGCTAGAGCGGGCCGGACTGAATGACAGCACAGAGGCACTCATCATGGCTGCACAGGAGCAGGCCCTGAGCACCAGAGCAATAGAGGCCCAGATCTAACACACCAGACAAGACCCAAGGTGTAGGCTGGGACGTCCAGATACAGACTGACAGAATGGTAATGGCGAACCAGCCAGACATCGTGGTGGTGGACAAACAGCAGAGGAAAGCCGTTGCGGTTGACGTGGCAATACCAAGTGATGGCAACATCAGGAAAAAGGAACATGAGAAACTAGAGAAATACCAAGGGCTCAGAGAAGAGCTGGAGAAGGCCTGGAAGGTGAAGGCAACAGTGGTGCCCGTGGTCATCGGAGCAAAAACAATATCGTCATCATTGCTGGCATAACAGTTCAGTAGTAAAATGGCAAAAATGAAAAACTTACCTGCTGTTACAGAGGAGGTCCAGACAAACCTTGGTGCACGGGGATGATGCTTTTATGTTGTCATGTATTTCTGGTAAAAAGAGAAATTGTTTTCAAAGACCATTAAAATTCCCTTCACTTATAATATATGCACAAAGAGCAGAAAATATGCACAGCTCCACCTAATTAAAAAGATCCAGATCTCAATAACTGTGAAAGAGACTTTTCATGATTTACCCTACAGACCCCACGGAGAATAATCTGACTTTTGCATGAAAGCACTTTTTCAAATGACACAGTTCAATTCAATTGAACTAAAATGTCTGCATTAAGAAATGCAAAACATCTTTCCTTTGATCGTTTTCTATAATATTTTGTATAGTGCGCCAGAATATTTTCTATCTGTATTATACCTGTTGAGGGAGGAGTGTCGGTGTGGCATCACACACACACAGTCTGCTGCTCTGAACCACGGTTATGAGACTTGGTTTGAAGTTTTTTAGCTGAACTCTCTGCTGATTACAACCTAATCTGTCCATGCCTAACTCCGCAGTGACCAACGGGAGAGTCTCCACCATAACATGAACGAGAGTTTCACTTCTCTGTGGCAGTAAACACAACACATGGGCCCACTGATAGCTGCGCTACTGTACATCCCGATATCCTATAGACATTTATGACTGACTAGCAGTAATGTAACATTTTAATCAGCATGTATTTTACAGTGGCTATGACTTCAGCTGGCACTACAGACTCACACACTGGGGGGTCGGGGGTGTCTCTCTTGAAGCCGAGCTACTAATGTTGGCTTGACCACAGCACCGGTACCCAGCATTTCTCCATCTAGAAGAAGGAGGCTCAACCTGCAAACTGTTTTATACAGTCTATGTAGCAAACACTCTTCTCCATGAACAAAATACTGAGGCTTAAATGCAGTTTTTAATCAGCAGCAGTGCTTGAATGTTGCCTCTTTTTTTAAGCTAAGTTAAGTTACTGAATGATTGAAACTGCCGTGGCAGTTTATTTTCTGTGTCTGCGCATAACTGTTACAGAGTTAACTACAAGGTTTTAATGGAGTGCAAAAAATATATTTCACAGATAATGTAACGTTACCCAGAGTGTAAACAACGAAACCTAACGTTAGGCACCATTATATTTGTTAACTAAGCTAACGCTACCCTTGAGAATAATGAGTGACAAAACTGATGTTTTAGGGTAACCTAGTCTACTGAGAAACGGCTAACAGATATGATACCTAATTTGTATCACTCATCCTGTTGAACTAAACACATTCATGTAGATATATATTCAAAATTACTTACCCTTGACATTGAGGATGCAAAACAACTGCGTGTCCACTAAGCAGTTAAATTCAAATGTCCCGCTCCTCATGCTTCTAGCAACTTCCTGCTTGGTTTTTCTACATCCTGTGGCTCTTACTGTTATCTCAGGAGCTGATTATTTCAGACAAATAATGAATAAAGAGAAAAAAGGACCATTTTAAGATCTTAAATTAGGATCAGGTTGAGACAAGAGGAAGGCTATTTCTCAGGAGTATGAGAAAATTCTTAAAATCTTATATTGATGTTAAATTGAGTTCAGTTATGTCTGGGAGAAATTGGCTGGACAAAGAAGAGATCTTATTTAGAATTTTCCTTTCCTCTGGGCAGTGTAGTTTACAGTTTGTCAATAAAAATTTGTGAATAAAGGCTACAGCTTCTCAAGACCATAGTAAAGCTCCCGTGTTGTTTCCCAACTGCCCGAATAGCAACACTATTACGATAAGCGCCTATGTTGAGGGGGTAGTTTCCGGAACGCCGGCATGTTATCTAAATCAGAATCAGAATCAGAATCAGAAATACTTTATTGATCCCCGAGGGGAAATGCTTTTGTTACAGCAGCTCGCCTTTACGTCAGTGCACACAGGAATAGAAGTACTAGCAAAAAATATAATACACTATAATACAGGTCAGAAAATAAATTAAGTACCACGTGGGTATAAGTATAAAATAAAGTAAGTGTGAGTACCAAGTGGGTTTACCAGTTGATGATAATAATATGGTATAAGGTAATAGTGCATGAACTGTCAAGTTAAGTGTAGCTTATAAAGGTAATAATGAGACGGAGGATATTGCACAGCAGTGATAGAGGTATGAGTAATATCAGTATCAATAAATAGAGAATTTTAAACTAAAATATTGCACAGCAGTATTACACAGAATATTGCACAATTATGTCAAGTATTGCAGAGACGTAATGATCAATGTCCAGTTTAATGACTTAGGGTCATACAGACTACCCTTAGAGGGAGGAGTTATAGAGTTTGATGGCCACAGGCAGGAATGACTTCCTGTGGCGCTTTGTGGTGCATTTTGGGGGGTATGAGTCTTCCACTGAAGGTACTCCTTTGCTTGACCACCACATCATGGAGTGGGTGGGAGACACTGTCCAAGATGGCATGTAGTTTGGCCAGCATCCTCCTCTCTGACACCACCGACAGAGAGTCCAGCTCCACCCCCACAATGTCACTGGCCTTACGGATCAGTTTGTTGAGTCTGTTAGCGTCCGCTACCCTCAGCCTGCTGCCCCAGCATGCAACAGCATACAGGATAGCACTGGCCACCACAGACTCATAAAACATCTTCAGCATTGTCCGGCAGATGTTGAAGGACCTTAGCCTCCTCAGAAAATAAAGGCTGCTCTGGCCCTTCCTGTAAAGAGCTTGAGTGTTCTTAGCCCAGTCCAGTTTATTGTCCATGTGTACTCCCAGGTACTTGTAATCCTCTACCATGTCCACACTGAGCCCCTGGATGGAAACCGGGGTCACTGGTACCTTGGCCCTTCGAAGATCCACAACCAGCTCCTTAGACTTTGTCGCATTGAGCTGCAGATGGTTCTGCTCACACCATGAGACAAAGTTCCCCAGCACAGCCCTGTACTCAGACTCATCACCCTCATCAAACACTGGGGCAGCACTATGCTGGTGTTGTTTGGTTCAGTGTAAAAAAAGCAAAGCCTGTGTAATGACAGCTATTCTTTATGGCAGTATTGCAGGATCTCTTTGTAAAAAGGGTTTTAAGATTGCTGGATGAAGCCCCCCAATTTTGCTGCTGTTAGATGATCTAACCAGCACTTTATCCAAAGCATACTTTGGATAAAGGCTACGGGTCTGTGTATCACTACATATCTAATGCCTCAGTGGATCCAAATGGATACGAGCATGTTCAGTATCAGATTTGATCACATGGTACGTCATAATCGCTGCGAGATGAAATATTTTAGAAAATCAGCCTATATAAGTTTGTAAGATTTATGTTACTGAAAAAAATATTTCTTTTAAGTTGAAGTCACAGATATTGAATTGGTTGGAAAATTAATATCTTTGTCTGTTGCCCAGTTGGCTACAGAAAGGGCTTTCAACTATTTATATAAATTAGTCTGTGAAGAATATAAAGAAATTATTTTAGGAATAGTTTCTATGACTTTGTATTCATTCACAGAGCATCAATAATATATTGCTGTTTTGTTTTGTTTTTTTATCGTGGCTACTTGTTAATTTATAGTTATTTTATAATTGATATGCTGCTGCCAGGGTTGGTGTTCTCTCTTGATTAGGGTCTGTTCAGGTCAACTGTTCAGGCATTTTGGATCAGTCTAACTATCTTTGGGTCCATTCAGATCAGGTCTGACTGTGCTCAGGTCCCCTTGGGATCAGGTCTCTCATTTTTGAGAATTCATTTATGCATGATGGGTCGGTTTTGGATCAGGTTCAACATTTTGGACCCATGAAACCTCTACTACAGTTACCTCATCAGGTAACTGGTTTGTTTGGTGTATGCTACAGACAAATAAAAAGTATGCCATTATATAGCAGTGATATCTACACGAACTACGTACCTGTGACTGATAATAATGGTTATCAGTTTAGTATCAATGGTCCTTTAGGTTATTAATGGTTGAATGTGTGTTCAGTATCCTGTATCATACAGGGGTGTGAAAGTAGAGTCACAGGCTGTCAGTAGTCAAATTACCTGCCACTTGGGATTATTCAGCAGGACTGGCAGCTGCACACCACCTCCTGCTCTTCCTGACCTCTTCCCTGACTTCCTCCTCCTCCCTATCCTCCTCCTTCTCTTACCTCTCTGACATCCTCTTCTTCCTTCCTCTACTCCTCTTTCTCCTCTTGCTGTTTTGACACCTTCTCCTCTCCCTTGACCACTCCTGTTCCCTAAACTCCTCTGTCTACTCTTCCTGTCTTACATTTTATTCGTCCTGTCCTCTATCTTATCCTCTTCCTCCTTACTGTCCTCCTCCTTCTCTTCTTCTTTGTCTCTGACAAATCCTCTTCAAAACTTCCTCCTCTTCCTTCTTTCTCCCTTTATCCGCAAGTTGAATTTTCTCTTGTTTTTCCATCCATCTTACTCCTCTCCTTCCTTCTCATTGGCTCTGCTCTGTTCTCCCTTAATTTTCTCGTTAACCTGTGTGTGTGTGTGATGTGATTGACATGGGAACTCTGCTATAAAGACCTTGACTGCAAATGAGATTCTCTCCCCTATTGGCATTTAATTATCTGCAGCAACACACACACACACACACACACATATAAAACTATCCATAATAGTCTGTTTCCACAGTGATTCTCTCTGTTTCTTCATTCACTCTACTAAAACTGTCACACACACACACACACACAGAGACACAGAGAGAGAAACGAGAGAAACTGACTGCCTGACAGATGTTCCCTCCGTGTACATTTTCTTGACTACACACATCTGTCCTTTACAACAGAGCTGCTGTGCTAGTGTGTGTGTGTGTGTGTGTGTGTGTGTGTGTGTGTGTGTGTGTGTGTGTGTGTGTGTGTGACAAAGGGGAAGGCAGATGAGACTGGACTGACCACCTGCTCACTGACAGAGCTGAGGGCACACAGAGACGTTTCCTAAACCTGAAAACCTCATTCACATTGCCGCTTTAGAAAGACGGGTGCACACACGCACACACACACATCCTCACAAAGAGAGAGTTGTCACACTATGGGGTGTCCTTGCCTGTGTGTGTGTCCCTTCACCTGTCAATATGAAGGTTATTGATGAGACAGCACAGCAATAGACCTAAGGGACAGAGAGACTCCTCCTCTCCTTCATACACACACACACCGGCCCAGCACTGTTTTTGTTGGGAATGCCCTAGTCTGACTCACAGAAAGTAGGCTGTGGGTATAAGCCTGCCATCGGCCGACTATTTCAGTCAGAATGCTCCTCCCCTTTCGCTATCTGCATGTTACCATTTTGCAAGAGCACCGTCGTTGCATCCTGGTCTTAGCACAGCCCAAGACGATTGTGATTGGTTTAAAGAAATATAAACAAGCCAGAGCGTTTCTTTCCCCCATACAGAATGATAATGGGTTCAGCCAGACCTTTCTTCAGTTCCAGGCCCTGTGAGGTACCCACCGCTGGTATTTGGTTTCATTGCCTCAAAACCTGCATTGGTGCAGCATTTGAAAGGTGGTTGGAGCTTCAGACTGAATTTTTGTTAATGACAGTAAACATTAGCAACCCAAGCGCTGAGTTCAGTAGCCAAAAAAAGACTTTTCAACTTACAACTACTATGTGAATACTATGTATTTTTGCATGTTCTTGATTTGTTTGATTTCTACTGTAGGGTGGTACGTGATCTGGCAAGCTCGAGAGGGTCCACCCTGACTTCGAAAAGCCAATGGGAAAAGAGTAGGTTCCCCAGAAGTGAGTTGCACTTCCTTTAATGGCTTAGTTTTTTGTTATAAGAACTTTATTTAACAACATTTTAAAATGTTCACATAGTTTTGCACTCAGGACTAAATATTGTTTCTTGTGGTGTGTTAGGTGTGAAAGAAATACCAGCTAAATTGGATAAATAAATACAAGGTAAACCTGGTTGACGTTAGGTAAAGTGCAGGTGATGTTGGCCTCTTGGAAAAAGATAATGTTAGTCCAGGAGCATAGTTATTTATTTAGTTTTTATTTCTGTGTCATGCCACAAACGACACCACTATTTGTTAAATATCAAATAATATTACGTCATCCAGGAATACATACAGTATACAAAACCAAATGAAAAAAAAGGCCCATGTGACACATGGAAAATAAAACCATGTGTCACAGATTATGACGGTGTAGTCCCTCATTCGTCCAGGAGTGTTCTATCGTAGAAAAGGTTTCAGTCGTAGTCATCTGGACACTGTTTGAAACGTCTTGATTCTGAAAACAGTGTCCAGATGACTATGACTGAAACCTTTTCTACGATGTCACAGATTATATTATAATTTATCCTCTGGAATAAAACTGCAAACATGAACTTCTCTTGTGTTTGGTTTTCATACTTTTTCTGATCTCATACTGTCTTCAAAACGAATATATAAAGTACAAAAATTTTAAAGAATATATTCCAGTATTTTTTAACAGCTTTCCTCTCAGGATGAGAATGTAATGATACCATTACTACAATGGCAAACACAATATCATCATATACAGCAATCTAATTTTGAATGGCACATTTAATGTTAGCATTAAGTTGGATCCTACTTTTTCTGACACCTCACATTACTACATTTTTCAGGCCCTTTTTTGTTTTCTTTCTGTAATCCACAATCTTTATAGCCATCTGCAGGCCTGACTTTAGCTGCAAATGAGTGTTTGCAAAGTGTTAATAATAAAAATGTAAGTAGTAGATCACCAGAAATAGCGCCCACTAAAATGTTGATGGTTTGTTGTGCTCATAGAAAGTGCAAATGTTTTTGTTATTGAATTTGGTCGACTGGTGAAGGTAGGTGCAATTTCACACTTGCAGGTGAGTCAGAATCTGGGCCAGTTCACTTAAATATTTGTTAATGTTTTTTTCCAAACCATAGTGTGCACCAAAAAAACATACCCAAGTCCAGCTGTCTGAGGTGATCTGAGACTGGTCCTGGTTGAAATATATTACCGTTCATGTGCAGTCAAAATACAATCTGTATTCCCACCCGAAACCACCTATTGTGTTTGCATGTTGTGATGTCGCTCATATCATTATTGCATTTTTAGCAAGAAGACAGAAGAGATAAAATGCTTTACTGATGGACAGAGAGTAACATTCAAGCCAAACTGATGCAACACAATATTTGTTTTCCAAGGAGACTAGTGGACGAGAGGTGCCCGTGTTTCAATTCTTCAAATGCAAACAGTATATGGCCGCACTTGTGTCCATACTTTATTGTCTGTTTTCCTTGCATGTGTCAAAATGGGCATCAACATAGGTTCCTGGCAATGGTAGTAAACAGAGGGGGCCGATTAAAAACAAAACAAATTTAAAAAAAAAACAAGACTAAAAGTCTTGGTCTACAACCATGCTAGTGACTCTGTGACGCTGAACTTAGGCACAGTGGTGCTTTGAGCTAAATGCATGCTAACATGTTCACAAGTTCACAATGACAATGCTAACATGCAGATGTTTAGCTGCAGATGTTTAGCAGGTAATGTTTACGATGTGCAGCATCTCAGTTTAGCCGGATGGCATGTTGGCATTTGTTAATTAGCACTAAACAAAAAGAAAAGCTGAGGGTGATGGGAATATCATTAGTATTACAGGTATTTGGTCATAAACCAAAGTAATGGAAAAATTCAAACTTTGACCTGATAAACAGGAATGGGGAACATGAATGTCTGTACAAAATGTCATGGCATAAACTAGAATCCGCTCTCTGTTTTTAATTTGCTGTTGAACAGTATGTAGATTTAGTTTTTTGCCATGATGTCTCTTTGTACTTTTTTTTCTCCATTTTACCAAATTTCATTCCAACCCATCCAGTCATGGAGACATTTCACTCAAAACTACAAATGATAACCTGCTGGTTGCGTTAGTTCTCATATGTTCCTCTCCTGATGGTGAAAAATAAACTTTTCTCACTGTTTTCACACACTGTTTCTGTTTTTTTGCATTTTCAGATGTCGTGATTGTGTGAAAAATATTTGTGATACTGTCTCTCTCTCTATCTCGTCCAGGTGGTGTTCATCTCTTAGTGCCAGACAATCTTATATCTCACAGCAAGCCGCATCTGATTTGTAACTCAGACACACACCCACACACACACTGGTACAAACCACATGCAAACGCATATGCTTATACTGAGGGTTGTGTGTGTTGATGGTACACAATCATGCATTCACACACACACACAAACTGTGTCTCATCATATTGCTCTTTCTTCTCTGTGTCTTTCATTGTCTCTCGCGCTCTCTCATACACAAACACACATGCACACACTCACAAAGGCTTTAATCAAGTCAAAAGCCTCCAGCTGCCTGGTACACAGGAAGTCAGATGAATTCATTTACTCATCTGTCTTTCACACTGCTCACACACACACACACACACACACTGCTGTCACACACACTCCATACACCCCATACACACTGAGTCAAGTTTCTTTCACACACACAAACATGCACTATTTCCACATGCTGCTGGTAGAACATGTTACAAAGCATCTGTCTTTCTCTTTGTGTACAAGCCAATAACCTGAAACCAGGAAGTTACGCTCAGTTTCCTCACTGCTCATTGGTCAGCAGATTGGAATTCGTTCATCAACGCCAAACTTCTAAAGCAGAATGGAGCAGACTATTTAGGTGGATTTTTTTTTTACTTTCTGAAAACTTAGTACACAGTTTAGTTTAGGTACCTTATCATATTTTCATATCATTCGTATCATATTTGGAGTAGTTCAATTTGCAAAGAACGATGGAATCTCACACTGTCAGAGTTTACAGTAAAGTTTCAGGTCCATGTCAGGAACTGCTAATAGAATGGATCAATCTGGAGCATCCAGGAAAAGACAACCAAATCGTAAAAACAACAAGGTTTTGGACATTACTGACACCTCCATGACAAGTTGTTTAGACAACAGGTTCTTTGCTAGCATTAGTGAGCACAATGAGAACACTAAAACCAGGCCTGCAAAGTGGGTTGATAAAGGTACCACTTCTGAAACAGAACCCATGTAAGCAGGGTGTAGGAGTATCCCTCCCTAGGAGTGTAAATTAAACATTCTGGTGGTATGAAAGTAGAGGGAAAAGATATATGTTGGTTACTGTTATATGCTGTTGTTGGTACATTGCAAAATATAAAAAAAACACGACAACCTCTGCCAACCCATCCACCCTGTTGAGCAGACATGGAGTTCAACTTCATTATGTTCAAGTGCATCATTTTTATATGACATTTTAATATAACAGAGGATTCCTATATTAATTTCAGCCCCTCCCAAATCAAGTTGATAGCGCTGCAGGCTCACTCGAATGACACTCGATTCTATCGCTCCTCTAAAATAGAAGATAATAAAACAAAGAAGGTTAGCTCCGTGGTATAACCCCCAAACCCGCAAATTAAAGCAAACATCACGAAAACTTGAAAGAAAATGGCAACAACCTGGAAGAATCCCATTTAGTCTGGCAAGATAGTCTTAAAACATATAGGAAGGCCTTCCGTAATGCCAGAGCAGCTTTCTACTCATCATTAAAAGAGGAAAATAATAACAACCCCAGGTTTCTTTCCAGCTCTGTAGCCAGGCTGTCAGAGAATCACAGCTCTATTGAACCATGTATTCCTATAGCTCTCAGTAGTAACGACTTCATGAGCTTCTTTAATGATAAAATTTTAACTATTAGAGAAAGAATTCATCAAGTCCTGCCTTTCACCGCTGCCGACTTGAACCTTGGAAACAGCTGTAGAGCCTGATGTGTGTTTTGGCTGCTTTGCTCCTGTCAACCTTCTTCAGCTGACTTTGACGATTAATTCATCTAAGCCATCAGCCTGCCTCTTAGACCCCATTCCAACTAGGCTGCTTAAAGACGTTTTACCCTTAATTAGCACTTCTTTACTAGATATGATCAATCTGTCTTTATTAACAGGCTATGTACCACAATCCTTTAAAGTAGCTGTAATTAAACTGCTTCTTAAAAAACCCACTCTTGATCCAGGGGTTTAAGCCAACTATAGACCTATATCTAACCTTCCTATTCTCTCTAAGATCCTTGAGAAAGCAGTCGCCAATCAGTTGTGTGACTTTATAAATAACAATAGTTTATTTGAGGATTTTCAGTCAGGATTTAGGGTGCATCATAGCACAGAGACAGCACTGGTGAAAATTACAAATGACCTTTTAATTGCATCAGACAATAGAGTTGTCTCTGTACTTGTCTTGTTAGATATTAGTGCTGCGTTCGACTCCATTGACCAACGCAACGTATTACAGAGACTGGAACATGTAATTGGCATTAAAGGAACTGCACTAAGCTGGTTTAAATCCTATCTATCAGATCGATCTCAGTTTGTACATGTTAACGGTGAGTCCTCCATGCACGCCAAAGTTAGTCACGGAGTTCCACAAGGTTCTGTGTCTGGACCGATTCTATTCACCTCATATATGCTTCCTCTAAGGCAGTATTATTAGGAAGCACTCCATAAACTTACATTGATATGCAGATGATACCCAGTTATATCTATCGATCAAGCCAGATGAAACTAACCAGTTAACTAAACTTCAGGCATACCTTAAGGACATAAAGACCTGGATGGCCTGCAATTTTCTGGTGTTAAACTCTGACAAAACTGAAGTTATTGTACTTGGTCCCAAACACCTCTGAGACACATTATCTAACGATATAGTTACTCTAGATGGCATTGCCCTGGCCTCCAGTAGCACCGTAAGGAACCACGGAGTTATCTTTGATCAGGATTTATCCTTTAACTCCCACATGAAACAAACTTCAAGGACTGCCTTTTTTCACCTATGTAATATTGCAAAAATCAGGCACATCCTGTCTCAAAATGATGCCGAAAAATTAGTGCATGCATTTGTTACTTCTAGGCTGGACTACTGCAATTCCTTATTATCCGGCTGCCTGAATAAGTCCCTTAAGACTCTCCATTTGATCCAGAATGCTTCGGCACGTGTACTGACAAAAACTAGGAAAATAGATCATATCTCTCCAATGCTAGCTTCTCTGCACTGGCTCCCCCTAAAATTTATAATAGAATTTAAAATCCTTATCCTCATCTACAAAGCTCTTAATTGTCTGGCACCATTGTATGTTAAAGATCTCATAACACCATATTATCCGACTAGAACACTGCGCTCCCAGGTTGTAGGGTTACTTGTGGTTCCTAGAGTCTCCAAAAGTAGAATGGGAGCCAGAGCCTTCAGTTATCAAGCTCCTCTTCTGTGGAATCAGGTCCCAGTTTGGGTTCGGGAGGCAGACACCATCTCCACATTTAAGAGTAGGATAAAGACTTTCCTCTTTGATAAAGCTTATAATTAGGGCTGGCTTGCGTGAGTCCTGAACCATCCCTTAGTTATGCTGCTATAGGCCTAGACTGACAGGAGACTTCACATGATGCACCTCTTTCCTCTCTCATTCTCTCCCTCTCTCCCTCTCCATCTGTATGCATTTGTATCCCATTACTGCATGTTACTAACTCGACATCTTCTCTCTCCCGTAGTTCTGTGCTTTCTCATTTCTCTCCTCTCTCCTTCTCTCGCTTTCAGCAGGTATTTCTGACTCTGCATGGTCTTTGCATTGTGCCTCCCTAACCCTATCCCCTTCCCCCAACTCCCCATAAAATTGAATTGAATTGAATTGAATTTTTAGAGCTGAAACAAGTTGATTAATTGATCAGAAAATTCAACAGAAAATTCATCTCCAATAATTTCGAGTCAACCGTTTCATTTGCTTTTCAACTACAAATGCCAAATAAAAGTTTTATAAAAAGTAATAAGATGTCACCTTGGGCTGGGAAGGTTAACAATAAATCCAAAAAATAACTGACAGACTAGTAGACATAAAAATTTAAATAATCATTATTCGCAGCCCTAATGATTTTCTCAGTCTGTTGGCCTGTACCAAGATTTCACGTAAATTGCTACCCAAGTATCTGAACATGTGGTCAAACAGGCTCTTGCATCAATTAAAAGTGTTTGTGATTTGCACAAGAGAAGTGAGGAGGGTGATGACTAAACATTTACATGTAGTAACCCAGGCCTGTAGAACCCCGACATTTCATTGTGGTCAGTTTGAACTCATATTTGGTTTGGTTTAGTTTAGTATGTTGTAATAAAGTGTCACTTCTTTCCATTGTGATAAGTGAGGCTTAAGCAGCATACAGCTATGATGGCATACAGCTATGTAGCACTAATACTAAGCTTAAAACATTGTTTTCACACTCTTGAAAATCTCTGTACTTGTTGGGCACCAAGATGTAAATCATCATCATCACAGTCATCATCACTGTAGAACTTATCATCACTTATTCCCAAATTGAATAACTACTGGATCTCAATAATACAAAGTTATGTACATTCACATCTTTACGTATCACCACACTGTAAGTGTGACTGAGCTTGGGTATTTTCTCTTCCAAAATTTTTGACCCAATCAAAAACAAACCTGTCAAAAACCGGCCTGAAACAAATGTGCATAGAAAATCAATCTTCCAAATAAAAAGAGACGCAATCCGAAAGGGACCCAAGGACAGTCAGAACCAATCTGAAGTAGACCCAAGGACAATCAGACTGATCCAAAATGCAGACACCAAATAACAAACAACCACAGTTGAAAACAACAGCAATAAATGTCATTTTTCTACTGCGTTTCACACTTCAAACTCTCCATCTGCCTCAAAAAAGATATTTTTTTCTGTGATAATTATGATGCGCCCATAATCAGAGCTGATAGAGAGAGTGCTCAGATCCACCAAAATTACCCACCGACTTGAGGCCTACAGCAAATAGGATCCTAATCAGACCCGTCCCGATTCAGGCCCTGGTCGCATCTGAGTTAGGAACCAAGTGGACGCATGAATCTGTACGTTTCAAACACTGTGGTTAAGGTCTGGTTAGGTTTAGGCACAAAAACCACTTGGTTAAGCTTAGAAAAAGATCATGATTTGGGTTAAAATAGCCACAAAAATGGCTACCAATGTCCCAACGACACGCTAAGAAACTGCTGGTTTTAATCGCCACAAAAACAGCTGCAAATGTCCCGACAACACACAAAAAAAAAAGTCTGTTGAAATAGGAAGGAAACAGTGGTCTCAAACTGTGGTCTGCTGGTTTTGCATCTCCAGCCATCTGACTACCAGTCTTTTTATACAAACATTGATATGATACACATATATATTAAAATGTAGAGATTCAACTTATCTGTGGTTTGCAGAAACGTACAATGCCTACACTGGGCTGCAGGTTTTGGTGTCAGCCATTTTGCATAGACACTCATAACGGAAAAATTCATTGAAAATGTAGTGAGCAATTTGTACACCATGAAGCAAAAGAAAAACTTTATTTTTAACAGCTTTGAGAGTGTGTTTATTCAAGAGAGAGATTTATTCAAGTAGCTAATTTTTCAGCTTGGGCATCTGTAGAAATCTCTGTAAGTTTCATAATTCTTAAACCTTTCTATCTCCTGAAAAACAACTGACACTGAATCCCAGTGTTCTTCACCTCCAGCTAACAAACAGTATGGACTCTGTGTTTAGGGTGAGCAGGGTTGTCAGTTTGACTGCTTGGCACTGTGTGGGAGTACAACAGCCTGCTGTGTGTGTGTATGTGAGTGTGAGCCTCAGGCAGACAGCAGGAATGTGTCAGCCCAGTGATGAATGAAGCCGAGGCTGCAGAGCCCTATGGATGAGCTGCACCGTGGGGCTCACCTGCACCGCGGGGCTCACCTGCCTCCGGGCAAATTCAAACTCCTGCGTGAGGTTTGTGTCCCGCCGCCAGGGCTGCTTGGCTTTAACGAGGAGGACGGATGCTGTGGCGCCAAAGAAAGCTAATGTTTCCTCTGGCATCCATCACACAGTGCTGAATGGATCACTGTGAAAAGCAGCAGGCTTGTTGGCTCATATTTGCCTGTGTTATTCTGTTCCAGCAGCTGCTGCGCAGCTTTTCAACCTTCACATCTGAATCTATGAGCTGAAATATGACTGGCCACTTTTTAGCACTTTTTTGGGGAAGTAAATGTACTAAACCAACTATCAAATCAATTAAAACAACTAGCTATTCCCTAACAAAGAATCTGAAAATGTACACATTGTATGTAAATAGCCTGTAAAATAGCAACATCCACAAATAATCTTGAAATTACTCCCTTAAAACCATTTCTCATATTCCATCTTGGTAACCTTGAGCAATAATTACGTGACTAAGACAAGCTTGGAGGGAGAATGTCTATGTTACAACCCAGAAAGGACAAGGGGTAAGGGAAGCAACATAAAGTCGCTGTAATCAGGCAGTTGGCGCCATTTCTTGTTTAATTCAATTCAATTCAATTATATTTATATTGCGCCAATTCATAACAGAAGTTATCTCATTGCACTTTTCCTGTAGAGCAGTTCTAGACCATACTCTTTATAATATTACTACTACTACTACTTTTACTACTACTACTACTACTACTACTACTACTACTACTTTACAGACTTAGATAACAAACACGAAATGACACAGTTTAGAAAACTGAGGCTAGAAAACAAAGGAAAAGGGCTCAATCAAATAAACAAATATAAAAAAGAAGACTACTTCCTATTAACTCAGGTTCACAGCTGACATTCTGGCTAATCAAAACTAAAATGTCCAGTAACATTTTATAATAACCATCATTAAGAAATGGAAAATTGATTGTTAATTAAATTTGAATTAATAGTGATATTACTGTTGACAAACAATTAAATGATTATTAATAATGTCTACTAATTATTAGGAATGCTATAATTTATTTATTGTGTCAGAGCTGATGAGAGACGATAGCAATTACATTCTGATTACATTAGTAAATTATTAACAGCTTATTGTTGCACACATTATAATTGTATATACTATATGAAGTATTTGTTAATGATTACCAAATAGTGCGTAAACCTTTAAGAAATCATTTGTAAAACATCTATAATCATTACATAGATTTATGGACCAGATATTTGTAACACTTTGCTAATGGTTAATAATTAGTTTGTAAACCGTCTACAAACAATTATTTGGATGGTTATTATAAAGTTGCAACTGATGTTTATAATATTTTGTAAATGGATAATAAATGCTTGCTATGGCATGTTTATGACAGGGTATGTTGTCTTGGTTAATGTCAAGTTGTCATAACAGAGACATCCCAAACAATGTCAACTTTGCATTCAAAATGACATAACTGACCAAATGACACTTAATGACAACAGTCATAAACATTCATAAAGACTCCTTCATGTTCATGACAGGTGTCATGTCTGGTTATGACAGTGTCATGTCAGTCTTATGCACACCCGTTCAAATAAAGTGTTACCCCTAACTATTGCAAACATCAGTTGCAACTTTATAACAGTCACTCAAATAATACATATGCTTTATAAACCATCTATTAAGCAATTGTAAAGTTTTATAAACATCAGTTGCAACTTTTTAATGGCCATCCAAATAATGTTTATAGATGTACTGCACCCTATTTATTAACCATTTACAAAATATCATAAACATCAATTGCAACTTTACAATAGCATCCAGATTTTTTATTATTTTTATAGTTTGTTTACAAACAAATTATTAACCACTGACAAAATATTATATTAATATTTATCTAAATAATGTTTACATATGCTTTACAAAGTAATAATTAACCATTTAACAGTGTATTATACTCATCACTTGCAACTTCCAAATAATGTTTGTAGACGGTTTACAAACTGATTATTAACCATTAACAAAGTGTTACAAATATCTGGGCCATCTATGTAATGTTTATAGATGTTTTACAAATCATTTGGTAATCATTAACAAATACTTCATATAGTGCAAGTTGTTATAATGTGTGCAACAATAAACTGTTAATAGTTTACTAATGTAATCACAATGTAATTGCTATCGTCTCTTATCAGCTCTGACACAATATATAATTTTTAAACTCATTATTTTGATAAAAATTAATTATAGCATTACTAATAATTAGTAAACATAATTAATTATCATTTAATTGGTTGGTAACAGTAAAAAAAAAAACCATTAACTTAAGTTTAAGTAACTATCAATGTACCATTTATTAATGATGGTTATTGTAAAGTGTTACCAAATACCATTGTTGTCCAGCAACTATTAAAAATACATCAATGAGTCACACTGGGTGACATGTTCCTTCAGTACCATAAACACACACACTGTAGTTTATTTTGACTCAGGTTAGAGTAAAGTTTGATAAAAACTACAGTGTCCAGCTGTTTTAGGAAATTACAAAGACTTTTAAAAAATTTAAACTATATAAACATTTACGGATTTGTGTCCCTGAGTTATACAGTTAGTTATACTGAAGATTTACATCTTTAGTAGGAACCAATGGGCTTGGGGCTGAGTACCACAGACAGGGTAGGGAAGTCAGAAAGTAATGAGAGACGTACTAACTCATTGTTGGTTGTTGTTTTTTCATGGGATTTGTTGAAAATGAGATAAATATAGAATAACACCTTCCTTATTCGTTAAGGTTCAGATGTAAATATTCAGTTTACATTTCATATTTAGAACACAGTGGGGTTGCATGTATTCCTAAGGACCTGTTATTTTATTCTATCTTTTTTATCTTTTCATCACTCAACTCACTACAGGGCTCACTAGAGTAGTAAATAAGAAATAAAAAAGAAGATAAAATACTGTATGTATTAAATTAAATATTAAATTATTCCAGAATTGTCTTAAGAATCAATTCTAATTTATTAACATACAGATGTATTTACTGTCTTACACAGGTCATTAACCAGGTCACACCTCTCTCCTCCTGCTCATCTGATTCCCATTCTCACCTGTGTCCCGCCACCTCCGTCACTGACACCCCCCCAAAAACACACACACATCTTCTCCTATGTGAGATAACCCATTTTATGGTGATGACAAGCTGACCTCTCTGTCGCTCTCTTTCCCTCTGTTCTCAGATTTATACTGCAGACAAGATGCGGCGTCACCTCTGCTTGTCCTCCCTGCAACCTATGAAACTCTGACCCCTTCACACACACACACACACACACACTGCAGGCCTGCAACTCACCATGCCAGCTTCACACTCTCTTCACAGGTAGATAATTTATCCCAGGGCTGTATGAGTGTGTGTGTGTGTGTGTGTGCGCACGCGCATTTGCATCCTTCTTTACCAACTTAACAGCCTACTAGCCAGACTGTTCTGAAACGAGATTTTGTAATCAGGGTACATATATCACACATAAGGGTACATTTTACAAATTATCAGCTCTTAAATCACAAACATACCCGGTCAAAAAGATACATTTAGATGCCCTTTTGTATGTTGATGTTATTGGTTGCTGTAGTAACCAATAACAGCAACCAGCTCTGTATCTTCCAAAATTACAGTTGAAGCTTCAACTTCAGCTTTAGCTTTGGCTGAACTTTAGAATGCATCTTTGCACATAATGAGGACTGTGAATATTGTCCCCATTTCTTACAGTGTAGCCCCACTTCACAGCCAGTAAGGAAAGAGAGAAAGGTTACAGCAACCCAAAACTGTTTCAATGCAAAACTGGCATGTGAATATTGTATTAAGACTTCAAAAAATCTGAAGCTACACTTTATTTATTTATTTATTTTATATTAACACAACTGTAATGCTAAGGTTAACTAAGAGTTATTTTTTTAAAATTTAAAATAATTAAGAGGAATGTTTATTTTGAATGTCAATGGAAGGAAATGATTGTGACTGTGCAGCAGCACAGATTGCACACACATAGTGGATGTGTCATGTATTGTTGAAGTGATGTGGTTCCGCAGCTTCTTTTCACCAGTTCAGATAATATGGACAAGTCAAAATAATCAACAAAGACTCTTTCAACAATATTCATCTTTTTCCCCTTTTAGATTAATAAACGTATCTGTAGCAGGTGGCAATTTAAACAACATAAAATTTTAGTCTCCTCAGTAATCCAATGGAATCCATTAATAATTAATTACCATTACCATAATTTATGTGACATAAACAGACTGTAATATCATTTTTACTTAAATTACAAAAAATGTATTACATTTGGAGCATTTTTTTACTCTATTAGCTTTTAATTTTTAATATGTTGATGATATACAGTTATTGTCTTAACTGTTGCAATTAATCATTTGTTTTCATATTCTTATTCAGACATTTTTACTGAATGGACTGTTAAAATATGTATTTTCAGAATCAGAATCACAATCAGCTTTATTGGCCAGGTATGTGTACACATACAAGGAATTTGACTCCGGTTTTCCGTTACTCTCTATGTACATATGCAGAAATAGACATAAATATGGCAAAAAACAAGGACAACAAGCTCAACAAGGTAGACAAACATTAAGCTACTATGTATAATGTAGATATATATATATATACATATATTTAAGTACAAAGTACAAAAAACAACAACAGTAACATTTGTTAACAGTAAAACTATTAGTGCAATGGCGCAGAGTGCAAATGGTGCTGAAATAAATATGATTAATGTAACAGGTTGCTTTATATACATGAGGTAGGTGGATATGACAGTATATACAGTATGCACAACGTGTGTAGATTTAAAAAGTGATAATATTTACATAAAACAATGAGATACATTTACAGATACTGTAGATGTTTTTGTCAGGGGTGATTGCACAGGGATTGTTCCTGACACTATGTGACTGGTGTTAACTGTTCATCAGAGCGATGGCCTGTGGGTAGAAACTGTTCTTGTGTCTGGTGGTTTTGGCGTACAGTGCTCTGTTGCACCTACCAAGAGAGGAGAAGTTGGAACAGGTTGTGATCAGGGTGTGATGGATCTGCAGTCATGTTTCTGTTCTGTTTGGTGGCCGATCCAAACCAGACAGTGATGGATATGCAGAGAACAGACTGGATTATTGCAGAGTAGAACTGGATCAGCAGCTCCTAAGGCAGGTTGAACTTCCTGAGCTGGCGCAGGAAGTACATCCTCTGCTGGGCCTTTTTGATGATGGCACTTTAGGTCCTGGGAGATTGTGGTTTCCAGAAACCTGAAGGCTTCCACAGCAGACACCGTGTTGGATGAGGCCGATGATGGTTGGGTCTCCTGAGGTGCCGTTGTTGGTGTAGAGGTAGAAGAGCAGTGGGGAGAGCGCAGATCCCTGGGGGGCACCAGTGCTGATTGTTCACTTGAATGAACAAATGAACAGAATCAATGAACTACCTAAAATGAAATGAATGAAACCATCTTTGGGAAAATTTATTTGATGTGGACTTTGATGTTTTTTTGGGGGGGTTTTTTGGGACCATGTCCCATTCGCTAACATATGACCTATACTGCAGCCAGCCACCTGGTCTGAACACTGACAGGTTGCTGTTAAAGGATTAATAAATGTTATTAAGGTTTCAGTGTGTTTGTAGATTAACAGCTGAATTAAATCTCACTGTATTGGGTGTATTTGTCATCCTGTCATGTCTGTGGAGTCATTCATATAAAACTGTCTCTGTTGTCAGCACCCTAACATGGTGATGGCTGATAACCTGCGTAATACACATAACTGATGGGCAGAAATAAAGACTTGTGGCACTGCTGGACCAATAGACACACATACACCATCTCCTGGTTATGTGCTGGGTCAGGTGTTGAAGATAGAAATGTCAAGAATCTCCTGGCCCAACCTCACTTTGACCCCAACAAAGGTCAACAAAGGTTAACAGAGGTCAATGAAACCTGACTCTGAGGAGCTAGGCTATCTCTATACACACACACACACACACACACACACACACACGCAGATGATGAGTGGTGGTGATACTCTCAGGGTGTCAGGTCAACCTTTGAAAGAGGACAGACAGGCTGATAAAAGCCTGTGTCACATGTTTGAAACTGTTAAAGAATAAACATTCCCATTTTTATATATAAGCATTTTGTCTTGATTTCTACATGGTTTGAGTGCCAGAATTTTCACTTTTGGTGGCCATATTGTTTAATTCTACCATAGGGATCTTCTTTTCTGTCAATCTTAATTCAACAAAAATCAAAGAAATTTGAACCCAACATAAGCAGCAGTTGGGTTCCTCTAGGTTTTGACAGCCATCTAATCATTAATTTTCTGACGTTGTCACTTAAGGCATAACTGTTGACATTTCTTTGCCCTGAAGTCAGTGTAGCAAAACAAGTAGACCTTTCACCTCCCATACAAATCAACCAGACTGTTGTGTTATAAGTGCTCACTGGGTTATGCAACATTTTATACTATAATAATAATAATAAAACTTTATTTATAGAGCACTTATCAAAACAAAGTACAAAGTGCTTCACAACAAGGGAAATAAAATACCACACTGAATGACGAAATATAAAGAAATAAAATACACAAAAGCAATAAAATAAACAGTAAAATAAACAACCAGTTCAGGTAAAATCAGGATATGCTTTCAGATAAAAATGTGTTTTGAGATGAGACTTAAACGAAGACACTGACTCAGACAACCTAATTTCTTCGGGCAAGTTGTTCCAGAGCCTCGGGGCCCTGATAGCAAAAGCTCTGTCCCCCTTAGTTTTCATCCTGGACTCAGGAACAGACAGGAGACCCCTGCCCGAAGATCTCAAACTACGTGAACATTCATAAGGGATTACAAGGTCTAAAATATAATCTGGGGCCAGGTCATGAAGAGCATTAAAAGTAATCAACAAGATCTTAAAATCAATCCTAGGGAGCCAATGTCAAGAGGTTATGTGGTCGTACTTCTAGGTCCTGGTTAACAGCCTAGCAGCTGAGTTTTGTACAGTCTGCAGTCGTGTCAAAGTTTTTTGATTAAGACAAGTGAACAGGCTGTTACAATAATCAAGGCGTGAGGAGATAAAAGCATGTACAACAGTTTCTGCATCACTAAGATTTAAAATAGATAGTATTTTTGCAATATTACTGAGGTGATAAAAACATGATTGGACAAGCTTAGTGATATGTTGCTCAAAACATAAATTGCTATCAAACAGGACACCAAGATTTCTTGGAACAGGCTTGATATGTTGTGACAGGTTACCAATAGATGGCAGTATTTGTTTAGTGATGTATTGGGGCTCAATAACAAGGATTTCAGTTTTATTTGAGTTGAGCTGAAGAAAATTTATCGACATCCAATTTTTTATGTCAGACAGGCAGTCCTGCAGAGAACTCAGCATACTAAGGTCAGTGGGCTTGACAGGGAGGTACAACTGTGGGTCATCCGCATAACAATGAAAAGAAATACCATGTCTGCGGATGACATCACCCAAGGGAAGCATGTATAAGAAGAACAATATTGGTCCCAGAATTGAACCTTGAGGCACACCGTACTTGATATGGGAAAAGGATGACATGAAGTTATTAATGCTGACACAGAATTTCCTTTTGGACAGATAGGATGAGAACCAGTCTAGTGCAGTGCCAGAAATGCCCACCCAGTGTCTCAGTCTATCTTAAAGAATGCCATTATCAATTGTGTCAAAGGCAGCAGTTAAGTCCAGCAGCACAAGAATTGAAAACATGCCTGCGTCTGCATTCATTAAAAGGTCATTGGTGACTTTGAGAAGGGCTGTCTCAGTGCTGTGGTGTTGACAAAAGCCAGATTGGAACTTTTCAAAGGTATTATTGTTTTCCACAGCAGCAAGAAGCTGCTTAGATACAAGTTTTTCGAGAATCTTCGAAATAAAAAGGCAATTTGGAGATTGGGCGATAGTTATCCATTAGGGTGGGATCAAGCCCAGGTTTTTTTAGGATTGGCTGGACACAAGCTGTTTTAAAGAAATCAGATAGATAGCGAGCTGTTAAAAATAATTTGTAAAAGGGGCGCAATACAATGCATAACTTCCAATAGAAACCTAGTTGGGATTTTGTCCAGAAGGCTGGAGGACACTCTCATAAGAGACATGATGTCTGCGAGTTCAGGCAGAGTAACAGAAGAAAAATTGCTCAAAGATTCCCTGAGCGGGTGATCAACATCTAAAAAGGCAGGATTGGGGGTGATATCAGATCTTATTAACTCCACCTTTCCAGCAAAGTGCAAAAGAAACTTTTCACAATCAGCATCACACTCAGCAGGGGCACAAGGAGAGGCAGGGTTAACTAACTGAGTCTTAAATAGGAATCTGGGGTTGTGCTGATGGGCAGAAAAAAGTGCAGAGAAATGACATGTTCTTGCATCCTTCACCATCCTATTATAAATTCGTAATAAGTCTTTCATGGCCACAAAGTGGACCTGGAGACCTGATTTCTTCCATCTGCGTTCTGCTCTTCTGCATTTCTTTTTACAGCTTCGAATACTGTCATTTAACCATGGCTGTTTTCTAGTCTTTGAGTTTGGTCTATTTTTCAGAGGAGCTACAAGATCTAAGGTTGAAGAACACAAGTAGTTAAAATAATCAACCAAATCGTTGGTGTTGGAGGAATCGGGAAACACACTGCCAGGAGAATTGAACAGTGTACAGAATTTTAAGGCACTATGCTCATTAAGGATGCGTGTGTACTTAGAGCGGGATAAGACAGTACTAGCAGTCTCTAATTCACAGTTAGAAACAATGCATAAACATGTTCCTGGATTCCACGGATAGGGTATTCAGGCCCAGACTAAAGACTAGGTCTAAGGTGTGGCCACGGGAATGAGTTTGGCCAGACACATGTTGTTGAAAGTTAAAAGAGTTAGTGATATTTAAAAAATCAGCAGCAAGGGCATTAGAGGAGTCATCAACATGAATATTAAAATCACCACAAAGAAGAATTCTATCATAATTTAACACAAGACTGGACAAAAACTCAAGGAGTTCCAACAAGAAGGAGCCGGCTGGTTTAGGGGGGCGGTAAATAATAGCAAATATGACCAGGAGGGGGCCACCAAGTTTAAACATGAGCACTTCAAAGGAGGAAAAATTGCAAGCTATGAGGTCACAATTAAAATGCTTCCTATAGACAGTAACAAGGCCCCCACCTCGACCACAGACCCTAGGGCAGCTAAAGCAGTCATAATCCGGAGGGCACAATTCAGCCAGCTGACTGTGATCACCAGGACTTAACCAGGATTCAGTTAAAAACATAAAATCTAAGGTAGGAATTGGACCCGAAATGAAAGCATGCTTTCTGGTGCTGTTGAGCAGGTAAAGAAGCGGATGAAGTCTGCTTTCGTCAGCTCCGATTGCTGACAGGTGGTGTCATTAGTGCCGACATGGACTATGATTTTCCTGATAGTCGTCGGGAGTGCAGCCAGAAGTCCGGGGAGCTTTTCGAGGATGTCGGGGGTCGTACCTCCGGGAAAGTAGCATGTGACCGCATTAGCGAAGCGGATATTTCTCACTATGGAATCTCCAACGATCAGCGTAGTTGGGGGGATGAGAGGAGGCAGAGTCGATGATCGTGGAGTTCCATCAGCCGTCCCTGGGATAGCTGTGGCCGGGGACTGCTGCGGCGAGGGGGTGGTGTCCTTCTTAGCAGAGGTGTTCTCTGCCGTCTCAGGACCAATGAGACCCCCAGAGCTTCTCCTGATCACGGCCTCTTTCAGTAACTTGCGGCAAGAGGAGGAGGACTTGACCACTGGAAAAAGGGAGCGTCCCTCCAGGGGAGGAAAGTCCTGCGTATCCATGATGTCAAACCTGTTGGCCAGCGGGAGCTCCCGATGTGAAGGTGGAGGAGGCAGGCGCTTTGCACCATGTCTGTCCTTACAGGCTACAGTCCAGTGCTCCGGTTGGTGTGGAGTCGAACTCAACGGAGCCTTCTCACCACCCCCGCCGGCGAGTGACTGTGACGAGCCACGGATCTTCAGGCTTAGCTGAAACGGTTTCATGCTCTGGGGCACCAGTGATGATGGAGCCGAGCCACGGAAGAGTGGGATCATTGTCCAGTGCTGGAGTGGAGCAGTCAGGGGAGTGAGAAGGGATGGTCGCAGTCCGGTTGCTGCAGCCAGAGGAGCTGAGGACTGCCAGGTGTTTTGCCTGGGCCGAGGCGACAGTGTAGAACTCCAGGATGAGCTGGTCTTTTTCTCTGACCTCGGCTTCCAGACAGGCGATACTTTTCCTCAGCTTTGAGACGGTAAGGTGACAAGATCCACACTCAGCCATCAGGCTATCATTTAGTCCTTGAGAGTGCTTTGAAGCTTAAAGTCCACAGTTAAGTCCATAAAAGTGCTACAAGCTTAAAATCCTTAATAAAAGCAATCGGCTAGCCTAGCCGCCGGGCTAAAAACAAACCTAGCAACGCTAGCAGCAGTGGAGGCAGTCCAGTAAACCACTTCAAGTTGCAGCCAGCTTAAAATCACTTAAGATCCACACATCCGATGACTGAAAACTTTTTCCAAGTTAAAACATATAGGTAAAGCAGTGGCCAGGAAAGCAGGATACAACAGACCGACAACACGTCATCAAACGCCAAGGTCGTACCCCCTTTTGGGGGAAAGAATAGCGCTTCACTATATGTTAACATGAGAAACTACAGGGAACAAGAAACAACCGTAAGACAGTGAGATTTGAGGCACATTAGATACATGAATATTCAGACTGAGTGTGGTAAATAGCAAAATGTTGCTGGTGACAGTTAGGCCCTACTACTGATGGATAGCTAACGTTATAGCTTGACTGGGAGGCTGCTGGAGTACAATCTTAGGCTAGAGTAGGCTATAGCAGCAGTAGTAAACATGACTGTTATCTCCAACTAAATCTCAGCCCAGATCATACAGTTGGTTATTAAAAGGTGGTTATTTCAATTTAATTTATTTATATAACACCAATTCATAACATAAGTCTCACTGCACTTTTCCTATAGAGCAGGTCTAGACCGTACTATTATTATTTACAGAGAACCAACAAATCCCACCATGAGCAAGCACTTGGCGACAGTGGCAAGAAAAAACTTCCTGAACCAGACTCATTGGTGGGTGGCCATCCTCCGCTGCCGTGTTAGGTTTTGAGAGAGAAAGAGAGAGAAGGGGGGTGGGGGAGAAGGAAGCACAATACAAACTCCACCTAGAATTTTAAAATTGTAATAATGTAATGGTAGTGGTAATATTAATATTAATAAAGTAATAATAGTAATGATAGTCATAGGAATAAAAATGATAATAATACTAACAAAGCCAAGTTAGTAACATGCAGTAATGGGATACAAATGCATTCAGATGGAGAGGGAGAGGAAGAGAGAGGAAAGAGGTGCATCATGGGAAGTCTCCCAGCAGTCTAGGCCTATAGCAGCATAACTCAGGGATGGTTCAGGACTCACCCAAGCCAGCACTAACTATAAGCTTTATCAAAGAGGAAAGTCTTAAGACTACTCTTCAATGTGGAGATGGTGTCTGCCTCCCAAACCCAAACTGGGATCTGATTCCACAGGAGAGGAGCTTGATAACTGAAGGCTCTGGCTCCAATTCTACTTTTGGAGACTCTAGGAACCACAAGTAACCCTGCATTCTGGGAGCACAGTGTTCTAGTGGGGTAATAAGGTATTATGAGCTCTTTAAGATATGATGGTGCCTGACCATTAAGAGCTTTGTAGGTGAGGAGAAGGATTTAAAATTATATTCTAGATTTTACAGGAAGCCAGTGCAGAGGAGCTAGTATTGGAGAAATATGATCTCTTTTCCTAGTTCTTGTCAGTAAACGTACCACCGCATTCTGGATCAACTGGAGAATTTTAAGGGACTTATTTGGACAGCCTGATAATAAGGAATTGAATAGTCCAGCCTAGAAGTAACACATGCATGGATTAGGTTTTCGGCATCATTTTGAGACAGGATGTGCCTGATTTTTGCAATGTTACCTAGGTGAAAGAAGGCAGTCCTTGAAGTTTGTTTCATGTGGGTGTTCAAGGATAAATCCTGATCAAAGATAACTCAGATGATGCTGGAGGTCAGGGCAATGCCATCCATAGCAACTATGTCTTTAGATAATGTGTCTCAGAGGTGTTTGGGGCCAAGTACAATAACTTCAGTTTTGTCAGAGTTTAACATCAGAAAATTGCAGGTCATCCAGGTTTTTATGTCCTTAAGTCATGCTTGAAGTTTAGCTAACTGGTTAGTTTCATCTGGCTTGATCAATAGATATAATCGGGCATCTTCTGCATAACAATGAAAGTTTATGGAGCCTAAAGGTGTTATAATTTGAGGATTTTTCATTTCTTGTTTTATTTTGTAGTGTTCTCCTTCCCTTGTGTGTCTTGTGGTTTTACTTCGTGTCTTTGTTTGCTTTCCCTCCAGTTTTCATTGTTGGCCCTTCCTTGATTGTTTGCACCTGTGTCTCGTTGTCTCACCTCCCCTAGGGTATTTAGTCTGCCTGTAAACCACTTCAGCCAATATACACTGTAGTTATCAGCTACCTCATCCTCATACCGCTTCCTGGTCTTCTGCATTTGGGCCCACACACTACACAGCATACGACAAAAGGAAGCATATATAAGGTGAAGAGAATTGGTCCAAGCACAGAACCTTGTGGAACTCCGTAACTAACTTTGGTGTGCACAGAGGACTCACCGTTAACATGTACAAACTGAGATTGATCTGATAGGATTTACACCAGTTTTGTGTGGTTCCTTTAATGCCAATTGAATGTTCCAGTCTCTGTAATAGAATGTGATGGTTCAATGGTGTCAAATGCAGCTCTGAGGTCTAACAAGTTATGTACAGAGACAAGTCCATTAAAAGGGCATTTATAATTTTCACACAACTAATTAGCGACTGCTTTCTCAAGGATCTGAGAGAGAAAGGGAAGGTTAGATATAGGTCTATAGTTGGCTTAAACCCCTGGATCAAGAGTGAGTTTTTTAAGAAGAGGTTTAATTACAGCTATTTTATAGGACTGTGGTACATAGCCTGTTAATAAAGACAGATTGATCATATCCAGTAAAGAAGTGCTAACTAAGGGTAAAACGTCTTTAAGCAGCCCAGTTGGAATGGGGTCTAAGAGACAGGCTGATGGCTTAGATGAATTAATCATTGAATCGTTAATTGAAGAAGGTCAATGGGAGCAAAACAGTCAAAATATATCAGCATATATATCAGATTTTACAGTAGTTTCTAAGGTTCTTGTGTTTGAAGATAAATCTGTACCAGTTGAGTTTTTTCTAATAGTTAAAATGTTATCATTAAAGAAGCTCATGAAGTCATTACTACTGAGGGCCATAGGAATACATGGCTCAATGGAGCTGTGATTCTGTCAGCCTGGCTACAGTGCTGAAACCTGGGGTTGTTTTTAGTTTCCTCTATTGATGATGAGTAGTAGGCTGCTCTGGCATTACAGAGGGCTTTCCTATATGTTTTAAGACTATCTTGCCAGACTAAACGAGATTCTTCAAGGTTGTTGGAACGCCATTTCCTTTCAAGTTTTCGCGATGTTTGCTTTAATTCATCTTCCTCTCTGACACCACCGCCAGAGAGTCCAGCTCCACCCCCACAATGTCACTGGCCTTACGGATCAGTTTGTTGAGTCTGTTGGCGTCCGCTACCCTTAACCTGCTGCCCCAGCATGCAACAGCATACAGGATAGCACTGGCCACCACAGACTCATAAAACATCTTCAGCATTGTCCGGCAGATGTTGAAGGACCTCAGCCTCCTCAGAAATTAGAGGCTGCTCTGGCCCTTCCTGTAAAGAGCTTGAGTGTTCTTAGCCCAGTCCAGTTTATTGTCTAAGTGTACTCCCAGGTACTTGTAGTCCTTTACCATGTCCACACTGACCCCCTGGATGGAAACCGGGGTCACTGGTGCCTTGGCCCTCCGTACATCCACAACCAGCTCCTTAGACTTTGTCGCATTGAGCTGCAGATGGTTCTGCTCACACCATGAGACAAAGTTCCCCAGCACAGCCCTGTACTCAGTCTCATCACCACTGCAGATACATCCCACCACAGCAGAGTCATCAGAAAGCTTCTGAAGGTGGCAAGACTCTGTGTGCTAGCTAAAGTCTGTGGTGTAGATGGTGAAGAGGAAGGGAGAGGAGGGGAGAGAGGAAAGACTTAAATGTTCAATTCCAATGATATATACCAGAACAAGGTTGAGGGTGTGGTTAAAACAGTGAGTGGGTTTATGTACACTGACAAGAACCAATCGAATCTAATGAGATAAACGCAGTACTAAGGCTAATCATTTTCAACATCCACATGAATATTTAAATCACCTACAATAATTACTTTCTGTTTTAAGGACTAAACTTAATAAAAACTCTGATAATTCAGATAAAAATTGAGAATGAGGACCAGAAGCGCACCAGGAGTACACAAAAAAATAATAATTGGCTGTTGTGTTTTCCTGGTTGGGTGTGAAAGACTAAGAACAAGACTTTTGAATGAATTATATTTTAGTTTAGGTTTAGGGTTGATTCATAGGCTTTAGTCAAGGAATGTGAATATTAATGACTGGGCATAGTGGATTTATTTAGGCTAACATATTCTTCATGACCAAGACAGGTTTCAGTAAGAAACTTAAATTTTGATTTTATTAATTTAAGTGGTCGGGGGTCAGACACCGTCAATAAGGAGTTTTGGGTGGATAATTGCTCCGGAAGCGTGTAGGACTGCAACTCTGCCTCCTGGTCTCCACTCTGAGTTGTCATGGTTTTGGTCCACTAATTAACTCGGCCAGATTTGTAGATATGAGAGCTGTTCCATCCAAAGTGGGATGAATGGCGTCTCTCCTAATCAGACCAGGTCTTCCCCAGAAAGTCCAATTATCTACAAAGGCCACATCGTTTGCTGGACACCACCACGACAGCCAACGCCGGAATGAAGACATGCGGCTAAACATGTCATCACTGGTCAGTATTTACAGACAACACTTAGCCTAATGCTCCCTGGTGATTCAAATATGCATAGATGTCCCAATAAGCAATGTCTGGCTGCTGTTGTTATAGTATCAAGCAGGGTAGCAGGGAATGGACCCAAATGCAGACAGCCAACCATTTAATGATACAAAAACACAAAAAAAGGATTACACCTATTTCAGGCAGTTCAACAGAGGCAACACATCTCTGACATGGAGCAGGCAAGCAGTCTCAAACAAAAACCAACGGTGGACAGGATTCCAAAAATCCACAGAAGGACAAACCAGAATGCTTGATATGGGTACACATACAATGACAAACTGACACTGAACAAAGGAAAAACTCTACTAAAGACGAAATACCCTTAGGTATGGGAGACAACAAGACACAAGTGAAACTAATTAGGGCGGGGCAAACGATCAAAACTGGAGGGAAAAGCAAACAAAGACAGGAAGTAAAAACAAGACACACTAGGAGTTGAGAACATTTCAAAATAAAACAGGAAATAACAGAACAAAAACCCAAAACCATGACAGTTGTGTTGGGATCTGGGAAGACTGAAGGAGCATGACTGACCGATCCGATCAACCATAATTTATCAAGGTTTCACAAATGCTCAGCTTCAGGCAATGTCACATAATCATTATTAGACATGTCTATAAAACAAAGGCTTGTTTAATACAAAAGGAATGTATACAAACAAAATTGTAAGCTAAACACTCAAATTACATTGCCATCCATTGAATCTTCGGTTTTCTATCCCCCAAAAGGGTGGCGCAGCCATGACGTTTTGCGAAGTACCCAAATGTGCCTGTCTGATGTATAGCTGGTGTTCCTATGATCTATTTTAGTTAAAAGTTATGTTAAAAACAAACTGACAGAACTGCAAGAGGTTATAGGTATATGCGCTTCTCCAGGTGCTGACGCATGTTGGACCTGGGTCACTGCTGGTCTCCTCAGAGCTCTGAATAAGGAAAAGGGAACCAGGCTGAATCAATGGACATGACCCTGCTAATGTCCCTGAACAATACTTTAAGAAACAGTGATGTAAATGTCACCCATGTCAGTAATAACACTGAGGAGAGAAACAAACTAAGGACAGAGCTCAGTCACAAGTCACAGAGAGCCATAAAAGGAGGATGGACTATTGCAAACCTGGCAATTACAGTAACCAATGACCCAGCAGCCACAGAGAGACAAACGGGAAGTTATGCAGTAAGTGACGGAGGAATAGTGAGGTTAAAGAGTCCAAACTGGTCACGGCTGACAGGATAAGAAGATGAAAGGAGGAGCTCAGTGATGAGTCACAAAATGGGAATGGGGGGGACTGTAAACTGGCAACCTTAAAACTGACCTGGCAACGATAAGGATACATACAAAGATGACAAAAGGCCTCAGTCTTGTGTCAATTGGAGCCATAAAAGGGGAATGAACAACTCCAAACCTGGCAACCCTACACCTCACCCAACAACAATAATGTAATCGGCACAAGGAAAGATCTCAATCATGGCTGCACTGGAGCCATAAAAGGAGGATAAAGTCTTCTCACCTGGCAACCTCAGGCCTTTAATAGCATGTGTTTTTCCAGGTGAGTCTGAGGTGTTTGTGTGGTCAAAATGTTCTTGATCGATGGTAACATGTGGTCATGACCTCATTGTCTGGCCTCCAGAAAACAGTACAGACAAACAGGCCCTCTTCACACAATGGCACTAAATGCAACTTGGGTGAGTCAATCACAGGTGGACAGAACTATATACTGACATGATTTGTCTGTGGTGTGAACATTTCTACCTGGATTTTTTGTGTCTCAAGTAGTAACATAACAACAACAAATCATCATTAACATTTCTTGCAGATTGGTCTTTGTTGGGATTTCCTTTTGAACATTTTTTTAATGAAATCTTAATGGAACTCTTTCACTGTAGACTACCTATAAAAGCTCCACAAAATGTACTGATAATTTATTTTTCTCAACAATAATGAACAGACAAATAATACATCTTACTCAGCACATTGTATGTGTGGTCTAATGTAGGGTGCTTTCACACCTAAACTGTTTGGTACAGTTCAAATGAACTCTGGTGAGTTTGCCTGCTTGGTTCAATTCAATTAAGCTGTTGTGAAAGCTGTCAATGGAACTCTTTGTCTGGTTCCAGTCAGACTCTGGTGCAGTATGTTTGTAGCGTGTAAGTAAAGCAGACCAACCACAGATTTTGTGATAACAGAGAAGTCATTTTAACATAAATTCAAAAACAAAAATATATATTGTATATATATATATATATATATATATATATATATATATATATATATATATATATATATATATATATATATATATATATATATAAATGTAGGAACCAAGACACATAGGTAATGGACAAGACACATATTTCTACCTAACCCTATCACCAGACATGATCATCAGTATTGGACAATTCTGCAAAATCCTGGATTATGTTCAATGACAAGGTTGTTTTTTTTTTTACATCCAATGTCAAGGTTTTAAAAATTATCACTTTCTACAACATCTGCAAATGGCAACTACGATAAAGTTAGGGTTAGGGAAAGATTGTGGCTATGGCAAACAACAACTTTAATTGCAGGCTAATGACAGGATGCAAATTCTGGTCTGCTGCATGAAAGTCAGACATGCTACATGCCCATCCTCCACCCCATGCTACACTCCCTTATTTTCCCCATCATGGGACCCTGCTTCCGTCATTGACTCTGAATGTTCAATGAATCAAGACGTTTCGGATTCCCATCCGGAAGTCATTCTCAATTGTGAAAATGGTCTGAGAACTCAGAAATTTAAGCTACTCTTCTGAGATCTCAGACCATTTTCACAATTGAGAATGACTTCCGGATGGGAGCCGAAATGTCTTGATTCTGAAAACAGTGTCCAGATGACTACGACTGAAACCTTTTCTACGATAGAACACTCCTGGACGAATGAGGGACTACACCGTGTTGCTTAAGTGCTATAAAATGCAGTTCCACTAATGGCCACTAGATGCTGGCTCCAAGAAAACTCTGGCAGTATTGAAGTGAATATGAAACCCCCCAACTTGTCTCTAGATATGCAAAGTTATTTTCCCCATTTTTTCCCATGACATTTTATTCTTTTAGTGTGTCTTGCTAAATTTAAGAAGACAGTAAGGCATTTGGGGCATTGATTAACAGATGTCTCAGCCTTTTATAGTCAGTCCGCATAAATGCTGCTTGCTTGTCCTGCCTCAGCCCCACCCAGACTTCACCCCATTCAAGTAACAAATCTCTTTTTTGTGTTTGTGTGTGTGTGGCCTCGGTGCGGCTTGCTCAGGTTTTTAAGCAGAGTTTGACTTTAATTATTATTACCCCATTACTGATTGATTTCATGTCAAACATGTTTGTTCATTAAATATTGTTTGTCCCATTGTAATTTTGAAGTGTTGCGTGTGTGTTGTCACTGTGTGATCGATGTGCCCTTGCTTTCGCCCCAGTGATGGGGACGTACTTAAGCTGTTCCTGTTTCCCCCGTCACTCTCTCAAACACACATATGCATGCGCACACTTACACAGACACACACACACACACACACACACACACACAGAGGGTGCTGAAAGAACATGGCACAATAGCTTGTTTATCTCAGTCCATAACACAGCATGCGCACAGCATGCAGAGTTGTGTGTGTGTGTGTGTTGAGGGCACAGGGTCACAGAGTACACAACATTAGCTAAAGCAAACAGTCATAGGTGTTCAGGCCTGTCTGCCACATAAACACACACACAAAAGACAAAGTTTATGGGGAAAAATACCATTAAGATACCATAAAAAATAAGCTTATATTCAGAATTTTAGGGACAAATGTGTATAACTTTAAAAAGCATTGTTTTTTCTTTTCTTTTTAAAATAACAACCTTCATTAAATATTTGTCATGTTTTTCTTTTCCATCAGTTTGACAGCTCATTATTTAAGTTTTTAACTGGAAAATGTTAAGAAATCTGTCAACTAAGATTGTCATTTATAAATGCTGAAATACCTCTTCTTCTTTCCTGGCCTTTCTTAGCACTGGATGGACAGGAATGTCTGGCCTGATAACCTTCTACTCCCTCTGACCTCTGACCTTAACAGTACAGCCTGCTGACAAACATACTTTTAAAAAAAAGATCATTTTCAGTTTCTCTGAAAGATAGTGAACTCTATTCGAATAAAAGATATGTTAATTTTCAAAAGTCAGCTCTCAATACCAGATTTGATACTGAAAACCTTTACAATAAAAGGGGCAGGAGATGCATAAGATTAGTTGTTCTTTTCAAGACCCCAGCAGAATTCTAGAATATTGATGCAGTTCACTGAGAACCCTCACTTAAATGAGCATTTTCCTACTCAATCCAAACAAACAGCTCTATCTCAAAAACAAAAAGAAATTGACAATCACAAGTTGTGTTTACTTAAAAAAACACAACTTCCTCTTGTGTGTGGTACCAAATATGTGGCATGAGTAGCTGTTTGGACCGAGTTTGATTCTACACATTAAAAAAAAACACTAGACAAAACAACAAATAGCACAAAAACTTTTAAATAGCTATTTCTTTTAACTTCACAATTTATACTATCTTCCTCACACATGCTTTTTTTCTTAGTAAGAAACATAATCAAAATTGCAAGTCACTACAAACTGTACTCAAAGTGAGCCAATAACATCCTATTTAGGCTATTTTTACTTAGGTGTAGCCTTCATAATATGAAATGAATAACTGTAATGATGCCAAACAATCAAAATATTCAATGAGAGATGCAATGAATTCTAAATGACGATAAAGTAACTCCAAATAAATTTTACAACAAGAATGTGATCTACAACATTTCTCCCCATCTGCTTTGTCAACAAATCGTTGCGTATAATCATACCCTATTTTTACTTAGGTGTAGGCCTAGGCTACATGAAATTAATATATATTTATGTCAAACAATCAAAACATTCAATGACAAATGCATCTCAGTCTACCTAAAAGAAGAGAAAGTAACTTCAGCTCAATTTTATAACGAATAGGCGCTCCACAACATTTCTCTCCATTTGCTTTGATGCTTCACTGAACAACGCTAGGCTTTAAAAATAAAAGCGACATGTCCTACACTTCAACCCACAAAGCAATGGTAAGAACAAACAACAAAAATGTGGTAGCAGGTAGTGTCTCTGGCAACTTATAATCAGAACAAATCGGCAAATTTATACGTGGAAAAGTCGCCCTGACCCAGTCAGTCCTCCCTACCGACTCTTCAGCGAGCTGCCCCCTGGAACATTACAAAGCTGCTGGGAATGATTTTAAAATGATGCGCTATAGTGAAATGTAGAACATAAGAGGGGTCCTGGATATCCCGAGCCCTCTTTAACAGCTCAAAAAACATACATAACAATTTTTATGAGAATTGCTTATAAACCTGTTTTTGAACTCATGACATGTTTCAGATGTCTGCTACAGAAAATTACACATTACTTCTGTTTGGGGTGTCAGATACTCCAGCTGTAAAACATGGTTAGAAACAATAGATTTTCATCTGCTCTATATCCGTGATTGATTTTGATAGTATTGACAGCACTACCCCTCCCAAATCCTAAATAAGTCTATCTGCGGTCTTACTGATCTTAAACCTAAAGTCTCTCTGTAAGATAACTTTATTTTATATATATATATATATATATATATATATATATATAAAACATGAAACCTTATTTCGTTTAGGAACAATGCTTTACGGTTATTTTTGTATTTTATTACCTTTATCAAATGTGCAGCTCAGTTTGTGACAAAGTGAAGAGTTTTTTATATACTTTTCTACATACTGTATTGGGTTTAATAAGGTCAGAAGAAAATTCAAAAAAATTAAACATTTTCCAATCATTATTATTATTATTACACATTCAGCAGTGAGGTCTGTGGGACCCCAAAAATGAGGAAGCAAAGCCAGTGTCAACAAAAGAGGGTTTTAGGAGTCATTGAGGGGGTTCCAGTGGTCCAAGCATTCCTCAGAGGGTTTCATGGGTCCTTGAGGAGTTTTTGTGTTTTCTTAAATGTTTCAGTTGTTCCTGTCAATCACTCTACTATGGATCATTATATTTTGGATCATTCCAATGTGGATCAGTCTAAACCAGACTGCTTATGGTCTAAAGCAGGGCCCAAATGCATCTGCATCAGTGGCCACCATAAAAGTATAGACTCAAAAATGACCAAAAACATTAAAAACACAAGTGAAACATGTTGTTCCAGAGCTTCTTAAGATGCTCTGAGCCTTCTACAGTCAGTAGGAGGTACTCGCTAATCTTTCCTAAAATGTCTAAAAGAGTCTTAAATTATGATGCTTTTGGCAAACACCTCTTAAGCTTAAGAAGGTTCGTAAGATGAATTTTAGGATCATCTTAGCCTTCAGATTCTTTGGGGAAACAAGTCCCATGCAGATGTGTTTTCTCCAGAGCAGCAGGCCTGGGTCAGCGGGTGTGGCAGCTTCTCAGCAGGGCTGCAGAGCTCCTCTGAAGGAGGAGAGCTGCTGAACTCTGGATAACCCCAACAGGCAAAAACTAGCACTCATCTCTCTCTCTCTCTCTCTCTCTCTCTCTCTCACACACACACACACACACACACACACACTCAACTGAACTGAACTGAATACATACACCTAACAAATACAACTCCTTTTATTATTCAGCTCATCCTTATTTTTTAGTAACATGGTATTCATTTTAATCAGTCTTTATTTCAGTCTTTATTTTCCTTTAGATTGGAACTATTACTATTATTACAATTGCAGTGTTTTCTATTTCTATGTTTTACATGACATTTAATAAACTGAATCTAATTAGTCATCCATTAATTAATAGCAACATGAATATACTATATTGTTTCATATCATATACCTTAAAACACATTTTTCAATTAATAATGTTTTAAGGGAATTGTTACTGCAGATCAGTACAATGTTTTTGGGAACATATGAATGAATTTTCCATACTGCTAACACAGCTGACAGAGTCTGATGTTTTAGCAGAACGTTTACATACTTTAAACAAGTGTTATTGAATGAATGCGGCTGGATGGAATAATAAATAATATCTTGAAATATAACAAATTAAAAAAATATATATTAGGAGCAAGGATGATGCAACAATAAGAAACAAAAACATACCAAAAACAAAAAACACACTTCACTTAAACTTCACAATGAGACTATTGTTGTTATTATAGTTATTAGTATTGTTGTTGTTGTAAAAGTCACATAGTGAGAGAGTGAATTTCTAAGATATGTGGATGGCAATATATCAACAACAATGAACCTTGTATTTGTAAATGTATAGTATAATGCATGTTTTTAATGGATTAATATTCTATTATTGTGATGATAAATAAGTCTTACTGAAACCTATTACTTTGATACAATTTGTATTAGTACAAAACTGAAAAGAATTAATTTGAATTACATTTTAATAAAACATACAGTACATAAATGTATTTAAAACATATAGCAACAGGTATAGAGCATTTAAAATTCCTTTTTTTGTTGTCATTTTTGTATTATCAACGTCTGCAAGCTTCCCCTGTATTAATTACATTTAATTTAGAGAAGGTTACCTTTCTGGGCCCATATTTATCAAACTTCTGAAAATTACACTTCAGAATGCTCTAAGGAGCCAGCTTGGGAGTAAAAAAAGTTCTTGAATTTGAACAATAACACACATTTATCAATTGACCTACTACTACTTACAGTGAAGTGTAAGAGGAACATTTTTAAGCACCTCTTAATGATAAATCATGTTATTATTATTATTATTATTATTATTATTATTATTATTATTATTATTATTATTATTATTATTATCATCATGTTAAATCAATGATATGTATACTCAGTGCCACATTAACAAGTGCAGGCAATAGAGATGCATGGAAAGTGATTGCAAACTAAATCAGTACCCTTGTTGCTTGTTTTTATCCCTGAAAATGTGGTGTAAAATAACATCTAGTGTTCAAATAAAATGCAAATAAAAATCAATAGGCTAAAACTATCTTATACAAAACATAGTGGCTGATGTCAGTGGTCAGTTAGAGATGGCAGTGAGCAAATTTACACACTACAAAATTACAGGCATTATTCTCCACCAGTTAAACTTGAAGAATGGGATACTCATGGAGGATAATAATGTTGGAGGTGTCAAAAGGAAGCAGGTATTTTTCTTCATTTAATGTGGGGTTGTTCTTTTGTGGGATTTTCTTCTTTCTGGAAACAAGGAGTCAAAAGTATTAGAATGTGGTTGCATACTATATGCACTACTATATGTTCCCAGATTTGTTTTGTTTTGTTCCGTTTGCTTTGTTACCTGTTCTTCATTGATTTACTGTAATATGTTGCCTTGTGTTACATTATGTTGTTTATCTGTTGGAAAATTTAATAAAATATTTGAATTACAAAAATAAAAATGATCTTATCTTGAATGATACGTATTCCTTCAGATAACATATTATTCATCCTGACCAAAGATATTTTGTAGTCACTCCAGTGTGCTCACCTCTTTTTCTGTACTGCAAGAGACCTCTGGAGCTTTCTTAAATTTAAGAGCATTTTAAGCCATAAGAAATTTGATAAAAAGATTTTATTCTTAAGTTTGTTAGTAAAAGTTGGGGATTTTACTTTTAACTTTCACTTAAGCTGAAAATGCTACATTTAGCAGTTTGATAAAAACAGGTCCTGATAGCATAATCAATGCAGGAAATACAAAGTGAAAATAGTTAATGTGAGCCAATATCTTCCTCACAAGAAATTACTAACCACAGGAGCAGCAAAACTCTGCTGTAGTTTTGAAGAATCCTGATGTAAGTACAGAAAAAAGCACTATTGCAATGTATATGTTTTCATGAGAGAGAGATAAGAGAGCCTGTAGATCAATTTATTTAGTTAAAATATTTTTCTTTGACAGCAAAGTCTCAAAAATGTAAAGAACTACATGTAATTAGATTCCTGTAGGTTAGCCTGTAACAGTTGGTTTAAAAAAAGCCTACAGTTCAGCCAACCCTAGCTGAGATACAGCAGACAGTGGTGTTACAGTGCATCAGGCAAGATAAAGATGAATATCTGTATGAAATTAATGCAAATGAAATAATAAATTATTAAAGTAATAATTAAATAAGAAAACAACTTTTATACATTTTAAAACAGGTGAGTTTAAAATGCAATTCTGGGGCAGTTTGATTCATAATTTAAAAAATTTAATTCACAGCAGTTTGCAGAAAAGCAGGAACATGATGAGACATCTGGCTCCTATCACCCCCACAAAAAAAAAAAGTTAAAAAGTAGAAACATACATACAGTAGGCTTTGATTAGGTTTCTCTAATCTTTATCAGCTTTGCGCTGATCTCGAATCAGAAATCAGAGTTTTACTGAAACAATTTTCTGATCAAGATAATAGAATAGCAATGCCTCAATGTAGAGACTATGTAAATTGACGACCCTATTGCCCTATTGCCAGGCCTGTGTGTGTGAGTGTGCATGCATGTGTGGCTGTGCATGTGCACTCATCTATTTGATTGAGCCTCTGAACTGTTGAACTGCAGCCACACCACTTTATCTTTCACTACTCATTGTGAGGGCATGAACACACACACACACACACGCACACAGCTCTGTGTTGAACTTGAGATGAGTTATGGAAAGGAAAACAGAAGTTGAGGGTCAAACCGTATGAGGTCACCCTGAAAGAATCCCCACTCTTTCTCAAGGTCTCTCGCTATACATATCTCTCTCACTCTGTGTCTCTCTGTCCTCTCATACTCAATAAGCACAAGTCTTTTCTGTTTTCTGTTTCACCAATGTAACCAGCATTTTCAGCATTTCACAGTTTTCTCCTCATTTTCCTTCTCTTCTTCCATTGCTTCTCCTCCCTTCCTTCCCCCTCTTCTTCCTCCTCCTCCTCTTTTGTCTTCACACCGAACACCATTTTTGTATTTTTACCTCAACCCTATCTTATCAAAACTAAATCAACTTCTCTCATTGAGTTCCCAGCAAGATGGAGGGTGTGTGTGGTTTGTATGAGTTAAAAATAGGAGTGAAAAATTCTATTAACTCACTTAGCTGAAGTGCCATCTAAGCTGCTGATAACTTCAGTGCACAAGAAGATTATTTAACATAGACTAATTTAATGGCATATTATATCAGACGTAGAAATTCAGTATCCTGAATTTTAGTCTCTACTATGATTCAAGCTCCAAAAACACTGGATCCTAATTCAATCCAATTTTTCGTTAGACCCTTCCTGACTAATAAATGGCCACATCTTTCAAACTCCACAAGTTTGTAACACAGGCATTTGTAGTTTACAAACCCAATCTGAGAAAACTAATGACATCATCAGGGTTATTGTCTCAGACTTGCCAAAGCCTCTCAAGTAGACATTATACAGCTGTTTTCACAGGCTAAGTAGTACTATACTCCTTGTGACAAGTAAAGTGAACTTCATGTGTAAAATCAGTATAGTGGCCCTTTAAACACAAGGTCTTGGTGTCAGTCCCTCACAATGAAAGAGCGAGGGCTTCTTGCTAGAGCTACCATTTTACATCTACATTCTATTATCGTACAAAGACATAAAGAAACAGAAAAGAGTAAACACAGAGACCAACTTCTAGAATTTGTTAGAAAGAAATAGCTCAGTATACCTAGGAATTACGTTCATACTGGATGACTCCACACCTCACGACCAATGCCAACATTCAGTGCCAATGCAGGAAGCAGTGTGCCCTTTATGCAGTGAGGTGAAAAGTAAGAGTCTAAATCGCAGCTGAAAACACATCTTAGTTGTTTGATATTGGGAAATGTATAAACCACTAACTGCAGTAGACGAAAATGAGGCAGGTTAAAAAAGTGTGAGTGTGGAAGAGGGTCTGAGGGAGGTTTGTGTCCATTGTGTGTGTGTGTGTGTGTGTGTGTGTGTGTGTGTGTGTGTGTGTGTGTGTGTGTGTGTGTGTGTGTGTGTGTGAGATGAGGTGATGACTGAGCTTGCCACCCAGGCTTCAGGACAGGCATCTTCAGACCAGCAGAGGAGAGGGAGATGAAGATGAGGAGGAGGAGGAGGAGGACGTGTTTAGATATCCCAGAGGCTCTCCAAAGGTCAACAGGTCAGCAAGCCACCCGGAAAGCCCTGCTACATTCCTCACTGTAGCCCTGCATGCGTGTGTGGGTCAAACAGAGGCCATGCGGCCATGTGAATGTGAGAGGCCTGACTGCTATTGAAATGCATGAAGCTCTCTCTATCTTGTTTTGTGTAAAACTTTGTGTTTCTTTAATCCACGAGGAGGAAGAAAACCAGCTCTCTTTCCACTTTTGTCATTTCCTCTTTCCCTCCTTCACTTTCTTCTCCTGCTTCAACCTCCTGCAGGTATGTAGTGTGTCACCTTTTCATCATTTTTGGAACATGTTATTGTAGCAGGGAACATACAGAATTTATATCAGCCTCTCAATACTTTGACTTCCCTACCCTGTCTGTAGCACAACTAAATATTCTGTGAAGAAGCAAGAAGTCAACGAGTGTTGCCAGAAGAAGGCCACAGACCAAACAAGGCAGCACACTCTGCTATACAGCTCCTCAGTGCCAAGGAAGAATTGTAATTAACTGTAAATTCATATCTTTTCATGGATATACTTTTTTGCTGTTATACAATATCTGTAAATAAACAAGTCAAGTATTAGACAAATGTATTCTCATGAAATGAATGTTGAATATCCTGTAAACAATTTGATTCTGCTGGTTGTAATGAACTTGTTCTACTTTTGTGTTCAACAAAGTGAGATAAAATAAACAGACAAAAAAACCCCCTTCGAACTTGTCCATCTTGAAATGAAAAGCCCCCCGCACTGGGGATGCTGCATTGAGCATAAATCAGTATTTGGGGCAGCAGGACGGTGTATGTGGGACTGATTCTAAATAAACTACAGCATGTGTGTTCATGGTAATGAAGGAAAATATCACCCAGTGCAACAGTGTGGTTCATTGATGTGTTTTTACTAGTATTTGAACAATGGAGCTGTGATGCTGTAAGGCCTTGTTACACACACAATACTTAGTAGTAGGATACATTCATTGTTGGTTTGGGTCTTTTCATGGGATTTGTTGACAATTTGAAAACTGTAGAATATAACCAGACTTGTCTTAAGCACCAGTTTCTGAAGAAATGTCATTGTACAACAAAAAAAAAAAATCTCAAAATGAGACTCCTGGATGTATTACAAACAGACATAGATAGACCTTCAAACGCCACTATCTCTATTAACAAAAGGCATTTTATAGCTGTGATTGTAAAATGGGAATTGCTCATTTAGTTTTATATTTCCAAGAATATGTGGCTGAGAATATTTAATATGAAATCATCTTTCCTTAAATATAGAATGATAGAATGGTCCAACAAAAACTGACAACAAAAAACTTTATTTCTCAGAATCAAAGGAGAAATCATTAAAACTGATAGCATTAGCCTATCGTGTTGTTATCATGGGCACTTTTTGTGTTTTTGTGTTGAGAAATGTTGAGGATATCATTAAAAGAAAACCTTAACAGTGGGTCCTCGGTTCTCCAATGGGACAGATGCTCACAGCGTCTTATAGCGCCATGGTCAGGTTAATATTGGAGTGAATGGACGGCCTAAATAGTCATCTAGACTCATTCACTACAACCAACATACCCTATCACAGAGACACAACCATTCATTGTTTTCCTTAACCCTTGTCTCAATTTCTTTGCTTTTTGGTACTGTGAAATATTTCTAATATTGCAGAAAGGCATAGTAGGGCACTAAAATGATTTATGTGGCTTGACAGTGCCCTTGGAGCATGTCAAGGATTAGAGATGTTTGTAAAGTAGCACAGCTTTCAAATGCTGGAAATGCTGGATGCTACAGCAAATCTCTATAATTTGTGAATGATTTTATTTATATCATATACAAAATAGTTTATGGTCAGTCTAAAGAGTACAAAAAAATCATCTCTGCAATAGATTGACAGAACAATCTTTAATTGAGGTAGCTTCAAGTAGAAAAAAACAGGAACACAATTGGGAGTGTTTCTAAGGCAGCAGAACTAATAAAACTCAGTCAGTCTGCTCTCATTTAAAAACAACAGACATCATTCTAAAAAATACCAGTCACATCCATTCACAGTAGAGGGTGACAACATTACACATATGAAGAGACCTACTCCTGAATGACGTTTACAAGATCCAATGTGAAGAGGGAAGTATGTAGGAATCTGGGGAAGTGTACAGGAACTTTAATTAACACGGTTAACTTAGCTATGTATTCAATGAAAAAAATTCCAATTTAATCATATTTAGGATTAGGACTATTCACATATAGAAATTTTGTCAGGTTTTAAGTATCATGATCTTCAGCAAAAACAAGAAAGCATGTCCCTAGGGAAAACACCTCCTTCACATTCACACTTTCCCCCATAATCTATAATCAATAACATAAAATGCATACAATAATTTATTCTCATGGGGGAAGGGCAGGCAGTAAAATATAAATTCCTAATTTTTTCTACTCAGCAAGGAGACATATGTCGAACAGGTTTCAGCATTTTTTCAGTAGTTTTCTTTAATCATGTCCCCCCAGCACACACACACACGCACGCACACATCCCATATTAATCCCTGAGTCTAATTTACATGGTCAAGACATAATCCTGTAAATCAGCCTTTGTCATCATTCATATGAACTGAATGAAACAGAATATTCCATCTTAATGTTTTTGAGCACTTTATGTTACCCTGTAGCACCTGAAAATGTTACCCTGTAGTCACATAGCGCAAAGGCCAGAGCTGCGTGGGGTGAAACATACACACAGAACAAAATGTAAAACATTAGAAATAATAATAATAATAATAATAATAATAAAGGTATTAAAAGTAGAACAAAAATTGCTACAGCCACATTGGACAAAAGTATGTTTTTGCCATCAGAGGCTCCCTGTATTGCTGGTTATAAGGCTCATTTAGTTAGGCTGGGCTCAGACTTGTATGGGGGTTAAGGATGGATCACAGTTTTTGTATGTTAAATCGTCATGTAAACATGGTTGCCAATCAATCATGAAGGCTTTCAGTGGAGTTTTAGTGTCCCATACGTCATGGGCTTTGTTTTTACATTGAAAGCAAAAACTATGGCAAAAACACTAAAAATATAAAACATTTAAGAAAATGTAACCCCCCCCCCACACACACACACACAAAACAATTAAATATCAGAAGAAATTATGTATTATCCACTGTAGATAACCTAATACCAGTTAAACCATGTAAATCAGACATCATCTAAAGACAGCAAAGTGCATCCCATCATCATCATCACTGGAGGGATCCACCATTACCCTGTACAACAGACACTGTGTTCATCAATTGTCTTTTGGTTAAAAGTAACTCGTAACTTCCCATTCAAGAAGAAAATCTCGAAGATAAGGGCTCTAAAAAGAGTTTTGTCCAGGAATAATTCACCAAATATTTTAGCAATACAACCAGGTTCTTAGTCAGTGAAAAAATGCTACTTTGAGAATATGGCCCCGAAAGCCACACTTCTGCTTCCACTTCTCAGACTCTAAAAGTGGAATGGGTTTTTGATTTTCCCTGTTTGGACAGCACTAAGATGTGTGTTCCAACACCAGGTTGGGAACCATGGCATTAAGATTCCTGCAACTGGTTGGTTTCTGTACCAAAGCATGACATGTATGTTCGTGTATTCAAGAAAGTGGTTTTGGTTTGGTTTGGAAGAATTTTCAAAATCTGCAGAGTTTGACTGGATGATGATACCCACCTGACATCCCAGATAAGTGACGGGAGGTTTATCTGAGATTTTTCATTATTGTTATTTCTACAACTTTCCTCCAGTTTGGGGTATTTTGCATCACCAGCCATCATCAACCATATATCATATTTTTGCTCATAGCCTATTGGTTGCCTCATAGGTTCCCTATATTTTGTCATTACATCAGTGCAGTTCTTGCGGTCAAAACATCAACTATGGTGGGCTAACTGTGTGGTATCAAGTTGTAGTGCTTTTTGATGCCCTAATATGTCACTGTAGTTCATAAATTTGAATGAAAAAAAACTTTTACTCTCTATCAAAAACATCTGCAATCATTTTGATGCCTGCAGAAGCAGCAAATATACCAGAATAAGAAAGGTTTGATTCAGGTGGGACAGTTTTTCTGTATCGGAAAGTCTTCTCTCCACCTATATCTAAAACTGATTGAATGGAAAAGTCCAGGTGCTGGGTGAGTTTTCAAAAGGAATTCTGGGACTTGTAGGAAATCAGTAACAAAAGCAGAAGTAGATGAAGCAGACTGACTAGATGGATCATTTTCCTTTAAGATGTAGTAGCCTACAAAACAAGGAATGCATTAAATAGTCTATCACTCAGTAGTACAAGACTATAGACCACCTGTTTTCCATAACACCACAGGTTCTGAGCAACAGCTGTGCCGAACCAATCACGACGCTTGCTGTGACTACGTCTCCGAGCTCGGGGACGCGCCTGGGGACGTGGACGCGGAGGAGTGGTCGGTGTCCTCCATCTCTTTATTGAAGCCGCTGTTGGTACCCGAGGAGAAGGAGGAGCGCGCTGTAACGGAGGCGCCCTCCCGCTCGCGCTTCTTCTGTTTCATGCGTCTGTTCTGGAACCAGATCTTCACCTGTGTCTCGTTGAGCTCGAGCGTGGCGGCGATCTCCACGCGCCGCGCCCGCGTCAGGTACTTGCTGAAGTGGAACTCTTTCTCCAGCTCAGTCAGCTGCCGCGTGCTGAAATTGGTGCGCATGGCGTTGTTGTGTGCGATTCCGAAGTCCGACACTTTGACTGGGTAGTTGGGTGGAGGGGGGTGAGGGGGGTGAGGGGGGTGGGGGGGAGATAGAGAAGATGTTAGAAATGTGTGTTAGGGACTTATTTTATCTATATAATTGAGAAATAAAAAAACAGAAAATACATGTTATATGATACGCAAAGAACACAAAGTATCGCCTGCATGAATTAAATATGTCCTTATGGAATATGGAAGCTGCACTGTTTTATCACATGCTTTTCACGTTCATTGTAAATCAAGAAGTAGCATGTTCCTCTTGCATAAAGGCCCCCTTTTTCTTTTTTGTTTCGTATTGTTTGTGTGATATGGTGTTTGTGTCTTATTTAATATGATTTATTTATGTTAATATTTATATATTTAGTGCTAATCATGCTATTTAATAAATCCAGACTGTAGGTTGTATTAGGCCTTGCGTGCTCTAGTTTAAATCAACGGATCCAGGGTGGAAAAATGTGTTAATAATCTACATTTACAGTAGCTACATAATCTGTACTGGGGTTTTCTCCAAAGTCCGAAGTTTAGAGCAAAATAATAAGTTTAATATTACAAGTTCGACAAAAGGAAATACAAAGGAGGGTGGCTGAACGGATGGGGGAATGGAGAAGCAGGACTGTGTGTGTGTGTGGGGTGCCTTAAAAGATAACAGAGCAGGACAGACTTCCCAGGGCGAAATAATCCTTTCTGCTATGTCCATTGAGAGAGAGAGACAGAGAGAGAGAGACAGAGAGAGAGAGAGAGAGAGAGAGAGAGGCAAAAAAAAAACATATCAGGGAAACCAGGCCAGACCTGCTATCTGTCCTGAGATATGACTGCATACTGAATAAGTCCGGAACACACATAAACGCCGTTATTTATTTTACTTTTAAAGCACACAGTGTGAGTAGTCAAGTTTACGCCATAATGATAAAATTGAATGTTTTTAATCGGATGTTCCATATGCGGAACAGCAATAACTACATTAACAAGCCATATAAAAAGTTCATATTTTAATTTTAAAATGTCTTTGTCTAACGAAAAGCTCTATTTTTTTTCACTTGAAACAGGTTCAGCAGCCAATTGTTGTGTAAAATAATACTCATCATCCTATCTTTATTGTTGAACAAAATTAAACGTATGCCTAGAATAAAAAGAAAGTGCTTCACATTTGATGCAGTAGCAGTCCTACTTAGGGAAATGTTTCCGCCATGACAATAAATGTTTTATTGTCGTTGAAAGATCTGTGAAATGAAAGCATGGGTCATAATTAAAACAATTATTTTTTAGTATATCTCAGTTGAAACGTCAAACGTGTTTTTGCTTTTCTTTTTTCTTAAGTCTCCGTTAGTTTACAGTGAAACGAATTCAGACTTGAGTGATTAAGACAAGTGAAAAGAGAAGGAAAGAACAGACGGAAAGTAAAATTTACATTAGAAAAGCCTGACATCTGTATATGCAGAGAAAATTGAAACTGAGGCCTGCTTGAAAAAAATAAACATTTTACTCCGTAGGCTAACATTAATTTCGTTATTTTTTTTGAGCTGCTGCTGTGACAAGAATTCGCTTTCAAGGCGTCTCAATCAAAACAACTGTTTTATAGCCTGTTCCGTATAGCTTTCTTTCTCACATTGTCTTGCTGACTATAGGCTACATTTTTCTTATTTTTCTATTCATAAACTTTGAAACATTCTCAAAATAAGCGACTTCTTTTAGGTATTTGGCTACAACATCCCCCATGACAGCCACTATGATAAATGCAAAAGAGGCCACTGCCCTCCATCTTCAGTGGAAACCTCACAAATCACTATTGAATATGTAATCCCAACATTTTACTAACTGCAGGCCCAGCCCCTTGAGAATGTTTTAGCTATGACTTTAAGACACCTAAACGGACCAATTAACGCCAGAAAAATCATCCAACCTCCCTTACCTGTTTTAGGCGGGTTCCTCTTCACCTTCATCCAGTCGAAGGTCTGCCCTTGCTGGGCTTGCTGGCCCTCCTCATCACCCCTCTCTCGGTCCTGGGAGACCGGTAGCTCCCCATAACCTCCCCCGTGTGGAACCCCCAGGTAGCCCGCTGCGTCCAAACCCCCACCAAGCTGCTGCGGGTACTGTGACCCCGCCAGAGCGCCCTGAGGCCCGCAGTAGGCCAGGGCCCCGTAGCTGGGACCGACGGTGGGGGCCGAGCTGGGGAAGGTTGATTGATAGTAGGTGGAGGCCACAGACTCTTCCATGAAATACTGGGGGTGAACGCTGTTGGGAGGGCACGAAGCAGCAGCATACTCCGAGTTTGTAGCGCACCCCTGACCCGCATAGGCCCCGGTGTTACCTCCATTCACGTTATTATAGGGAGACAATATTCCACTTTGTAAGCTTTGCGTTTGGTGAATGTGGGGATGATGCTGGTAGCCGCTGTGCGTCTGCTGATGCTGTTGTTGTTCATGATGATGATGTTGCTGATGATGCTCGGTCGCCCCTGTGGTCCCGTGCGCTCCTTCCCCTCCAGTGTCCCCGTACAGCCGCCCATCCCCTGTGTAACTCGCTCCTCCGGCGCTGCTGTCACTTCTCGTCCCATTAACGAGAGTTGGAGAGCCGGTGGGTCCCGTGTGGAAGGCGCCGGAGGCCACCGGGAAGCCATGCTGCTGATCCAGAGGATGGTGGTGGTGATGCAGATGATGATGGTGATATCCAGATTTAGGCGCAGAATAAGAGCCGGTCCCCGGTCGGTTACAAATGGAATATTCCACAAACGAGTTCATGTTGTCCATGCAGACTGCAACAACGTTTACAATAACCAGTAAGAAACAGAAGACTACAGATGAAGTTAAGAGAAATTAGTTGGAAAAAACATCAAAAATCGAAAAATTCCATTGAAAATGTTTTTCCATGAGTAAGTAGGATGATGTGAAATAATTATGTTAAATTAACATAAATCACAAGAAAAAATAAAACAAAAAAGTATTTTGGAAAAAAGAAAACCCGTAAAATTGGAAATGTTTAGCAAAATTAGAGAAAAGTAAAAATAAAAACGGCCGAAACTTCCAATGTGGAGGAAAAAAAGTGGAGTCTGCACGTCCCCAAATCCGAAACACACATGAATAATGTGCTCTGCTGTGGTGTATTTGTGTGCGTAAACGGAAGGCCTTACGCTGTCAATAGCTCAACTCAACCTGTGTTTGCCGAAGGCTCATCAGTGACAGCGAAAAACACCGCGAGAAGACGGAAAAGAGTCAAGTCACCTCTTCACCCCCACACAGGTTACACTCCCCCCTCCTCCACTCTGTGTTTTTTTTCTCAATTTCTTTGCTTTTCCCTCTTTTCCTGGACTCACTTTCTCCCCCCTCTCTCTCTTTTCCATGTCACTTCTTACCTCTGCCGTGGGTCACGTGGCTCGTCATCACGTCGCCTATGGTGATCGGAGGCCAGAAGTTTGTCAGTCGGTTTCTAAAGCGAGGGAGCCAGTGTGTGTGTGTGTGTGTGTGTGTGTGTGTGTGTGTGTATAGGAGGGGGACCTTTCGGTTTAGGCGCGCGCATTTGTACTGACGCACGCGCCTCATCCATCACTCGCCGTGACATTAGCACGACAAAGAGACTTCAATCAAACCGGCCCATCAATCTGATATCAGCACGGATCTGTCAGAGCAAAGAGAGAAGCAGAGAATAAAAGAGGAGCTGTGAGCCAGCCTGCTGCTTCTAGACCTCCTCACAGCAAAATACTCCCATTAATAATACAGAAACTAACCAACAGTCCACTGGTACTGTACTTCTCATGGTAACTTCTGTATACTACAACTACACACTTCTGCTATAGGTCAAGTCAAAGCTTGTTCACCAAACATTTCTCAAAATCCTGCAACTATAACGCTATTACTTTCACTATGCTCTAAGTATTACTGCTGCTGGTACGACTACTACTACTGAAGCGCTTTGAGTGGTCGGAAGACTAGAAAGGCGCTATACAAGTACAGTCCATTTACCATTACTACTTTACAGTGAAACTGTTAGTGTCAATGTTAATGCTGTGTTTAGGGTCGTGGAGCTCAAACAGCACAAAAAAACACACTTAACATTGCTTTATGAGCTTGCTGCTTCAGGACTTCTCCTGGTTGAAGAAAATTATTTATAAACTGATTTTGAACTGATGACATGTTTTGGAAAATGTCACATTACTTATGTTTGGGCTCTCAGAGTTCCCAGCTGTTAAACCTGGTTAAATAGGCTGCAATGGATGTCCATATGTTTTTATCTGTGATTGGTGTTGACAGTGGTTTTTACACAGCACTACCTCTCCAAAATCCTGTTATGGATTTCTGTTATTGGAGTTTTACAGTTTTTTTATAAGAGCTCTAACAGGGAGTTAGATCTTTCTTGGGTCCCAAACACAAATAACACCACTCTGTAGGATAACATACTGTACATGTCTTTGTCTGTGAATTACTTTTTGGTATATATATTTGTTTATGTACAGCTCGTATAAAACATGACATATTTCCTTATTTGGTGTAACAGTCCTTTATAGTTATCTCTGTATATTGTTACCTTCATCAAATGTTGAAGCCTAATTTGTGGCAAAGGGAGGAGTTACCACTTCAATACTTTTACTTACATATTGGGTTTTAATAAGGTCAGAATAAAAGAAAAATACATCTATGAAGAAAAAAAAGATGATTTTGCAATTATTATAATTAAAAATATTTTACACATACGGAAGTACTTCCTCATTATTTGTAGGACCCAAAATAATGACTAAGTAAAGCAAATGTCAACAACTTAAAAAAAAAAATTAAACAATGTTTAAAAATTAAAGGATAATTCCGGTTTATTACAAACCAGGTGTCATTTTCATAACTTTGGCCATCATTTCTATCAGTAATGATAATATTTTACTCACCAAAGTAATTGCTGGGATCTGGGTAGGGAACACTGTAACCACAGAATTGTTGAGGCAAAAATTTACTGCATATTCTCTTGTACACGATAATGTATATTGAATTCGGATAATAGATAAAGCAACATCTTAGAAGCAGTCAGCTCTTAAAACTTTCTTAATTTATAAGATCTGGGGTCCTCACTGGGACTACACAGGCACTGAGAAGGCCCAAAGAATGACTTTAGGTCTGAGGGATCTAGGCTGGAAAAAAGGACTTGATCTGTAGAAACTCCTGGACCTGGTGTACTTTATCGGCAAAACTATGGAACCTGTATACTGCATATGTGTTTAGAGACAACTTTACCATGTGACTGTTATTAAATGTATGGACAATAAAAAATATTACTAAAAAAAGAAACCTGAGCAGCCAGACATTGGACAGATTTAAACAAGCCAACAATTTAGTGAGATTATTGAAACCACTTTATCTGGAGGTAAAAAGTAAAGCTATAAGTCCTCATTGCATAGGAAAATCAGGAGAAAGTTATGGCAGGACGTGGGTCTGTAAACTGTGATGGATATTTACAACAGACTGTTTGGGTAATCATTTTACAATACACCTTCATTTTCTCTTCCCAATAAGTTTGTCTAAGATTTATGATCATCTCACTGCTTGTGTTTCTTGCCCTGTCATACTTCTTCTTTGTAGTGATGCTGCTAAGTTCGCAGATCTCAGCAACTGAGTACAATATTAACATAACTGATAGAAACAATAGCCAAACCTACAAAAATAAAGTTGTACTAAATTATCCTTTAAAGGGACATTTTCATTATACTTAACTCTGGGCTTACACACATGGTTTCACATGAGATCAGCCCAGAGCTAACTAAACCCCACTCCACATCAGGGTTACCCCCAACTTTTCTGTAAAAATACTTAGACTGTATTAACTTAGACTGTAAACCTGCTTTGAACATCTTGTTGCTACAGTGAGTCAGTAATGCTGTGCTGAGTGCCAGCTGTTCAGATCTGACATTTAAATCTGTCAGTGTGTGGCTGATTGATCTCCACTGTAACATCCAGCACTAACAGAATGTCTACATGAAACACTGTAGCTTCATCTTTCCTTTCTGTTAAAGACGTTTTTCTGTTTGTGCTTTGCAGCAATTTCCCCATCAGCTCTGATCGTCTTTTCCCTTTTCTCCATCCCTCCTTCAGCCAACTAACACGTCACTTTAAAGATTATTGATTTGACTATATCTCTTCTTTGCACATTTTCCTTACAAGACGGAGGAAATCTTTTAATGGATCAAAAGGTTTCTATCGATCAGAGATTCCGATTGCAGAGACTTTTGGGACTCAGTTTACTTTTCAACAATTGGATTGGGAAACCATACATTTTTGATGGCTGAATGTGCATGTGCGAGTGCACGTGTGAGACTGCGTGTGTTTGCTAATTGAATAAATGAGCTGATCTGTTATCGAAATTAGGTTAAAGCAGACAGGAGGCCTTCTGGTCGGCAAAACCCTGCCGGTCCAGGAGGTCAGGAAGCAGGGATAGCCTTGATGACAACAGTGTTCTTTCTGTGAATGTGTGTTTAACAGTGGCCTGCAGCTGTGCCCATGATTGAACTTTTTACATAGGGTTTTTGTTTAATTGAATTGAAAATATTTTTTTTCTTTTATCCTTGAATTGTTCCAGTATGAAGACATTTAAAAAAACATATATTTATTTATTTATTTTTTGTCTTTCTTATTTTTAGCCCCCCCCCATAACTCCCTCCAGTCATCCATTTCTCCCCTCCAGAGCCTCTGTGAAGGACCTGACAGCAGACGCACTGCCGTCCCACCACCAGGACGAAATCATAACGAGCGGCGTGGGCGTGCAACAAGGAGGGAGGTTAATGATCAGTAAGGGGCTGAAAGAAGAGAGAGAGGGACAGCGAGTGGGCAGGAAGTCTGCAGGAACAGACTGGGACAAGAAGAAGATTAAATGACGCCCACACGGCTGTCTGGGTGGTGAAGAGACTACAGGAGAGAGGGAAAGAGAGAGAGAGGTCAAGAGGTCAGATCTCCAAAGTGTTGTTAAGTTTTTTAAATTCATGTAGTAATTCAGTTGTAGTTTTGTTAATTAATTCTTTGTTCAGAGTACTTTGTGTGTGTTCATTTAGTTTTTAACATGCTATCTATATTTGTGTACTTTACCTGGATAATGACATCTGATCACAGGTCTTTGCCTTTGAACCTGGTATTAATAAGCATTCTATTATCTCAATTCTGCCAGCATTGAGATCAGATCTGAATATGCAAATTACTTGTCATTGGACCATGGTACCTTCCAGGTCTAGCGAAGCAATGCTGTTGTATGGGCTCTACTTTAGGGCTGCAACTAATGATTTTTTTAAATGACCAATTCATCTTTATCGTTTCACCTTTACTCTACTTATTTTTCCTTTGTGCAAGAAGAGCTCGTCCGTAGCTTTTTGATGGGCAGCTTGAGATAGCAGAGGCAGAGTCAGGTGACCTTTCAACATGTTGGGCAGATTTTTCTCTTAAGAATGAGTCAAAACTGTTCAGATTACATTTACACCTGGCTGAGATCTGGGCTGGTAAGAACGATCCAAAACTTTGTAGGACTTTGTATAAAGAAGCTAAAAGTAAATATGAGTTGAGTGTAATGGTATGTGTCCACAGGATCCGACATTTCCATGCTTTCCATTCATTGTCTATGTAGAAAGCCCTGCGATGCATTCTGGGAGCGTAGTGTTTTGTTTTGAGATGGGGCGTCAGATGCTGCTCATTTGCATAAAGTTGTGGCCTAGCTATTTTATGCAAATAAGGTGTGTCCTGCGCAACTGCTGCCTCTCCTCCTGAAAAACTTTTAATCTAACCATTGTTGATCTAAAATGAAGACAGATTCAGCAGCTGCATGACTTATTTTGCACCTAAAATTTTTCAGAAACACATTTTGGTGAACTACTTTCGTAATATAAGAGAAAGTTTCCAAACGAGCCGTCATTTTGGTCCAGTTTGAAATCCGGGAGCAGACAGCCCAGGTGCAGCAAGGAAGTGTTTTCTGTTGTGTTTCAGTCGAGGAGAGCACCTGTCAATCATCTATCCTGACATCTAGTGGCATGCCTATCAAGCAGCCATTGCAGGGAAGCAGCGCAAGCCCTAGCGTCCAAAAACGCCCCTGTGGACACGTTCCATAAGTGTGATTCTTCAGTTCTGACTGCAGTGACTCCTCAGTGTTCTAACAATCATGTCTATTCCAAACTGTTCTCACTCCCAGGGCGTCATATACCGACGTTTTGTCACGCCCCTTGGCGTCTCATACTGACGCACAAGGTACCCTTTAATGTCTGTATGAAATGCACCACGCTTTCAATTAACTCCAATGTAAAACTATCCGCAACACTAAGAGGAACTGCTCCGGCCGTCCATTCACTCCAATATTAACCTGACCGCGGCATTATATGACGCTGTGAGCATCAGTTCCATGTGCGTTTTATTCTCATAATCCTCATTGATTGAATGTTAATGATGCTTAGTTTTGTTAGTTATTATGAAAATTCTCTCAGGTCTCAGATCGTTGCTGTGGTGGTTGCTATAGACGCCGCTATACATAGCCTACGTAGGGAATTGTGGGTGCACGTGTTCTACTCCTGTTTTGGGCTGTCTACCATCAGTGGGCTTCATTCCATTTCAAATTTCTGCCAGTCGGCTGTAACCTGAATCCAAACGCCACTGTCTTTGTTAAAAAAATATTTTATAGCCTGTGATTGTAAAATGTGTAAAAGATGCTTATTTAATATTATATTTCCAAGAATATGTGGCTGAGGATATTTTATTATGAAATCACCTTTCTTAAGAAGGGGTTATCAAACTGGACTTTACCGTAATATTTCCTTTGTAAAGTCAATATTTCATTTCAAGTTTTATATCCCATTTTATTACATCCCATTACTATTCTATTCCGTAAATAGATTTTAAAATGTCACTTTAATTGTAATATTAGCCTACTTTATTGAATTATTATTATTTTTCTTATTACCCTACTTTTGTCTATTATTATTTTTCTGTGTTGTGTTTTTTGGGAGCAAATACCAAGACACATTCTTTATGTGCTTGCATTGGCTAATAAAACAGATTCTGACTGACGTCATGCTGACATAAAATCCCAAAACCAAGAATCATAAAGATACAAAAATTCTCCAGAGTTGTGTAAATAGTAGCCTATGCATGCCTCTGAATTGATGACCTGTGAATGAGAACGAGTTGATCTTTTTAGCCATAACCCAAGCACTTCAGGCCTTCCTCCAAACCTGTAGTAATGCCCTAGATTGTTAGCAACATTGTACAATAATCTCTGAAGGTGACTCATTTTTGTCACAAGTTCCACTAAAGAAGAAAAAACAAACAAACAAAAAGCTTAATTTTATTTATTGGAGCTAAATCAGATACATCATTAAAAAGGTCAGTATGAAGATTCTTCATGGCTATATATATATGCTTGAGAGATAATGGAATTGCACAAAGATTTGATTGCACAGGATACAGCAGGAGGTAGTTGCACAGTGCAAATACATTTAATTGCACCGAAAATAATTTTACAATGTAAGTATAATTTATATATGTGTATATATAAGGATATTTATAGAGACTGATGGTGTAGTCCCTCATTCGTCCAGGAGTGTTCTATCGTAGAAAAGGTTTCAGTCGTAGTCATCTGGACACTGTTTTCAGAATCAAGACTTTTCGGCTCCCATCCCCAAGTCAAAATGGTCCGGGAACTCAGAAATTTAAACTACTCTGTGTTACTTAAATTTCTGAGTTCCCGGACCATTTTTCACAGTTGATAATGACTTGCGGATGGGAGCCGAAACGTCTTGATTCTGAAAACAGTGTCCAGATGACTACGACTGAAACCTTTTCTACGATAGAGACTGATATATATATATTTCAAATTGTTTGAAAATGAAAATGAAAACTGCATTTAATATTTCATTTTCAAAGACTTAACCTACAGTGGAAAATATTCAAATGCAATAAGCAAAACAGTGCCCCCAGTCTATATTGCATTTACATTTACATGTCACTGTGCTCTTTTCGGGTCAACATGAAATGGGGATCACTGACTACCGGATTACTGTACAAAAAACCCAACTTTATAACTGTATTCACTGATTTTGGTGAAACCACCAATATAGGGCACTGAATTTGATAAATTTACTGTTTATCAGACCACAATTGAGACAATAATTAGGTTGGAAAAACAATAGATGCCACGGCTTTTCTGGGGGCTGAGCCTCACAAATTACTGTACAAAAACAGACACAACTTTTATAACTTTATTAACTGATTTTGGTTAAACTGGATGATGATGATAATGATGATGATATTTTATTGTCAGATTGAGTATGAAGTGTTTCTTGCATCAAAGCAGCTCCATTTGCAACATCACAGAGATCGTATTTTATGGATATGCTCTGCTCTGTCTCAACTATCTGTGTTGTAACTTTTGGTTTCACACAGGACACGAACCCCAGTCTCCTGGGTGATAGTCCTGGGTGTGTTTGACTTCCAACCACCCCACCTGCTCCTTAAGTGGACAGGTCAGGAGTGGAATATGAGAATCAGGTAAGACCTACACCTCAGATTATCTGTTACTGTTTGTGACTGTTTGGTCTGCATATTTGGGATGTCTGTCCATGATGTAACACAGTCCTGGATCACGGTTAATTACGGAGTATGATTAAAAAGCAGAGAAAGAATAGTGCGCAATTTGAACTGTGATTGTTAAGGTACACCCCCCCTTAAGAGAAATGCCCTAGCCCTAAAACCTGAACCACTGATGCAGACACATAACAGCATTTATTAACCATTATTAATAACATTTATACACACGAGAAACAGTGTCTGCAATGCAGAGACTCAACATTTTTTAATTTTCATGGTGTTCATGGTGTTTTGATGACATCAGTTTAAATTTAATAAATCTGATAATTAGATTTAACTGCATGCAGCCAGTGTGGTTTTTCCCAACATTTTACCAGTTTTGAGGTCGTATATGAGGACAAGTAGATCTTCCAGTTTATTCTCCTAGTTTTGAGTTTGATTTAATTAATTCCCACATCACAAGTATTTTCATGACTTATAATGGTTTCATACTCTACTATATTATACTGTATCTTATCTCTCTATGGGAAACATAAAAGATGTTTTAGGGAAGGCTTCCTGCCATTTTTCACCTCCAAACTTACCACAGCTGCAGTACTTTATGGATAGAGGAGGCAATGTACATAGGTCCATGGATGTAAGAGAAAACTACACTTCATTAAATTTGGGTTTTATTTTTGTAGCTTTTTCCATTGTTTCTATCAGTTATGATAACGATGTAGTCTCGCAAAATAATGCTGAAATATCAGGGGTGCAAAAGCGGAGGCCTCTGGCAAAAAATAAGTTCAACGTGGCTCAACTTTTGCCAGATTGCAATGCAACATCAGCTGGCAGGGCGTTGCGTTGGCCATTCAAAGTGCACATTCCTGTTAGATTTTTTTGTAACACGGAGCCATGTTTCTACTGTTTACCTTGTGATCGTTGCGACAAAAGATGATGATCATTGTCAAAATTTTAAAGAGTTGTAAAATCCTGTCCCTGAGTATTATGTAATGCTGTGCAGTGTTTTGGCATCTGATAAGCCTTTAAACGCATTAATCTGTTACTCCAACTGGACTTCCTGGACAAGATTACATTGTCTCACTGGTACCTGAAGCAACATGTCTCCACCAATGCAGCCCTTGCATTGTTTTAATGCAGGGCTGTTTTTGGTTTGCTTGAGGAAGTGCTGGTTATCACTTCTCAAAATCCATATCCTACTACCCACAAGCCCTTGTGCTTTGAGTTTTTTCTTGTACTTAGTTCAGACAGCAATTTTATAACTTATCTTGGAAGAAGACAGAGATTTACATTTTGACATGTGTTTCTGCTGTTTTTGGTGAGCGTCTTCCTATCTGGACAAATCAGAGACTGTAGAAAGCTATTGTGCCATTGTCACTCCAAATTCTTGTCAATTCAATTAAATTAAATGCAATTTTATTTATATAGCACCAATTCATAACAGACGTTATCTCATTGCACAATATTATTTACAGAGAACCAACAAATCCCACCATGAGCAAGCACTTGGCGACAGTGGCAAGGAAAAAATTCCTTTAAGAGGCAGAACCCTCGGGCAGAACCAGACTCAGTGTGGGCGGTCATCCTTGTGGGAAAATGGCATTGACTGTGGGTCTGTCCCAATACCCTGTTGACATGCCTCCAGGTAGTAGGCAAGTGCGTACCGTGTCTGAAAAATGCCAACATGCAGTTCACTTAATCCATGCGCACTTCTGCTAATACAGCTTCAGAGCAGTATTCAGAACCAAGTGTATCCCACAATTCATTGTCTACTGTGCAACACCAGTCCAGTTGTTGGCAGAAATGCACCTTTAAGATAGTTTTAGGACTGACAGTAATCAACAGACATTGAGAAGTTGAAGTTTATGACATGCTGGATTCAGCATTATTATTAATGTCCAGACACTACACAGTTATGGCAGAACCTCCACAGATGGTTATCACTTAATGTCCAAATTCTATTCTTAATGAGACTGATGAGAATAATATTGCATATCTGACAATGTAAATATTTGTATGTTCTTTCCCTAAAAATTTTATCAGAAAATGTTTAATGTCTCTTTATGTACAGTAGACCTACATGCTTCTAGACAACTAAGTTTTGCTCTGTTTGTATTACTCCTCTCCGCTCATCATTTGATTGTAACTGTGATGCTGTAGCTTATGGTTGATCCTACTTATTTGTTTATTATGGGAAAGTTAAATAAAACAACGTATCCTCATACAACAGTTCATAGATATCTTACAAAAAGTAATGCACCATTTTTCGTGCATAATCCTACAAATTTCCAGCAACAGAGGTACTAGATCTTCATTGTCATGGTAACAATAAACACATGGTTAACGTTGTGAAACGTTAGTTTGGTTAGGTTTAGGCACCAAAACTTGGTTAGGTTTAGGAAAAGCTCACGGTTACAGTTAAAATAAGTAAGTTACATTAGTGACTCACAGTAAGTCACATGACATAAACACGTAAGTCACTTGAAGTAAATCACTTAACTTACATAGGTTACATAACTTACTATGTAATTTAACTTACGTAACTTAAAATAAGTCAACGTTGACTTTTGGTTTCACACAAGACACAAGCCCTGGTCTCCCAGGTGAAAGTCCTGTGTTTGACCCATCCATCCACCCCGTCCACCTCTCTACATGGACTTTGACGCTATTTATACGTCCTCATCTGACTTATAAATGTGATAAATGTAACTGTCTCGTGGCTCCCTATTACATGGGTTATATACGAAGTGCATTACTTTTCGTAAGTATAACTATGACAAGTGAATGAGAACAGCCTCAATAAAACACAGCACAAGAGTTTAATTAAGCCATGTATATGTATTTGCTCGAGCCTCAGTGTGGCTAAGTGTGTCCTCATATGAATCTCCCCACGCAGTCTTAACAGGCAGTTGGACACCATGGCAATTACCAGAAATATGTCACACAAGAAGGTAATTGACTACTGGCTAAAACCACAAGTGTGGCTGACGGACCCTTTGCACTTCTAAAGATATTTTTCGATTGATTTCAATACAGTCAGAGTTTTCTTGAAGGTAGCCTCTTGTGACCATTAGAAGAACTGCAGCGCATGATACTTCAGCATTGGCATTGTCATGCAACTGTTGCAGTCACTGCTTGGAAGTGAAGAATAATTATTACTTAAAAACTTAATGATAAATTGTTCAAACAGAGGTCAAAAGTTGGAGGTCACAGCAGCTATGTAATATTCCTGTGTACACAGAATGATGATATGAGAGAAATCAGAGGGGATTTTCCTGCCTGCTCACTGCTATCAGCCATTTCTGATAAGCGCTGTCAGCTCGGCAGCTCCTCTAGACAACACATTTACACTCAAGCTACGTCAGAGGAGAAGGGCCACAAAGGTCAACAACTGACTTGTGCCAATAGCCCTTGTTCGTGTTTGTGCATAGAACTCTAGGTATGAATGAATTTTAATGAATGAATGTTAAATGAGAAACACTGTGAGAACTGGAGTTAGATAATTTACTATTTCTGTAATGTACAGGACCCACACTGTAAAAATGTTTACCATTTTCTTAAAAAAGAAAGGATACGGACTTAAAGGAGTTTGGTGTATCTTTCTTATTAACAGGTCCCATCAAAAGAACTAAACCAACATTGAATGTATCCTTCTAACAAGTATTGTGTGTGCATCCAAAGCCTAATATATCTTGTCTTCTGTGTCATGAAGCTCCATTGTTCTCCAAAAACTATTAAAAACATATCACCGAGTCACACTGTTGCACAGGGTGACATGTTCCTTCATTACCATGAACACTGTAGTTTATTTTGACTCAATCCCACATACACCATATGCTGCCTCAAATACTCACCAGATCACCAAATGTGGATTCATCCGCTGCTGAAAATAGTCTCAAACAAATACACTATTTTCTCCTATCTTCATTAGGAACCAATGGGTTTTTGGCTGAGAGCCAAAGGCAGGGTAGGGAAGTCGGAAAGTAGTGAGAGACGGACTAACGCATTGTTGCTTTTGGTCTTTTCATGGTCTTTCCAAATGTCTCTTGGTTTCAGCTTTTCAAATTTGAATATTTACTCATTTTCTTTGCCAAATAGGACAAACAATTTAAATATGTCAGCATGGGATCTTGGAACTTGTGATGGACATTTTATTTTACTTTTCTGACATTTAAAAGACCAAAGGATTAATTCCTAAATAGATATAATACATGGCAAATTAATCAATTGTTAAAATAATCATTAGTTACAGCTCTAGACATGGTGCAGTTTGATTCCAATTTGGAGCACTATGTGGCAGAAACACTGAACACTTCACTGACCTCTGAACTTTTGTAATATTGCTGAACTGCAATATTTTTAGCTGTGAAAACAACTACTTTTTGAATGCCAAACTCTTAAGTCAGTCAAAGCACCAATGAAAACATTTCATCTCATTTCTTCACCAATTTGGAGAACAGTGTGTTCTTATTTAGCTTTCTAGTGAACCAACTTGTGTCAGTCACAGAATGTCTTTCCCTCATTCTTCAGGCTGTATACCGGAACAGGAGTGTGTATTAAGCCTGGTAACAACCTGCAGGCATAAAGTCTGTTTTCTAAAGAAACAGTTGGGTGTCTGTCTGGGTCTCTGTCTTAAGAGGTGTGTTCCATTTCTATGACCTTTATTTTTTACAGTACATAATGAATAAACAACCAATCGTGTACTGGATTGCACATACTGTATTAACAATAGCTGTTCCAGAGTTTCTCATGCACAGACAGTGCTGAGGACCTTCAACATGGTCACCAGCAGATGTTACATCACCTAAGAGCTCTGTTATTGTTGTATTTTGATACGTTTAATTTCTTAGTTGTTATTTAATCATTATATTTCCTCAGACAGTAGTTAGCTTCAAAAACATGGCTGTTGGTTAGCGGTATGAGCTGACCACTTAGCAGTCTATTTACTGGCTGTTAATTAGTGCAGTTGGATTGACTGACAATTGTCTGTGTTGGTCCCTTGGTAAATACCAGTAAATCCTGCGGAATGGCTCTTTATTGACCTATTAGAGAGAGACTGCAGGTGGGACTTCAAGAAACACACACACACACACACACACACACACACACACACACACACACACACACAGTGATTTGTGTTTGGTGTGTATCCTCCAAGGCTCCTACCTGACAACTCAATATACAGTTGTGGGTGTATGTGTGTAGCTGCATGTGTGGGGACAACAATTCGTCTTTCTCTATCACACACCAAAGCTGTGTATTGATGGGGTCCTCAGAAGCTGAAGCATTGATCGCCTGCCTTTACTCACCTAAGGAACAGATGGTAACAGCTTAGTGGATGTTAATAAGCACACCATTCACACACACAGAATAAACAGGGAGGTATGGAAATGATTGCCTCTTTGTGCATATGTATGCGACACACACAAACACGGCATGTACACATGTGAACCATGGTTGACTGTGTTTTCAGCCATGACCCTGCTCTGATCTTCAGTATCTTCTCTTTAAACCTAATCTATCTCACACCGGGCGATCATTTTGTTTCAGAGTAAAGACCAGGGAGTGGGTAGGCATCTTGACAAAGTGTTCAGGTCCCAAAACACTAGAACAAGTTACTTTTGTAGATAATAGAGCAGATTAAGTGACTTAATGTAGTTACTTGGAGAGATTTACAGTTAATCCTATAGATTTTACTTGTCACAAAATTAGAAAACAAACAGTAACTTGGAGGTCAGAGGGCACAGCCACAACATCCCTGTGATCTTTGAATTATGACAGATGATGGCGGATTAGGTCGCACAAGGCAAAAAGAGGGGAAAATATATATAGTAAAAATTGATAATTATACACTTTTATTGTTAGGAATGCTTTTATCTGATGCTGTGAATGAGACTTTTACAGTATATCAAACAGTACGCTTCAGTTTCTCAACCATCAATTCAATTCAATTCAATTTTATTTATATAGCGCCAATTCATAACAGAAGTTATCTCATTGTCCTTTTCCTATAGAGCAGGTCTAGACCATACTCTTTATAATATTAATTACAGAGACCCAAGAAATCCCACCATGAGCAAGCATTTGGCGACAGTGGCAAGAAAAAATCTTCCTTTTAACAGGCAGAAATCTTGGACAGAACCAGACACAATCGTGGGTGGCCATCCACCACTGCCATTTTAACATTTATTAGCTAGACTGGATATTCATTACTGATATCTGCAACGGCATTTTGCCTAGTCAAAGCTCTAATTCAGGATATCTGTAATTATATTTTGATTAGTCAAAACTCAAATTTTAGATATCTGTAAATTCATTTTAACTACTAAGATTCAAACTTCTTTTGCCATTCATGTGTATGGGGTTTCTCATTACAGATATCTACAATTCATTTGCAGATATCTACAATGTGAACTGCGGATATCTGCAACTGAATTATGACTAGTTGTAATTCCATTTTCAGATATCTACAATTAAATTCTGACTAGTCATAATTCCAGTTCCAGATATCTTTAATTCCCCCCAACTCAAGATATCTACATTGTCCTTTTTAGATATCTTAAATAAAGTTTTATCTAGTCAGAATTCCTTGCTCAAACTCCTTGATAATAAGCTTTTTTCTCTTTCATGGCGTTTTATAACTACTTTATCCAACAGCAACCACCCTTGCTTCTGCTAACACTGAATGGTTTGCTGGGCCTGGCAAGCTTTCTGTTCTTGCACTGCACACATACAGTTTACAGTGAACGGTGGCAGATTTAACATCGCAATTCGCAGTCATTTATGAAACACTAGGTCTTTGATTCCACAGAGAAGTAAACAAAAGCATACTTCTCATTCTAGCTGCTCGGCTAAAATGACGACTCTCGCTAGCAGATTTTATAAGTGTAGCTAGCTAATGTTCGTTCTAACATAACCCTTGAATTTTTTGGATACTTACTACAGAAAAATGTACTATGATAAGCAATACAGGGGTTAGATTTGAGAGATGCTTTATTGTTCATATTTTTCAATAGTATGCTTCATTTTTACATGAGAAAATGATTTGAGGATATGAGGAATAAGGGGGGTTAACTTCAATTGGGCTGGAGCTGTCCAGGGCTCAGCCTGGAGCGCAGGGATAGGATAAAATGCAGTGCACCCACAGCATCTTCTGACCACCTGGCCAGTTCCACCGGACCAAACGGCGCCACAAGCGATGCGATCGCCCCACAAGAGCCGGGATAAGAGATAGTTTAAGCTAACTCAGCCGGGACCTAAGAGAGCAAGCGAACGAGTGAGATACGCAGTCAGCCCACTTTGATTATGCACCAGCCCACATCCTCCTCCTCAAACACCCTGGCTGGGTCATGAAGATGACCCAGCCAAGTCATAGTAATGACTTCATGAGCTTCTTTTATAATAACATTTTAACTATTAGAGACACAATTCATCATAGCACAGAGACAGCACTGGTGAAAATTATAAATGACCTTCTAATTGCATCAGACAATGGACTTGTCTCTGGACTTGTCCACAGATCTTAGTGCTCCGTTCGACACCATTGACCATCACATCTTATTACAGAGACTGGAACATTCAATTGGTATTAAAAGAACCACACTAAGCTGGTTTAAATCCTATCTATCAGATTGATCTCAGTTTGTCCATGTTAACGGTGAGTCCTCCTGTGCATGCCAAAGTTAGTCACGAAGTTCCGCAAGGTTCTGTGCTTGGACAAATTCTATTCACCTTATATATGCTTCCTTTAGGCAATATTAGTAGGAAACACTCCATAAACGTTCATTGTTATATGGATGATACCCAATTATATCTATTGATCAAGCCAGATGAAACTAATCAGTTAGCTAAACTTCAAGCATGCCTTAAGGACATAAAAACCTGGATGACCTGCAATTTTCTGATGTTAAACTCTGACAAAACTGAAGTTATTGTACTTGACCCTAACACCTCCGAGACACGTTATCTAAAGATGTAGTTACTCTAGATGGCTTTGCCCTGACTTCCGGGAGCACCGTAAGAAACCGAGTTATCTTTAATCATGAGTTGTCTTTTAACTCCCACATGAAACAAACTTCAAGGACTGCCTTTTTTCACCTACGTAACATTGCAAAAATCCTGTCTCAAAATGATGCTGAAAGCCTAGTCCATGCATGGATGCATTAAGACTCTCCACTTGATCCAGAATGCTGCACATGTACTGGCAAGAACGAGGAAAAGCAATTTCTCCAATATTCGCCTTTCCTCACCTACAAAGCTCTTAATGGTCAGGCACCATCGTATCTTAAAGAGCTCATAGAGTTCGGGTTCGGGAGGCAGACAGCATCTCCATATTTAAGAGTAGTTTCAAGACTTTCCTCTTTGATAAAGCTTATAGTTTGGACTGGCTCAGGTGAGCCCTGAAGGGTTCAGTATGCTTGAAACAATCTACTTCGAATCACATCAAAGGCAAAAGTTTTTATACCTGTTCCAAATGGTCACACACAAAGGTGGGGTGACAAGCCTGCAACCATAGCATCATTTGGCTGCATCACACTCCTTCCAGGATCTCTCTCCATCTCTCTTGATGCAATGAATCGTTCAAATGGGGATAACAGCGCACACTTATGGATAGTCTCTCCTCTAAGGCATTCTTGGTGTTGGACTCAAATGTACACAGAAAAAGTGACAGAATTGGTGGGGAAAACTGAATTAAGAGAACTTGAGAGAGATGTTCAAATCCTGGCACCTGGCCACCACCAAATCGCTGCTTGAAAAGTTACTAAAATGTTGGGCAGTGTTGTTTTGATCCGACAACATTTTAAGCTTACTGAGGCTTTAAGACTCGCTGAAGATAAGTCACAAGGGTCTGTGATTTCCTAATTGTACCAATATGTTGAGACAGAACTGTATATCCCCCTGGCTGCAAACATAAACACATAGCTGGCACAATTAATAAGACAGCCTTTATAAAGGGTATACGTTGTTACTAATGGCTTGATTAATGGTTAATAACTATTTAAAGGCCTCCTCCAGACATGTTTTAAGACATATAAAAATACTCTGAATAATAATTTGTGTCCCATATGTTTTTTTTCCACGAGTTCAATTACCTCATTAAAAATTCCTAAAATTACATCTCCTTCTCGTTGAAAGCTCCAAAATCTGTGAATATGCAAATATTGCTTATTTAAAAAATGTAACTGCTGGACACAAGATATGTACAACTTGACTGAAACGTCCGTTCTCAGTGTATGTACACCGGAGGTTCCAGGTTTCAATATTGTGTAAGTTGACCATTATTGCCCAGTATACAAACTAGTTATGATGTCACAAGATTCTATTGGTGAGTCAACATGTTAATCTGAGATTTAAGGTGAGCACAAAGTAATGCTTTCCCTTCAGCAGATCAATGTAAAATAAAACTCTGCACATACATCATTCATTTTCTTCTTATAGCTTGTGAAGGGTGCCTTATTGGAATCATAGAATCAGAGTTTGCCTTTTTGTGTCTTTTGGAAACTATTTCGAACCTATAGTACTAGGCTGAAGATTTACCATCAAATGACAGTTCTTCCTTTTCTATTTAATCTCACCACTTTTACTTGCAAGTTTCAACGTGTGTCAGCAGCAGGACTGTCTGTGTGTCTGAGGGTAAAGTTTCCACTTGACGCCTGTGATGATAAAAATCCACTACTCACATATTTCATCACTGCTGCTAAGTGGGTGATCTATCACGCCTGAGTTATGCAATATCACACACACACGCAGGCAGAAATCATAACAGTGATGGTGGCTGTGATGCAAGAGATAAAGGAGCAGTCCGCGTATTACAGCATGGCAGCAGGCCGACAGGCGGTGACAGCCAGGAGAGAGAGAGATTACTGGAACACACACAAGCACACACACACATCCACACAATCTCTCCCTTTCACACACATACTGGCACTCAGAAGGTGAGATATGTCTTCCAGCATAGAGATGTACTCTGCTGTAATCTCTTTGTCTACAAGATACACTTCGATGGATGGTTATGAGGGAGAAGAGCAAGTGTTGCAGTGTATGCTGTATGTCCCAGTCTTCAGTATTTTTTGAAACACTTTTTATATGGGCTTAATATATAGTTAATATGTCTGTTTAGTTCTATGTTTGCAGGTTTGAATCTTTTTAAAGGATAGTTGATATTTCCTTAGTCTTTCTTAAAGGTTATATTGATAAAATATTGATAAGAAAATGTATGTAGACGAATATTTTAAAAACAATTATACATCCACAGAGCTTTTAGAAAGGTGCGGCTAAAAAATATATTAGATTGTAATCATTGATTAATCATTTAAAAAATTTTTGCGGATCCAAAATTAATGTTTTGTTTATCTCTGTGTGAGATGTCTGACATTTGGTTCCTGCTTCTAACAAGGTTTGTGAGCCAATAGTATAACGATGTTGGTATCACGTATAGTTGCCAGTTACTGCAGAAAAAACAAACACTGACGTTAGCACATATTAGCTATCTTAGCTTAATCGTCCAAACAAAAATAACCCATAAAATTACAGTTCTGTATATTTAAACAAAATAAACAACAACTACGGGCAGCCATATTCCTTACAACCTTAACTAATGTGTTGTCACCAGTTAGATTGTGAAAATTAGAAAAATAACAGCATCAATCTCTGAGGAGCTATGTTAGCATTAGTGACGGTTGTGTCCAGTTACCTAATGTTATAGTTCCCTCAAACAATGTAACGTTATAAAGAAGATGTGTATCAGAGGGGATTGAGCAGTGGGCCAGGGTCCAACATAACCGATGGCCCAGGGCCAGTACAAGTTTATGTAGGGTAACTTGATTGTGGCGGACTGGTCCGCTTCTGCAAAGATGGTCGAGCTTCAGAATGCCGTGGTCGTGGGATCCCAATATATTACCAGTGTGGCATGTCAAAGTTCCAAACCACTATAAATCTGCTCATTATACTGTTTAGACACAAAATGTGATTTTTATTGAGGGTGTCATCTCATATAGCAGTCTAACGTTAGCCCTATTATGAGCTGAGGTACTTGTGGCTAGCTCGCCATGTAGGCAGCTGCTTTGAGCTCAACAGCTATGGTACTGATGATGATGATCAAACAGTCGTCCTTTCTCCCGGTAGCCATTGTTGCTATGTGGCACTCAGCTGTTTTCTATAATCTGCTATGAGATTTGTTTTCAGCAAGAAAACACTTCAACTAATGTTAGGTCAACACTATGTGCTAGCTAACATCAACTTTTACTGTAGCTGTCTGTCTAATGTTGAGCGCATCTCTTGAATCTATTGTGCTGTATTCTTTGATTGGATTAAAATATAAATATTTACCTAATGTCTAATAGTGTAACAATTATGTCATTTTATGGTAAGTGTTGCAATATAGGGCCCATATAATGGGGAAAAAAGGGTTACCTAAAGCTAGCTAGCCATATCCTAAGATTACCATAGATAATGTTACATAAAAACACCACCACACAAAGAAACCTAAATCTATAGTTAATGTATAGTTTTTGCAAAATGAATCAAATACTCTATCATGAAAGATTCATCACTTGATACGATTGAGTCTGAGTCTTACTCCACTCGACCATGAAATATGCAGGTTATGCGACGAACTGGCAACCACTGGAATGGAATGGAAGGGGGTAGGGGGAGTGCATCATCTAGTGGTTGGATGTTATCAATGTTATCAATATCACCTTTAATACAATACTCACCTGTCATATGTACATTGAAAGAGTTACTGGTTTTTGTAATCATACATCCTCTCCATACTGGCTGTGATCCCTTCCTGACAAGATTACACTGTAAAATATGAGCTATCCTCAGTCTTTGTTCTGGCAAAGATGCATTCGAAACTTAAGCCGAAGCAAACATATGCTTTAGCAGTCTGAATTAGCTATATTGATGGGTATCTTCGTCCTAGGGAATGTTCAAAGGTTGTTTTTTTTTGGCAACAATTTGGCTACTAACAAGTATCTCTTTGCCATGGCTCTGCAAAAACAAAAATAAAAAGACACAAGAAATTTTGTACTGAAAAGTCTATAGCTTTGCAAGAGTAGACAAGGAAAAGCAGACTTAGATGACCTTTCAACTTGTTGGCCAATATTTTTTCTTAAGAATTTGGTTGAATTGTACAGATGTCATTTACACCTGGCTGAGAGCCAATCGCAGTGCAATACAGACCAACTGCAGATGTGGTTTGGCCAATCCGATATCACACTGCATGCATGACTCTGTAGTTTAACAAGTCTAATAGATGCTTACATATTTTTTAAAGGAATAGTTAAACATTTTGGAAATGCACTCGCTTACCAAGAGTTAGATGGGAAAATTGATGCCTCTCTCATGTCTGTACAATAAATGTGTAGCTGGAGGCAGCAGCTGGTTAGCTTAGATGATAAGACTGAAAATTGCCTTTATGCTGTTAATGTGACTCAAACACTTTTGGAACCACACATATGAAGAGCCACACTCTGGATCTTATTTGTAGTGACAATCTGATATTCAGTTTAAGATCTCTCTGTTGGTCATTTAATTTAACTGAAAGTCTTAAACAGTGGGTGGAATCCTAGGATCAGTATTAAATTAATTTATTTGAAATAGCACTGTCTCTGTCCATATTAGGGATTCAAGTTCATCAAAGGTGCCTTAGATCAGTGGAGTTCCCCATGATTCTTTATTGGGGCCACTACTGTTTTCTGTCTGGGATTTGTTGGTTCTCTGTAAATAATATTATAAAGAGTATGGTCTAGACCTGCTCTATATGAATAGTGCAATGAGATAACTTCTGTTATGAATTGGCGATATATTAATACAATTGATACTGAATTGTCTACATGTTGCCACTGGTTCACATTATATGTGGACGCAGACTGATTTTCATTTTTAGGCAGGTATAACTTTTTCTTTTGATTCTTTTAATATGTTGCAACCTGACCCCCTACATGACAAAGACGATATGACAAAGCATGTCGCTACAGTTTTATCCTGATAATCCTGATAATTTAAATAAAGTATTCCACCCAAAGTTCCCAGAACTTTTATTCACAGGAACTACTTCCCTGGGGAAAGTTTTTGTGGTGGAAACATGGCTAAAGATAAAATCATTCATTAACCTGAAAACTGTTATATGTGCATTTGTCACATCTTGTCTCACTGTATAGCTGCTTGAGCTAATCACTTGAGTTAGTACAAAACCCTACTGCCAGACAGATCCAGAATGAGGGAAGACATCATGCCAGTTTTAGTTACAATTTAACATTTTACTGCCCATTTTTAAAACATGCCTGGGACTGGACCCAAATACATTTCAGACTCTGGCCTGTTTGTTGTCCAAAGGACCAGACTGAAGATTAAAGATGTTTGCTGCAGGACCCCTAAGAAGACACACTTGCTTTTATATCTAAGTTTTTAATCTTAAATACATTTTCTTTTAACAGCATTTTTATAGTGAAATATTTTGGATTTTATTTTGTTTTGAATATGTTTACTGTCTTTTACTGTATTTGCTTTATTTGTAGCCTAATTTATTGACACATTTTTATTTTATGTAAAGAACTTTGGAATTGCTTATTATTATCATTATTATTATTATTATTATTATTATTATTATTATTATTATTATGTATTTATATATTTATTTTTACCTTTATTTATTCAGAGTAATTTCACTGAGAGCAATTCTCTCTTTTTCAGGAACGCCCTGATCACATTTCACACACAGTTATCATTCACACCTGGAAGCTGCCCAGTACAACTACAGGCTGATCTGATTATTATTATTAGTAGTAGTAGTAGCAGTAGTAGAATATACAAACATATACATCCAAACATACAAAGATGTATTTTCTGGTGGTGTTTTTTCAACCCAATCAATATGCCGTTTTACGTTTCTCCACGGCTACTTTGAATCTATGTACATTATTTTAAACGTTGAATCCGTACGTTTCAAAAGCTGTGGTTAAGGTCTGGTTAGGTTTAGGCATAAAAACCACTTGATTAGGCTCAGGAAAAGATTATTATTTGGGTTAAAATATCCATAAAAACGTCTACAAATGTCCTGACTACACGTTAAACAGCCGGTTTTGTCGGTTGAAACGGGAAGCAAATAGTGGTCGCGAACTGTGGTCTCTGCTGCTTTTGCAACTCCAGCCATCTGACCGTCAACATCTGGCCCTCCTCCTCCTTCTCAAAATATGAGAGTCTGCTCTTCAAAGTTATCTTAACTACGTCACTTTCCAGAAATGTTGATATGATATGTATTATACAAATGGTGATAGGATACGTTTTATACAAACGTTGATATGATAGTATTATATGTATTAAAATGTATAGATTCAACGTATTTTGCAGAAACGTGGTTTGCAGAAACGTACAGTGCCTACATTTTATTCTGGCGTCTGGGCTGGTATCCGTAGGGAAAAAATCAGGTTGTTATACTGTAGTGTGCCTACTGGCTCTCATGGGAAATACATCTACACAGTTTAAAACTTTTGCTCGCATGCATGGACCTCAGTTGGATTTGTCTCAGTGCAGTTCTGTATGACTTATCATCACCACACAAAAGGAGCAATATTGCCTTTGCAGATAGTTAGGTATCCTTTACTACATTGATCTAACATTAGTATGTAATCATCAGTCAGAGATACAGTGAATATCAGTAGGTCTCTGAATGATTCTATTGCATGCTTTGCAGTTTAAGGATCCCATAAAAATGCTGAATAATGAGTCCCAGATGAAGTGAGGAATTGCCTCTGTTTGTGGTAAAAAAGAAAATCAGAGTGCATCAATGGGAGTTCAGCTTCTTCAGTCTTGGTTTAGACTTACTCTTAAGGTTGTGTTATTTTCAGCTTATAAGTTCCACATTCAACTTCTGAACTGAACACAATGTTTTATTTCATGCCATTTTGACTACATTTACTACAAATGTGTGGTAAAGAGAAAAAAAGTCCAAAATTGTATATTTTTGTCCTCAATGTTTTCTATGATAGGTGATGGACCACAGTTGGGCAGTGGAGCTTGGCTGAACAATCAGCAGGGTTTATTAAACTATGGGTCAGAACCCTAAAATTGGTTGCTTTTGTGTTGCTACAGGGTTAGGAAAGTATTTTCTCAGATTAGAAGTTGTTTCACAATAGACATGCATTAGGCAATAGGCAATTATATTGACTATCAAACTGCAATATAATAACTGAAATATTCATAAACTTCTCTATGTTAACTGTTTGTGTTGCTAATAACAACTGAGTCAATGTTTTTTTTTCTGAAGCAGTGGGTTTGTAAATATTTTTGACATTTAGATATAGTCTAAAAATTATAAATGAAATTATATCCTAAAAAGATTATTATTATTGTTATTATTATTATTGTTAGTATTTTTTATTACAATAAATAAAGCAATCAGCCATAAACCTGTCTTGAATCTGTAGCCTATAAAACAATCATATTTCTTTCTCTTTGACTTTCCCTATTACACACACACACAATTTATTTTTATTTATCTCTCTCTCTCTCTCTCTCTCTCTCTCTCTCTCTCTCTCTCTCTCTCTCTCACACACACACACACACACACACACACACACACACACACACACACTATGCCTGTCACAGTGAGCCAGTCATCCTGTAATGGCTGCCCCTGCTCATTGTTCACATCCTGCTTTGTCTTCAGCGCCATTTTGACTCTGCTGGAGGAGAAGGAGGAGGAGGAGGAGGAGCTAGTTAGCAACCCATCCACACACACTAATGGCATGGAGCTAGCCATGCTAACTCAGGGTTTGCTACAAATTCACCCTACTGCCTTAATAATTGGAGATAATTTGCAATGCCAAGCTACAGTTAACTTCCATGCTCACAGACTACAAATAAAGGGTGAGTTGTGCTACACTGTGGTTAAATCCGGGTCTCACACACTCTCAATAAAAGGCTACATTGTAGTTACTCTGCTCTTCTCACACAATGAAAGCTACTGCTGTGGAGGGCCATGCTTTGCTAACCATTAGTGCCTACTCAGAGGCAGAGGAATACCCATGCTAAGCTAACTTGAGGAAAACAATGATCCTGCTGTGGCCTCAGACGTTTCTCTTCCTTTTATCTGCTCTGGAAAATATCTCATTCTTTCCTCAAAGTCATTTCTTCAGGGTTATCTCTGCGAAAACACACATGAGTTGAGCCATACTGGGCCACACCAGGCTATATAGGCTATTTATCTTTTATAGTGTGGGAAAACTAAACAGAGCCATGCATTCAAACTTGAAATCTGCATTCAGTCCAAATTATGAGCCAGAATTAAAATATATATTAGAAGATAAAAATATCATAAAATGACAAATACTTCACTATAAAGTCAAACTGTATCTTAATAATTAGAAAGAAAAAAACTGGAAATGATAGGCATATTGCTATTTGCAATGTATAAATGAATTATGAAAATTATATAGGCATATACTATAAAGAAATACAAATATTGTCCACTATTACAAGTAACAGCAGCCAAAACATTATAAAAAATGCTAATAGGTCTACTGTTGAATACTCACTTTGTTTTATATTTAGGCTATTATAAAATTGCACTGTATTATTAGTGTTAGCTGCATAAAAATAGATTTACTGCATGCCATATGTCTAATTATTATATAATTATATAAGTATGCTATAGGTATTTAGCACTCCTTGAAGAAAACGACATGGGCCACACCGTAAATGTTTGTGGGTTTTTATTATTATTATTATTATTATTATTCCACTATGAAAATATATGTACAATAAATAATTTGAATTTTCACTATTAAAGAATCTCAATAAATAAACTAGGGTCTAAAACTCGGGTCATCAGCAGGGCTTCTCTCTCGTCTTGTCTCGTTCAGAGAGAGAATTAATTCATTCTTCAGTTTCGATTTTCTAAGAGCAGTCCAGCTATCTGCCCCTAGACTCCGTGAACAGTTCCTGAGAAGTTATTAAGGATCCATGAAGCTGCACCAGAATGGACTAGAGGAAACAAATCCACGCATACTGATTCACTAAGGATTCATAATTTTAACAAAAAATATCAAAAACAAGAAAGGCAATAAATACCTGAAATTTGGACAAGGGGAGAGAAAAAATCCACAACTTTTCGGTCGTGAAAAAAAAAACTATTTTCCTTCGATGTTTAAAATAAAAAAAAATGCATCTCTCTTAAACTACATTATAGCTGCAAATTAAAACCAGCAAGAATACGAAAAAATGTATTTAAAAACGAACATAATTTTCATTCAGAAATGTTTCAGGAATGTTGCCGAGAAGCTTTTATGCTTTTTAAACAACAGAGTCCTCGCCGAGTTCTGTCTCCTCTGCTCGATTGTTCGTCCACTCCTTCACTTGGTTTTTCATTTAGATTTTTCGTTCATATTTAAACGTTGCAGATGGCCTCAGAAGTTGAGGTGCTGCAGGTCTATGGTGCACAGTGTGCTTGTGAACAGGTCGAAGTCCTCCTCGGAGAAATCCACCGGACTATCCAGGGAACTCTGCAAGCTGGGTGACAGGCAGGCGTCCCCGGCAAAGAAGGTCAGGTCGGGGAGCGTGGATGAGGAGGCGGCAGGAGGAGCAGAGGAGGAGGTGATGGAGGAGTCCGGCTGCTCGGAGAATGACGATTCGGACGCTGTGGCTGCTGCGAGCCCGACCTCGCAGAGCTGCATTAGGCCCGGGTTGTCAGCGGAGTTTGTCGCGGCGAATGCCGGCGGGGAGGGGTGAGTCGCAGCAGCGTCAGAGGAGCCAGATAACCCTGGCAGCGGTGGGCGTTCGGGACGGCTCAAACTACAGCCCTCCTCCGGCGTGGGCTGTGCATTGTCCCCGCTGTCATTAGCGTAGGAGGTGGGAGCAGCGACCGAAGATGGATTGCCGCTCCCCGGCTCCCCCTCCGATGTAGCCTCCCCGGTGCCAGATGCTTCCAGCGGCTGGCTTGAGTACGGGGATGAGGCATCGGCGCCTTCGAGTGGCTCAAACGCGCCCGGGTCGCTGGATTCATTGCCTCCTCCACCGCCGTCCCTGTGGTGCGTAGTCTGGCGCTTGTGTTTCATCCGCCGGTTCTGGAACCAAACTTTGACCTGTCGCTCGGTCAGATCCAAAAGGGCAGCGATCTCCACCCTCCTGGGCCGGCATAGGTACTTGTTGAAGTGGAACTCCTTCTCCAGCTCCAACAGCTGTGTGTTGGTGTAGGCCGTGCGCAGCCGGCGGGACCCGGCTCCTCCACCATCCAGACTCGCCTGGCTCGGGTCTGCAGGGAGACAAAGACAAATAAGGGAGGGAGACCGAGAGAAATTATGTGGATGATTTATTGTACAAAATCTTTTGAAACTATTCTATTTTTTTTATTTATTTATTTTTTATTTCGTTTAAACTTCAAATTGTAATGTACTTCAAGAGAGCCCTGTAAAACCTCCACAATTTTATTGCGTGCAAGATTTTCAGAACTAAGCTGCTTCAGCATCGAGCAGAAATCCCCTCGGCTCTTCTGTCTGTAATAAAATACAAAAAGTCTCATAAAAATACTCCTTCCAATTACAGTAGCAGCCAAAGCCATAACTGTAAGAACGGAACAATTTGTTAAAGGAAAAAAAGAAAGGAATAAAGAAAAGAAAACTCAGATAAAGACAGATGATCATAATGTCAAAGTGGGTTTCATTCCTCTGTAAAGCCTGGAGTGCAGCGAGCCTGCTGTGAGAGGCTGCAGCATGTGATCAGAGAAATGCAGACAGGAAAATAAATAAATCATGGGATAGGGAGGAAATGTGCAGGGAAATGTGGGGATGTCGATGTGAAACAAATGTGGCGGTATCCGTCATAAACATAACTAAAACCCTGAATGGCTTTATAAATGAAATAGCAGGAAATTGGGCGAGAAGATGAGAAAACAAAAATTTCCATTTAAATGAATGGGGGTTGGATTTTGTGTTTGGAGAAGCGAAGAATAAGAGGGAACAAATATTAAGACGCAGTGATTGTTATTCAGGTCAGTGTAAAAGAAATTACCTAAATCCAAGAAAATCAGATTTTGCGCAGTCTGTATCCTGTGTGGATGTAGCTCATACACCCAACCCCCACCCCAACAAATTTTGTCCGGTATCTTTGCCTCGCCGTTATATTTCCTACCTCCATCCAATATGGCTACCATTTCAGTTGTCTTATGAATATATAATACTAGGACGATGCTGCTGCTGCTGCTGCTGCTGATAGCAAATCACACCACTCAGTGAACAGAATGATAAAGGCTGCAGCAGCAATCATCTGCAGGATGGATAAAGAAAATTTAAAAAAATCCTCCTATGCGGGTCTTTATGCACGATAAATAATTCTATATGGACATAATGCAATGCAATGAAATGTAGGCTATAGACGGTACAGAACTAACGGGATGTTGGGTTTACTCAGTGTAAAGCTGAATTCTACATATTGATCCTAAAAATGACAGAGATGATGTGTGTAAACATTAATGGGTACATATTTAAATGCATAATGAGGGAGTGTGCAAAGTGCTGCACCATAATGCAGTGGTCTAGATATGGCTTCCCTGTTGACACAGCATTACAGCACTGCACAATACACACACACACACACACTGAGGACGAAAAAGACAATGCCATCTAACAACATCCATGGTGTGTGTAATGAATGGTAGGTTATTTCTGAAGTGGAAGTGAAATGAAGATCCAGACAGAAAATTAAAACACAGGCTGCGCACCCCTCACACTCCCACCACACACACACACACACACACACACATAGTGGCTCTTGCATCCCAGTATACCGACCTGTGGGGGACTCGATGCCCGCCGAAGCGTACCCGGAGGCGGTCGGCGACGGGGAGGACGAGGCGGGGGGGATGATGGATCCGCTACTGCTGGAGCTGCTCCCAGGCTTGGGGCACTTCTTTGATGACTTCTTCTCCTTCATCCAGGGGAACTCGTGGGCCAGCGGACCGGCCGGGGTGACCGTGGCCGTGCCAGGGGCCTGGCCGGGCGGGCAAGGCTGCTGGGCGGATCGGTGGTGCGTCTGGAGGCCATTAGTGGCGGAGGTTCTCCGGTTCTGCTGGCTCCTAGCAGTCGGTCTCGGCTGGCTGGCTGTGCAGGGGCTGAGGCTGGGGATAGTGTGCTCGAAGGGAGGCGGAATTACTGTCGACTCCTTGATTGATGAAGTTTGAAATGACTCCAGGATGGCGGGGAAGGACGTCAGGCACTCTGCTAGGGACGGCTGGCTGTTTATAAAACCGATCTCCCTCTCAAATTCAAAATTCATAGCTCCCTCAAACCGGTTTCACCCTCAAACGGCGAGACCCCCGAACAATCCCTTCCCCAAAATAAAAAAATAAAAAAAGACATACACACACGCACACTCACACACGCACACAACACAATATGGCTTCTTAAACAAATAAAACGAAATGAAAAAACGTACGAGCATTTATGCTACCGACCGCAATGGCGTAAATGCGGTGGCTATATAATAATTGTGTATATTGGTGATATTACTAGCGTATGGGGACCTGGGTAGGCTAAACTGAAGAACTATGGGGCGAAATTGCAGCCAATTCCTGGTCATGTGACCCAAAACAGCCAATTAGGGGCCCGGCCTGGTGGCGGCGATGGCTGTGGGTAGCAGCATTATTATTTTTCCACCAAATGCTGTGGCAAAGAGGGGCTGTATCACATGATAGTTGCTATTGTTTTGCCTTAACGGGGGTAAATTCTGGGGAGAAAAAAAACGGCAAGGTGGCCGGTCGCCATGTGCGCCATGTGGGCGGCGGGTCGGCGCATCCCGGCCCGGTGTTACGCACAAACAATAGAGCGTCTCTCGGACATGTTTTCGGTCCTCTGGGTGATGTAGTGACGGTTAACATTAGGTGAACGGAGCTTTCAAGCACCGTTTACAATATGGCTCCTTTAGAAAAAAAGTACTGTTTACAGAACTAAGCTCATTAATCTTATAACGTATGACAGAGAGTGAAAATCCCCAATTTAGACACAGAAAACTTGGACAGGGTTTTAGATGGCGCAGAAGCTCAAGAGGAGAGGATGATGAAGATTTCTACTCAGCGGTAGTGAAGATGAAGCAGATTGGCTTCTAACAGAGGAAAGACATAAAACTTAGATTTAACTGGGAAGCGAGGGAGCCTGTTGGTGTGTAAGTGTAATTTTTCTGTATTTAATAGACTTCTTCATGTATTTGGGATTATGCTTTTTTTGAAACAGTCGTTGGAGCATTCGTCAGTGTGCGTTTGCGAGAGATAGAAACCTACTGTCTAAATATAATCTCACTAAAATAGTCTCTGCACACAAGCTCCAAAATTCTTCGTGCAAGCTACCATGGTTCTCACTCATCCCCTCACTCCAGTATACTGTGTGTGTTAAAAATGCTCAGTGTGTTTACGCAGAGAGAGAGAGAGAGTTCCCAGTGTGTTTGCGAGAGATAGAAACCTACTGTCTAAATATAATCTCACTAAAATAGTCTCTGCACACAAGCTCCAAAATTCTTCGTGCAAGCTACCATGGTTCTCACTCATCCCCTCTCTCCAGTATAATGTGTGTGTGTTAAAAATGCTCGGTGTGTTTACGCAGAGAAAGAGGGAGAGAGAGGGAGAGAGAGAGAGAGAGTTCACAGCGAGGTCGCTCCTGCAGCTGGAAAAAGGAGGGGAGAGCGCAGGCCTCCTGTTCCTCCTAATAGTAAAAATAATAATACAGCGTCAATAATATCAATGCTAATAGTAAGTGAGGGTGTGCTGATGGCTTTAAGATTTAACAGGACGTACATGTAGATTTTTTATTAAGATCAGGAACTTGGGAGTTCAGCAGAGGGTATTTTGGGGAGGACCAGAGGAGCCCCGAGTGGAAAAAAAGAAGTGCGGTGATCAATCTTTCTCTCCCTGCAAAGAGACTGACAGCAGCCCCCCTCTCCCTAAATAAAAAGGAAACCTCAAGTCTTACTCTCTATATCTCTCTCCTTTTAGGTCCATTATTCGCCATGTTTTATTATTTTTTACAATGCTTTTACGCGCAGCAAATACGCGCATATCATGACGAAATATCTCTTTAAAAATGACTCAGTAACCAGGGACAAATTGATATAAGCTATTTATCTCGCACCCCATTCTCCCCCCTCTTTCCCATGCCATTTGGCTTCGCCCCCTGGCTCTGAAAAAGAGGCAGAAAAAGCAGAAATGTGTGTGGGAGTGAGGGCCATTGAGCGCAGCAGAAAGCGCAGGAAGTGAGTAGGCCGAGGCTGCATGAACACACACCACAGACAAGCCCAAACACAGCAGACACAATCTGCTGACTGAGCTCCAACATCACAATACTGCACCAGTTTGGTTTCTTTTCTTTGTCTCATTTTTAGTATGTCTCGATTTTATAATTCTATTTTTATTTTTTTGTTAAATTTCGACGAGTTTATTGGGAGTTTTGGAAGAGAGCAGAACCCTTTTTCCATGCTAATCATTACATGGGACGCGTGGATTGGTCGACTGAAGATGGGGATTTTTGACTTTTAATTTAATGCAATTTTATTTTGCAGTCCCTTCTTTTGTTTTGGGGTTACTTTTAATGGTAGGGTAAATCATGTATTTTTGCTTCCAGAACCTACGTTTTAATTTGTTCTAGTTAATTGAATCACTAATTATTAATATTTGAGATTTTTATTGGTTCAAGACCTGTTTCCGGTTTTTAAAAAAACAAAGAAAAGAAAAAGCTTCAAAAGTAACAGTTAATGAATTGTAGTTACTCATTCTGTTTAGTCTGCTGAGTATAAATGACCAGGGATTTTCTACTATTCGTCTAGTACTTAATGCTAACTAACATTTTTGACAGGTTCTCTGCCTAATATACGTAAAAATCGTAACCTTATTAAATTGCAGTTATAATTTTGGAACACTACTCCAGATCAGCTGGCTGCGAGCGTGTTCTACAGTAGTAGCTGTACTGTTTTCAGCAGTAACTGCGTTGCTGAAGCCGAGCCTAGCTCTCCGTCTGTTTTTATGAGGCAATAAATTAGATCCAATCTCTGCTTATTGGTGTTTTTATTGTCTGTTAGTCCAACGGAGATGTAAAGGGAAGTACGGCAATTATTTATGGGAGCCTGATTTATGTCCCAAGTTTTATGCTGCTCTCAGGCCTCTGAGCAGAAGCGCGTGCTAGAGAGAGAGGGAGGGAAAGAGAGGGAGAGGGGTGGGGTGGGGTTAGAGACCACGTGACTGGGACAAGGCGCAGGCCTCCTGCTTTTTTTAGTCATAAACATAAACACAGGGCACACATAGCTAGCAAGAGGATCAGTATTTGTTTGTGAAAAAGAGAGATAGCAAGAGAAAAATGAAGCTGAAAAGAGAAAAAAAATGTTAAGCTAAAATGTCTGAACTGTGAACTGTTTGTTTTTTTTCTCTGTTTCAAAAAAGCTCTCTGCTCTTGGCTCCCCTACTAGTTCTGCAGTTAGGCACAGGCGACTTATCTTGGGTCTCCTATCTGTTGAAAAAGGTGGAACCTTTTTCCCCCTAAGAATGAAAATTAACGTTCTCATCAATCCAGACAGCTAATAATCAACAGTCAATTATTAAACAGTGAGTAATTCAAATGATGAAAATTTTAAATTGTCAAACAGGGGTTTAATTGAATAGTAAAATGCTGCACTAAGCCATGCAAGAAATATGTCAAGAAAATACTTGACAAATACTTATACGAATACAAATACAAATGTTTATGCAGAGGAACAGAGTGTGTTGTGTGAAACTCCTGCAGTGATGGATTTGGTTCATTCTGTTTTTAGCTCTAAGTCCAGTGCTGATTTGGGTTCAGGTTTAGAGGTCAGATAGGGTTTCAGTGTTTTGCTCTGAGGACACTTCAGCAGCAGGGATTGTGTGTTTAAGAGTCGTTTTGCTGCCACTTTGCTACTCCAAATAATTGGTAACTTAAACATGATAACAAGTTAATTTTATAATTTAAAACCACGGCCTGCATTCAATTTTCCAAAATTGTATCTTTTTTTTTTTTTTTTAGAGAAATGGACTCTTAAATGTTTTCTTCAGAACCAGTGACAGTAATCACTGCTGAATACATCCATCAGAAGCGAAACTGTGAGGGTAGATTTGATATCGACACCAGACACTAAACTATCAACACTGGTTCTGAGTGAGTTTGAGCTTTTTCTGTTACTGAACACGGACCTTCAGACAAAAACAACAGAGCTCAATTTTTCCTCCTTAAAGAGAGGTCTCTAAAAAATCAAGTGGCAACAAGTATCAGGTTTTAAGTACAGGAATAATTCTTAGACCTTCACTAGGATGCAGTGCAGTATCTGACATTAGCATCAGTGGATCGTTTGTGATAGTAACTGGTATGGTAAATGAATACCAGCCACCAGCAAAATAATAGTGTTATAGCTGTGCTTGGAAAATTAAACCTTCTCTGGCAGCTATACTTTAGCTTCTTTCTGTCTAGTTTGTAAAGGATAAAGGAGGCTAAAAGCAGATTTGACGTTTTCCTAAAGGTTAAATATGTTTTCTTTTTATTTCTGACATGTTACATGTGGCTCTAGGCTTCATATTTAATTATAGGGAAAGTTTTCTGACAGTGATGTCATGCTGTAGCCTGAGGTATCAACTTGATGTTCAATGCTGGCATCAATGTCAGGTCATCCCTCAACCAGAGACATGCTGTTTGAAAGAAGTCACACCAGATCTGGGATTCATGAACAGTGTTTTGTGTCCGCAATCATCACATCATAGAATATACATGATCCCTATACTGGAACACAGACCAATTACTCTACATCGCACAACATAAAATGTTAACTTCTCAGTATCTACAAAAAGCACTCTTGTTTTGGGTTTCAACACTTTCTATCATTGAGGTCAGCTGATTTTAAAGGGTTTAGTAAGATGACAATTCTTTTAGAAGAATATGTCATCCTTCTAAGTTGATAATCAACAAAAATATGCACCACCACTTACTTTAAAAGTTTGTTGAGTTTTAATCCCGGTGTGCAATTATTTTCATATTTTCATAGTTTATGAAGTTCGCCACAGCTGGCAGCCAAGAGGCTCCCAGCAGTGCAAAGGGCTGTTTGCATGTTGCTATGACAGTCAATACAATTGGTGTCGGCATGGTTTTCACCTGACAGGAGCACTGCCTAACAAAGTCTTATTGCACTTTCTGATGGGACTTTCTAAGTTTTCGGGATGATGATGTAATTATTAAATTAATTATTTATGAAAACACAAGTCTTCACTCCTGAGAATCATAAAAAACTGACGATAGCTCTGAATAACATAACATTTTATTAAAGAATTGTTCGACAGACAACTCTCTCAACAATCAAAGAAAAAGGAGCTACAAAGGACAAAGAAAGGAGTTTTTTTCTCCAAAAAGACTTGTTCTTTTTCCAGCTAATAGTTTGTCTAAATTTTCCAACTATGCACGGATGGGTCACCAATCCCCATCCTTGCCTTTTCCCCTGTACAAGCCAAGACATTTATGTACAAGGGTCATTATATGAACATAAAAACTACTTATTTTCTTCTAAAATACAAGAACTAAAAAATGTAACTTCAGTACAATGGACAAGAAGAAACACAACATTGTTTTTTTTCTTTCATAACAGGTGAATACTAAAAAAGTACAGTATTTTTTCTCGATATAAATACATGAAGGATAAATAATAATAATACAAAACAGAACGTCTTTTTAAACTGGCTATAACAAATAAATATTTATATATGAATGTTCACTTGAACAAACATTGGCGAAAGACGCATTGATTGGAGGGCCTTCCGTCTTCAAAATAAGATTTTATTATTATTATTTTTTACCTTTAACCATCAAAATGTAAACTCTAAGTGCAACGATGATGCCCAGATGTGAAAAGCGTTTGTGTAAATCTGCACTTTTAAAAACCATATGACAGGTTTATTTCCAGAACAGCAGAGAGTGTAGTAAGAGTCAAACACACAGCTTGTTTTCAGTTTTGAACACTGGCTGAAACACTCTGTAAGGGTCTCGTGTGTGTTGTCCCTAACTCCCCTCACTGATGGTTCAAACAAATAAACCCAGTTGTTTTCAAAATGTGCGATACACGTCAGCTCAGGTTTCTGGGACATGCATGTTTGTTCAAATATATACCCTGTATCCATGTTAAAAGTTAAGATATGTGAGAACAAAACAAAACAATATATAATGTGGACTTTTACGCATTGGTGTCCGCTAATGTAAGTGAACCCTTCCAAAGTGATAGTGAGAGGGGAGAGAGAGAGAGAGAGAGAGAGAGAGAGAGAGAGAGAGAGAGAGAGGTGGGCAATGACTTACCCAAACATAAATAAATAGTGTTCTCCACTTTATATTTACCCTGTGTCGATGATGTGCTAAAATAAGAACATTAAAAATTTCTCTTCCATGTCCTCTCATGTGTTTGTTTGAAGATGTCAACAGCTGGCATAACCTGGCTGTGGATGTGTGTCAATGAAAGGAAGCTAGCTTACCATTGCTGTGTGTGTGTGTGAAACAGTGATTAGCTAATGTAGCTTAGCACAAATGTGTGCTTATGGGAGCTAGTTTAGCCTTTGAGTTTGTAGCTTCTTAAACCCTGTTAGAGTGATGTGAGAGGTGGTGAGTGCATTTGTGGTGATGATGTGTGTGTGGGGGGGTAGTCTGTGGCGGATTGTGAGAAATTTTGCCTCCTTCAGAAGCCATGTGCTACTGCCACAGACAGGAGACGGTGGGTTAGTAGTGATTCAGTCTGGATGGACAGAAACGGGTACGGCAGGAGGCAAAAACAGACAGTGAAGGAAAGACCATCCAGTGGTTTTTATGTGCTTTGTGGAACGAGGGGAACAGAGGAAGACGAGTGCTGCCAGCTCGAGCCATATATTTCTGTTCTCCCTCTCTCTCCGGCTGATGGAGAGGCAGAGTCCTCCACATAGCTCAGCTTGGCTGACAACAACATGTGTTGCCTGGAGGGGGAGAGAGCTCAGCGTCATAAATCTAACCACCTCGTTTACTGCCCATTAACATCTCAACTATTTCATTTACCAGGCGGGAGAACTGTTTGTATATGTGTGTGTCTTAGGGGGGAGATTTTATTATCAAAGTACAATTTTAAACCCTGTACTAGCTCTAACAGAGCCATTACAGGCTTTTTTACAACATGGTAGCTGAGCTACTGCTGCAATTTGCTCCGCCCACACAAAAAGTGTTTGGATAAGTCCAGTAATGCATTAAAAATCCATGAAGGAAAACTTGTATAACTAGTAAATAATAATGCTGCAATTATTTTGCTGAGTAACTTAAATATACCACATTATAAAGAGAGACTTTTCTTTCACTTTAGATTATTTTTTGGTTTCTGAGAAATATTGTTCATCAAAAACTGATATCTCACTTTTTTGACATGTGCTTTGTTTGAATACAGTAGTCCATATTGCATTTTTTTGATTTTAGATTATCAGTCTAATGAATACTAAACAATGGTGCTCACCATATATCCTGTTATGCCATACAGCTGCCGATATGTCTCTGCACCAGTGCCACAAGACAAGCTTCCTGATATTTATTGTCCCTGGGGGACGTGGGAGACAATTGACTGTACACCTCGTCTCCCACACCTACAATATGCTTCACTGCTCTGGGACCAAGAAATAGACTCAGAGTTTAGTGTAAATTGCTCTAAAAAGATCATTGTTAAATGTGTAAGCATGGGTAAAGGAAACCAAGAGTTCTAAAAAGAAACATTAATTACTGATAATTTACATTGACAGCAGTTTTGAATGTGTAAGTTAAATTAACCATTTTTTATGGGAAGGTAAAAAAGTTTTAGTTTTCTTTTTGCCTGTATGAGGATGTAAGGTTTCAGTAGTAGAGAGTTCTACATGTTTAAGTACATTGTGATCAACTTAAAACCAGATTCAAATTCATTGTGTGTGTACACATACTTGACTAATAAAACTGATTCTGAGTTAGTAAGTTTGGTCCCTGCTTAAAACATTTTAGGAAACTACCATTGATTTCAGTACTTTACACAGCAGAGATGTGCCTTTTATTGACTCTTTTGGCAGCACGAATGGTTTGGTTTGATTGCTGCTACTTGATAATCGTCACAACCTTTGTCTTTTTAAAATTAAACTGCCCCTTCAAGGTAACAGTGAGCCCTAATCAGACTTAATGGAGCTATTGGTGAAGGCAGTGGAAACAGGGTGGGGCTGGACAACACCAAACACTGATCGTTCCCCTTTGTGTAGTGCACAGGACAAACCACTGGATGGTTCCTGTCTGTCTAGTTCTGTCTCTCCTGCTGTCCCGTTGCAGAAGTAAAGTCTCCACGTGTTAGTCTGTTAGTGAGTCACGTCGTGTTACGTGTTCTTGACGTCTTTACTATTTCCTACGTTGTCATTTTTTTTTCCAAACCTGCTACAGGTGAGTGAGCTTGGGTGCTTCCTGGATTCTGCCCTGAGTCGAGGTGTGGTGCGCCGACAGCTCGGTGTACGTCGGGTGTGTGGGAGGGTCACAGGGACCCGGGGGGGGCCCTCCACCCACGTGGTGCTGGTTGGTGGCCGACATGGGCCCCGCGCCATTGTAGTCCATGGTTTGGTGGTGGGGTGGTGTGGGGCCGAGGTGGTTTAGCCCATACATGGAGGGCCCCGAGCCAGGCATGGGTTCCACATAGCTGCCACCCCCCACGTAGACTGGACTGGCCTGCATGTTGGTGGGAGTCCCATAGCCGGAGCTGTTGGCCTGCACTAGGCCATGGTGGGGATGGGGTTCACCATAGTCTGGGTCTGGGGCACCATACTTCTGCTGAGGGGGGCAGCCCTTCATGGGGACATTGGAGTAGGCAGTGGACATGGAGTAAGAAACTCCCTGGTGGGGCTTGCCAAAGGATTGCGGAGATGGCACGTCATAACCTGCCCCTCCTCCCCCGCCTCCCCCTCCCATGGAGTGCATTGAGTTGAGGAAGCTGGCGGAGGACTGCATGGGTAGGGGTGGGGAGCCAGTTGGTGAGGGCCCTCCAGAGCTGGAGCTCAGGCCCTTGGACTTCTGGTCCTTCTTGTACTTCATACGTCGGTTCTGGAACCAGATCTTGATCTGGCGTTCGGACAGGTTGAGCAGGTTGGCCATCTCCACGCGCCGCGGCCGGCACAGGTACCGGTTGAAGTGGAACTCCTTCTCCAGCTCAACCAGCTGGGCGCTGGTGTACGCCGTACGAGCCCGCTTAGATGACGCTGATGACCCGCTGGTAGGACTCTTCTCCCCACTGCTACCACTCTCAGCTCCTCCTGATGCTGAGGAGTGAAGACAAAACATTACACAGAGAAAGGGCAAGTGAGAAAAATACAGGGAAAATAAAATGAAAAAATGAAGAGGATACAGGGAAAAAAACAAAGAAAAACTATCAAAAGAAACATGGGAGCACAAAAACCCAAGAAAATTAAGAGGGTGAAAGTGGGAGAAATATACAAAAAAGGAAGAAAAGAGTGGTAATGAAAAAAGGAAGATATAGTAAGGAAAGAGGCAAAAAGATGATGAAACGAAAATTGAGAGACCCAGAGAGGAAGAGAGAATAAAACACACTCAGGCTGCATGCTGGAGGAAATTGAAAGCATTCAGGTTCTTAATAAAGCAGAGGGGGGTATGGGCATGCTGGCAGAATTATCCCTTGATATTAGTTGTCAACACTTCATAACAGTGGCAGTTATTAAGAGACAGAGGGCCCGGCACTGGCCGAAGGCAACTAAATTGCATCTTGGCTAGAAAGACA